>NC_051160.1:28131977-28429151 GCF_013339745.2 Dermacentor silvarum | reverse complement strand
TTTGGGCTCCAGCAACCACAGTCCACGCTTCGTCTCGTGCAGAGGGATTCGTTTACTCGATCCCACTGAAGTTCGGTAGACTTATGTCGGTCAGACTGGCAGGCGTCTCAACGACCGCTTGCGTGAGCACCGAACCAACGTGTACAATGCGGTGCAGGGTCGTCTTGGCATTCATTGCCGTGATTGTGGATGCGCCTCCTTTCTTTATGATTGTGTGGTATTGGCAAAGCACAGGTCGCAGTTAACCCGAGAAATCATACAAGCAGAGAATATTTACAAGTTAGGTGACTGCTGCGTAAGCATCCCGTCCATTGCTCCCTCACGGCTTGAGAATGATTACTTGGCAGGGTGTAGGAAATCGTGGGTACATGTTAACAAAAGCGATCTCACTTGGCAACGATGCACTGGCTCTGGGTATCTTCCTTTTTTCTGTGGTCTTTCGTTTGCTGCTCTATAAATAATGCTCATCTGCAAATAAACATCAGTTGGAAGTAGTGCTCTTTACTCATCTGTCCTTTTTCCTTGATTTCACGTGCTACGCAACACCACCGTTATAAACCATGACCAACTCGCCCAATCTTCCATCGTAATTAATGAATGATCGTGCAAAACTAATTTTGCCGACTGAAAACAAGAATTTCTGTATTTAAGCATGCATATACTTCTTAGAATGAGCATGTGCACTTTTATGTGCCACTCCAGCTTGTGCAAAAGTAGCTTGTTGTGCTGGGTACTTGGCTTAACAGACAGTTAGGAGGAAGCGCAATACAAACTGCTATCATCGTGACAAGGCTGACCAGAACTTTTTCTGCGAGTGATGCATCCTTTCTGCTGCAGCCAAAGCCTGAGGCCATGCAGAAGAGACCACTGCTATTACCTTACATGCATAAGATTGCCCACAACTTGAAAAAAGTTGCAAATAGGCGTGACATCCAAGTGGTTTTCTCGGCACCTAACAAGTTGTCAAAGCTGTGTGCCTGTGTTTCTCCCCAAAAGGCCAAACTTGTTTGTAAAAGAAGCATGCCAGGCCACTTATGCATTGCGTGGTGGGCATCATTTATTACATTCCGTTGAGCTGTGGCAATGTTTACATAGGCCAAACAGGCTGCTGTGTTAATGACAGCCTAAGGGAATGCGTATTATCGATTACGAATGGTGTGGGTTCATACCTGCCATTCCATTGTGCTTCATGCGGCGGCGTACCATGGTTTGGGGACGTGCCTGATAGGAAGGAGTACAGTAACATAAGCCCGTGAAGTGCTTGAAGCCTTTCATATTAAGAAGGGAGATGGTTGCATTAGTGTGCCTTCCGTATCGTTATATGTAGATAGTGCTGCAAGATAGTTTGTCTGCACGATCTGCATTCTCCGCATGTGCACGTTCTTGAAAAATATATATTTGGGTGGTGGGGGGGGGGGTTGCTCAAAATACACTAGTTGAAAGTCTGGCATCCTATCCTGTCCCTCTTGTGTTTCTTGTCATTTTGTGCCACAAATCTTTTGTTAGCCTTTGCCTTTGTAGATGAGGTTTGTCTTGCCTTAAATTGATTGCCTTAGATAGCGTCCCAATTTCCTTATTTACTGCAAGCACTGCCCTTTCAATTACATACCCTTGCCTTTGAACCTCTGGCACCGTGCACACTGGATTTTTCCGCCACATAATGCCATGTAGTGGCTGCCACAGCAACTAACCCGAAAAACACTGTTTAGTTGCAAAAGATGGTGTTACACACACTTGCCAACAGATGCTTCAGGGAATCACTTCTTCGGAAGAAAATAAATGGCTCCATACTTTACAGACAAAAGTCGTATATATACGAGGTAGTATCAAAAGGTATCGAGACTGGCTCTGTTTTGTACAGTCATTTTTGTGTATTCAAACACTGTCACCTTTCATATAGCACCCTTGACCAGCAATCTAGTGCTCCTGCCATTTTGTGATACGGCCCTGGATGTCTTTCCAAATGAGTCAAGCACCCTTCTATGATTTGAGCTTTATTAAAGCAATCTTTGAGCCTTTTTTTCATCTTGAGAAGCGAGTGAATTAAGTGGGAGCCAAATCTGATTAGTAGAGTAAATGTGCAAGAGGAACAATGTTTGCGGCAAGAAACTTGCTTGTGCAAAGTTGTGAAAGGCGGGTGATTCATCAGAACTTGCTCTTGCTTATCTTGCTCTCCTCCCAAAATTAAAAACTCGGCTCGAAAGTTGTAATAAAGCTTGTTATTGAGTCATGAAATTTGAAAATAAAGCCTGGTGGGAGGAGGGTGCTTGACTCTATCTGGAAAAACCACTTCCAACATATATTTTCTAAGTGACCGGAACATTGGGAGCGCTCTATGTGCAAGGGAGCTATTTTGTAGGTGACAGCGTTTCAATGTTCAAAACAGAGCAAGTCTGGAAACATTTAATTCCACCTTGTATGTGTATTCCACCTCTAAGGTCATTTGCCGGTAGCCGAAGAGAAAACTGTGTGTGCCAGTGTTTTCACATGACACTGGTAAGCAGGTACTGCAGGGAAGCTGCTGCAATAGGTGGCTACTGCTCTCGATTGTCTGTGCTGTTTCTCGTCACATGGGATCTAGTGGATGGTAAACATATAATAGTGTTATGTGGAAGCACAGTAGGTAAACTATTTACACGGTGTACTTATAAGGGGTAGCAAGCACTGGCCAACATGGAACCCAGCCAACATCAAAACAAGACACGTCGTCCTCAAATCAGCCAGCGATTGCTTAAGGCTGATTCACACTAGGCTGACACGACACCGATTTTGGTCTGCCGACTGTTGGCGACAGCAGTTTACAAGACGGAAACCGCTGTGGCCAACCGGCCAGCCAAGGAAGGAAAATGCTGTCATGAACAGTCGGCAGGCCAAAAACGGTGTCATGTTGGCCTAGTATAAATCGGCCTTTATGGATATGTCCCACTATATCCAAGTGTCCACGTCATCGTCTTCAAATAGTACATAGCAATGTGATCGAAGTTTGGCGATGTACTGATTGTTGGTGCCAAAGGAATGTGTTTTCTGTAAACGTATTAGCAGGTGAAAAAGTGAAACTGTATTTGGTCATTTTCTGTTCTCCATCGCAAAGATTGGCGACGGGAAATAGTACGAAACAGGATCGTATCAACAAGATACTACTGTACTCAACTTTCCAGTGTTGAATACTATGTGACCAGACATAATTGTACATTTTCCATTACTGTTGTCAGTCATCGCCTGAGCATTAGTTGAAGATCACAAGATTTTGCGCAGTTTCAGTGATGTGGCCCTGTTGTGGCATTCAGAAAGGCAATGTCTTTGCTCCCGTTCATTGGTTGGGAATTATGGAATTTTTTTATTATACCTCCAGGGAAATGCTGTAATCTCGGTTAGTGATTTTACTCTTTCTTTTACAGAACGATGTGCCACTGACGCCTTGTCTACTTGGAGAAGCCGACGTGGGACTGTCTCTACACAGACAGGCAGCGCATTTTCCAGATGAAATCCCTCCTCGGTGGCATGGCGTGCCTTTTTGCATGTTTTTGGGTGTTCAGTGTTGAATAGCCCAAAAAGGCACCCCGATTGCTCGCCATTTTTCAAGCATGCCTTTTTGGGTCTTTGCCACACGAAACCACGTGTGAAGGCATTGGAGCTCAAAAACATTTTCAGGGGACACGTGGCTCCTGTGGCACAGGATGTGCAGTGTCGCACGTTGAGGTTTTATAAAGCTTGGCTGGTTGGTTTGCATTTAAAATGGCAAACAGGTACTCACCACAAGACATGAGACAGGCATGCAACATGCATGTAAATTACAAGTTATATGCCATTGTATCTCTGTATCAAAAAGCCACAAGGCTTTTAAGGTTAAGCAAGTAATTTGGATTTATTGTTCTGTAAGGTTAAGAGAAGGGCTGCTGACAGAAATATCTGTTGAGCAGTCAATCTCGAATGCTACCATTTCTCTTGTAAAATTATCAGGGGCCCTAACAGTGTTTCACACAGGCAAAACAGTACATTTGCACTGCTGACAATGCAAGGCAAGCTTGCTGGCTTTGTTACGCTCACTTAGTCTACCACTAATACATCTGTCTGACAGGCGGGTGCACTGGCTCCTGCCCTTAGTTGTGTGCTCTTTCACCATTCGCTGTTTCTTTATTGTCCTTACTTGGCTTTGTTCTGTGTGTAAAAGGCAAAGCATGGTAGTAAATGCATACAGTTGTCAGTCAGCACTGTGTTCATGCTTTTGTTTTGTCTCATTTGGTAGTACTGTTTCTTTGCTGTAAGGCGACATGATTAACAAGCACAATCAGTACCGAGATGGTTTACCTTTAACGTGAAAACGGTGCAGTGCAAACCAGGAAAAAGAGATAGATACACTGGCTTGAATGGAGGCACAAAAGACCAGGAGTGCACATTTTGAGGCACTAGTTCATGGCATCGTAGGTCTTGCAGGCCATGAAATTAGCTAATACTTTTCTGCATGCTCCATTTAATGCTCGTAAACTACAAGTGTAGTGCATGTTCTAAGCGCTATGTTCACACCAATGACTGATGTCATTTTAATGTGATGTCTAATGTGTCTCCTTTCTCTGCTACCAGAGTCAACCTTATGTTTCATTGCTTATATATCTACCTTTTATTTACTTATTTATTTATGTGTAATATCTGCAGTGCCATGAGGCTTATCTTACAGCGACGCTGTTAAGGGGAGTTAGTGTTTGCGGCTATATTAAATGTGAATGCAACACGTGTTCGGAGCATCAAATATACTTTGAAATGTAATGATCAACGATCATGAAATAAATGTTACCGTGTATATCGAACCCTGCGCAAATCACCCTCCAACATCCGTAAGCTAGCTTTCCAAACGTTTGTTCGCCCACAGCTCGAATTAGCCTCTCCAATCTGGTCACCTTACCATAAGAACCTAACCAGCTTATTAGAGTCTATCCAAAATAGGGCCGCAAGGTTTATCTCATAACTATACATACAATTACAGTATTTCACAAATAAAACTGGATATTTCCCTTCCATCCCTCAGTATCCGTTGTGACTTCGCTCTCTTATCTCTGCTTCATAAGGACGTTCATGTGGATAGGAAATCTTCCTTGCGGCTTGAATTTGCACCATGCACATCACGCAGGCTACATATTCACCTCAGCTTCACTCGGATATACGGAGACATTCACGTATTCAATTGGTCGGCCCCGTGCCATTTGATTATGGAATGCCTTTCCTGATTCCATAGTCTCCGAAAAAAAACCTGACAAATTTCGCCAGCTTCTCATTTCGCATTTCATTGCGTAGTCTCGACAAAAATGCGTGTCCCCTTCTAATGTTTCCTCATGATATGCCTTCTGTTAGCTTTTTTGTTTATGGGATCACTTTGCTCTTTTTCTTGTATTACTGTTTCTTTTTTTTCTCTAATTAGAACGTCACCAGCCCAATATATTTTTATGCAATACTGATGTAACCCTTCAGTTTATTTGTCCATTGTTATTTTTTGTTGCTATTTTTGTATTATGTATACAACATTGAATTGCCTATTCTTATGTGTACTGTACCTTTGTTATATTTGTGTAATCATCCAGTGTACGCAGGAAATCATTCATTATTATGCCAATTAATCGTGCATGTATATTATGTACCAATTATGCATGCTGTTTTCCTTTTCTTTGTGATGCCCCCCTTACCCACTACCTACTAGCCTGAATGCAGGCCATCTCTAAGAACAGCCAGCCTTGACAATGCTCGAGCTCTGCAGCAGTTTCTGTTCAAGCAAGGCTGTTAGCCAGCAACTAGACCCCTAGTTTTTTTAAAGGGTGTGAGAAGTGCCTTATAACAGCTTTGCTGTCAGATTGGCATACATCTGTGTTATCTTTTTTTTTACTTTTTTTCCCGAGCTGTTATGGAACAAAGCTTCCAAAAGTTGTCATCTCAACTAGTCCAGATGGTCTTTCGTAATGCAGTCTTCAGCATTGCCTGTTTTTTGCCTCTTAATCGTCAAAAGTGGGCTCACATGGTGGTTCTAGGCTCTAAGCCTTTTCACACCAGCAGCATTATCCAGGCGGAATGTCGGGAAGGCAGTTTGGATGATCACTGACAAAAGCTAGTCATTATTTTGGTACTTTTGTTTATTTTTTGCTGACTGTTTTTTTCTTTCAGCATTATTGCTGATCCATGGGCTGCAAAGTGTAGACTACAGCCTAGAGTCAATCTGTGGAAGGAATTGTGATGGGTTGCTGCCATTAATAACACGCACTTTTACCAACTCTTAAAATCAAGGTACAATAAATGAACACTTTAGCATCCCTTATGGCTCTCTTGGCTACTATGTCTGCCTTTCGGCGGTAGGGGGCAAAAAGCAAAGCTGAACTCTGCTTCATTTAGTCCACTCTGCCAGCTTCATACTGTAAAAGTAGCACCGTTTTGCCTCCCAGAACTGTCGTTTTCTTAAACATTTATTTTCAAAGTGCAATTAGTGTGTTGGCATCTTCCCCAACTTTTGCTGCTTTAGCTCTCGTACGCTTGTCAATATCACTGAGAAGTGACGTCTGCTTTACTCGTTGCTTTTCCTTTTGCAGTGCCACAATGTCTAAGTTGGCAAACTCAAATGTCACAGAATGCTCTGCTGTAACTGTTACTTCCAAACTATTTCACATTGTTTAGGCACTTGTGGCAGGTTTAAATGTACTTTTGATGTATTTTATATGGTCTTGGGTGAACCTGCACTTGAATGAGTTGCTTTCAATTCATACTGTGCGTTGTGCAAATAACATGGACAAAAAGGAAGAATCGTGAAAACCAGTTGAGAGCTTGCGCTCGTGTCATCCATTTCTTCCTTCTTGCCTGTGTACAATTTGCACTAGTCCACCCACTGTGTATTTGCATATTCACAACATTTATGATGCGGGTGATAACATGGTTAGTGCAATCTATGACAATAGGGTTTTATAAGTGTGCTTTAGGCCATCTTAAAAAGTTTTGACAAGACTCCCTGTCACACCAGACTGCATGGTAGCCCATGCTGTTAAGGATGTACGTTTTTGAATGCCTGAGTTTGATGGGATTGCTTTCTTTAGATGATGTGATCATGTGGATTCTAATGGCTTCACAATGTTCAATAAAATTATTTTCTACAAAGCACTACTTTGACTACTTTTGTGTGCATCTTCCAGCTTGGAAAAACAATATATTGTGCATTTCTCAGTGTGGAAAATTAATATTGAAGATTCTGAGAGCGGAATATTGATCTGATGCATGCGAACAGATACTCCCACCTCTTGCAAAAGCTCCCCAATCAATGTAAAAAGATACTCCAATGGTACCCTGCAAAGCGTCCTCGATGGATGTAAGCATATGCTCCCATGGTTCCCTGCAAAAGCTCCTCGATGAAGGTAAACATATAATCCCATAATTCCCTGCAAAACCTCCTCGGTGGGTGTAAATATATAATCCCATAGTTCCCTGCAAGACCTCCTTGATGGGAGTAAACATATGCTCCCATAGTTGCCTGCAAAACCACCTCGATGGATGTAAACCTATATTCCCATAATTCCCTGCAAAACCTCCTCGAAGGATGTAAACATATGCTCCCATAGTTCCCTGCAAAACCACCTCGATGGATGTAAACATATATTCCCATAATTTCCTGCAAAACCTCCGCGATGGGTGTAAACATATACTCCCATCATTCCACCCAAACCCTCCGTTCAGCTCAACAGGGGAGTAAACATATACTCCCATCATTCCACCCAAAACCTCCGTTCAGCAGGGGAGTAAACTTTTTACTCCGCCTGACCGGAGTATATCGCACTCCCATCTGGGAATGCGCTAGAGGACAAGTCATTTACTCCCATCTCGGCTCATTTTTGCTTACAGTGTATGGAGAGCGCGTCAGGACTTCTAAAGACAGTGCACAGACTAGGCTATACGATTTATTTGTAGATCGTCTATAGACAAGAGGCGATGAAATGTAAGGTTGTGAGTCTGTAGATTGGCTATATTATGCCTGTACGTGGAGAGCGTTCACCTAGAAGTGTGAGGACTTCTAAAGACAGTGCATGGACTAGGCTATACGATTTGTCTGCAGGGGGTCTGTAGACAAGACGGGATGAAAGATAAGATTGTCGGTGTGTAGAGTGTTTATAGACGAGTATTTTTAGAGCGTTTGCCTAGAAGTGTCAGGTCTTCTGCGATGACCTCTGACGACCATGCATATCGAATCCTGCCTACACGAGTTCTCTGTAGGTGGTCTGTAGAAACGAGTCGGTAAAAAAGTATGTTCGTGAGGTTGCAGAGTGCTTACATTCGTACCAGCCTACTCAGACCATGCTGCTGAAACTGTCAGGGCTGCTGAGGTAACCTCGATAGACTGCACTGGCGAGGCTGCGGGATTTGTCTGTAGATAGTTGATAGACAATAGTCAGTAGAAAGTGTAAACCCATGAGCGGTGCTTAAAGTCAGGGGCGCCTCCTCCTTGTATGCATGGGAGCCCCGCTTGAGCACAGGTCTAGGCAGTTTAAGCACATTTCATGACTTCTACAGACTGACTGCAGACGTCTACAGACTGACTGTCCATGTAATATTTTATAGTGATTACCATTGAGCGCTAAGAGTGCAATCTGTAGACCGGTTACAGGAGTTCTCTATAAAATCTGTAGCCAATAGTCGATAAAAAGTGTTTTGCTATAATCTTATGGACTGTTCGTAGAGTATTCTATCGCAATAGTTTACAGAGGGTGTATACAGTTTACTGTCAAGTGTCTTTAGACTTTCTCTAGACTGTCTAAGTCACCTGTGGCTGCCAGACTCTTATCGACGAGGGATTCGTCCTTTCGGATTTCTTTTCGAGCCTGTTAGTTGGCAGCTAAGACGCGGGTTTCTTCAGAAACGAGGTTCGATCTCTCAGTAGGGTGTCGCGCGATGGAGCGAGAGGCTGCTCTCGTTCTGCCGGTAATGACATCGCTGCGTGTTCATCAGCGTCACCAAATGGCGCCGATCCGACGTCTTCATAAAAATCTGCTACACAGCATATAGGACCTGCGAGTCGACGACACCGTCCGCGTCATCGCTGTAACCTGCTTTTGCTGCGCCTCTCTCTCGCGTTGTAGATGTTGTTGCTGCAGTTGGTGACGTCGTCTCACGCAGCCGGCAACAAAGACTGCAGTTTCTGCGCAGGCGGGCGGCCCGGGAAAAAAAAAAAAAAACAGAAAAAAAAAAGGCTAACATGAAAGAAATGAGAAAACCGGCCACTGCTATAGCTGCGCCGACTGTCGAAACGACGTGAATATAGGAGGCATCGCTTGTTTGCTCGCCTCCTGCGAGCCATGAGCAGTGGGGAAAAAAAAAAAAAAAAAAAAAATACATATCGGAGCGTCGCGAGTCGAAGAAGCAAAACAACAAAAAAGGCCATCGGTCGAGAAACGCACCTGCGGCGAGCGAGCTAGCTAGCCCGACCGCCTGCTTCTTCTATATGCCAGCCTGACGAAAAAAAAAAAAAAAATATCGCAAATGTATGCGCATTTTAGAGTCGGCAACTGCGCAGACAGCCGAGCGTGATGTAGCCTTGTTTCTCTGGTTCATTTTTTGTTTTGTCGGTTTCCTTTATGCCAGGTTCGCTTCGAGTCCGGAGTTTGTAGAAGGTGGGCCGTTGGTAGTGGGAAGGGGGGGGGGGGGCGATAGTTGGGGGGGGGGGGGTGGCGGTAGTGTTCTGCGACGGTCTCTCTTCTGCGGGATGTTTATTCGTAAGGTGTGAACTGCTTGCCTGCATGGGCTGCCGTTTCGCGCCTACTCCTGGGGGCCTGTTAGGCGAGGACGGCTGTAGTCTCATATCCGCGACTTAGCATATTATCTCGCCTCTTCGGGCTGCTCGGCCTGCCGGAAGATTCTGTGTGCCCAGACAGCTGTCGCTGCGTCAAGTTGTTATACTTCGAGAGCGTTTCCCCTGGGATGCCGCGCGCTATCATGCGCGGTGCGCGCGGATGATAGGTGTGGACGTTACACCGAGCTTGTCTTTTGAAAACTTAAATGCCGTTGGGCTGGAGGTCCTCTTAGAAGCGCGCCGCCGGTTAATGGACCCCCGCAAAAAATGGCGCTTGTTGTTCGGTTGCGTATCAACGTAAGTGCGACTGGATGCAACAAGAAGTCAACAGAAAGACGTCAGAATTTCTAGGGCAGCTTTTTGTAAGGTGAACAGTGCAATCAGGGGCTGCAAAGGGCGCATCGAGGGCAGTGGTTTTGGATTTGGGGTGGTAACTGTGCGTCTAGCCCTTACAAAAATGAATTTGTGCAGTCTGTGTGTCGTCTATCGACTTCTTGGTGACCACTTACCGTAGTCTTCTTACAGACATGTCGCCTTGGCTTTATGAGGTATACACGCTGTGTGTGGATAAAACTTGTCAAAAAGTATTTTCGTTCTTACGTTGTTGCTCACATGCTTTCGTTTGTGCAGAAAAACTGCAGACATTGGCAAAGAGGGTAGGGCCGTAACTCTGCTATCTATAGCCAATTTATAGCCGTTCTGAACCTGAAGCTTTCAAATCTGCGCTTCTTCATCACGTATGTCAAGAAGTCTCCTTATTTTATGGATCTATGTAAATATTTACTACTCCTATCTGTAACGCTTCAACGGCCCTGGTAGTAACCGAACACACGCACACACGCACGCACGCATGCATACGTACATGCATATATACGTACGTACATGCATATATACGTACGTACATGCATATATACGTACGTACATGCATACATACGTACGTACATGCATACATACGTACGTACATGCATACATACGTACATGCATACGTACATACATACATGCATGCATGCATACATGCATACACACAGACATACATACATACATGCATACATGCATACATGCATACATACATACATGCATGCATGCATGCATGCATGCATGCATACATACATGCATACATACATACATACATACATACATACATACATACATACATACATACATACATACATACATACATACATGCATACATACATGCATACATACATACATACATACATACATACATACATACATACATACATACATACATACATACATACATACATACATACATACACAGGTAGTCTGTCCGTTCCGAGTTTTCTTCTCAAAATGGCGGCGACCGCGAGGACGAGGCTGACACCAGGGGGTGCTCGCTCTGTGACAGCGACGGGAATCTATAATATACAGTACACTCGCGTTTCGCACGAGTGTATATTTAAATGGCGCAGGCGTTATAGTACGCACTACACGCACGTCCCCCGCGACGGGTCGGCGGCGCGTAATGACATGCATAGTGCACTGGGGCGGGCGAAAAAGCATTCTTCATCGCAAGCGACGCGCGCGCCTCCTGGCGGCCGTCCATTGTGCGCGCGGAGCTAGCTGCGCGGGACTGAACGAAGCCGTATAGCGACGGCTCGCGATATGCAAATGAGATGCGTTCCCCAAAGCGTGTCCGATTCGCGGCGAGCTTTCGGAGGTGACAAGTGCGGTCCGGCGCGCGCGCGCGCGCGCATCAACCCGGCGTCATTATCATTGTTGGTGATTGCATTATGGTCGCGCCTAACAATGCGAGCGAGCGGCTTTTTGTCTTGTGACTGGCGTGCGTGCCGCTCCGGTGCAGTCTCTTGTGTTTAGAGCTGTCCAACTTTGTGATGAAGAAGAAAAAAAAAAAGCGAAATAATGCGGTGTTTGTTGTAAGAAGGTGGCGATCAATATACAGCCGAACCCGGATATATCGAATCTGAAGGGGATTACAAAAAAGTTCGATATATACGTATTTCGATATATAAAATAAGGATATTATACAAAAATTTTCAAGGGGATTTTACTGCTGTTCGTTATACGCAATAGTTCGTTATGTGCGAGTTATATATATTAGGCGTTCGACTGTTTAACGATTAATTTGGCGAGCTGGCTTCCCTCGGGGAAAATAAACTTAAAGCACACTAACAAGCCCGACATCTACCCTATCGTGTCTGATTTATTTCTTAACCGCTGGAAATCAAGGTGCGGTTTACCGACAGTGCGCCTTTCAGCTTCAAATACAGTCTATACATTGTCGGTGGTGGTTTTGTAGGTCGCTGTCTTTTTTATAGACTCGCTTGGTGGCTGTACAATGTCTATAAATGGTGCGCAGAGAAAAGACTAACAAGTCTATTTTCTTTGGTCGATTATTGTCCATATAGACTTCGAAACATTTTGGAAGTCTTATAGACGTTTTTGTTTAACGTCGCCAGGCTGTTTATAGGAAGCCTGCTGAGTTATGACCTTACTCGTATTGTCGACGTATAGATATTCTGAAAATTACCAGTTCGGAAGTCTACTACAATACACCAAATGAAATAGACTTTGCTCTGTTGACAGTATATCAACTGTAAAAGTTAACTAGTTTGGCAAAGTGGTCTACAAGATGTGTATGACAATCTGTGTACCAAGTTTATTTTATGAGGGCACGGCTCCTGGCGACGCTAGCTTCCTGATGAATTTAGTATTCAGGTTTTATGTCTACCTTAAATAGCCGAAATTGACTAGTCACTAAGGCGGCAGAAGGGTCTACAAAACGTCTATAGACAATCTACATACTGAATTTATTTACATAAGCGCGCAGCTTCCCGGTGGTATTATCGCTCCAACGACTTTTGTCTATCGATATATAAACTTTGAATAGCCGAAGGGATAAGTCCAAAAGGCAAAGCGGCCTACAAGACAACTATAGCCAATATATATACTGTGCAAATTCATGTAAGGGCACAGAGCAGCCGCCGGGCAGCTGTGTGACACCCCGCGATTAAGGGAGAGGTTTATTGGTCACTATAGCCTTCCCATATGTCTGCAGTTCATAAAGAACAATATAGACGTTAAGGTAGCGAACTCTTTCGCGTTCTCTTCTCACACAACCTATACAACCGACATCCACGTTAAAACAAATAACAAAATCAGTGCGAAAAGCAATGACGTAGGGAAAAGAACACATCATCTTTGTTTGTTTTTGCGATAATTTTTTTTCTACACGAATCAATACCAACTCGTTTATTGTGGTGGTGGTGGTGGTGGTGAATTGTAGCAACAGGCGGGTTTAGCCTGGCGATCTTCACTCTTCTTATTAAGACATTCGCAGAGCAGTGCGTTCGCCAACGCATCCGCTTCGGTGCGAACTGCTTTGACGCGTCGACCGGCCTCGACAGGTGAAACCAGGCGTGTCTTTAATCAAACTCAACCTTGCCTTCGTTAACCACTACTCCTCCGTTTGCAAATTCATCAATCGACCGCACCAACGCGCTCGACATCCGATGTTCCGGAAGACTGACTGTGTATTTAATTTACATTTGATAGCCTCGTCTTCTGTCTCTCAAGGGCTCGCACGCTTCGCTGCTTGACAGAAGAACGTCTTGCGTGTGCTTTTTGGTTGTTATATTTCTTCTAATTTCACGAGCTTTACGTTCGAACTTCGATAAAAAAGGAAACAGTTGATACATGATCTGTTCGACATGGCCTACATGGATTAGTACTTCATTCAAATGTATGACATGGTGTCTGTGTCAGGGCACGTCCCAGACAAGTTCTTTTGCCGAAACGATAGCTTCAGAGACATTGTTCGACCATTGGCGATCGCTTCAAGTCGCCCTCTTCCTCTAAATTGTTGTATAGTTCGAACTAATACTTGTATTCAAAAGCCTCGGTTATATCGTATTTTATTGCCATTGTACTGTATTGCACTACAGCTGAAACAGCACTTGTCCGTTGTCTTCAAACAAGACGAAGAAGGTTCACAGGAACACGGCGGTTTGAAGTGATGAACACTGGTTGAACTCGCTGCAGCCTGCGTCTCGAGAAGTGGACGTGTTTCTGCCCTGACAAAGACATGTCCACTTCGTCGAAATGCCACTCGGCTCCAGCCACATTCCTTATTGGGCTACACTTTGCTGCGACTCGTGTAGTTTGGTTAAAACAACGACTAAATTGGTGCGAACAGTTATTATCGAAGTTGTCCTCGTAGACTCCTTGGTTCTTTTCGCTTGGGTTGCCACGCGGCATGACGTCATGATGGAGTTAAATATAAGCATGCAGACCGGTTTTACAGAGATGCTGCACCAGTGACTTACAAGATGTGGTCGTCCATAATCTGTCTTTCATACTCTTCAGCCTGATCACTGTTCAGTGTCACACCTTTAAGTACCCTTTTGCGTAGACTCAACGTGCGATTTTCATCTTCTTCTTCTCCAATGTTTGCAGACACCCACTGTTTCCCCTGTTGGCACTGATCTTTGAGAAGTGCGAGCTGGCCACCTGTACACCTCGGGAGCCGGGCATCGCCGGTGGGGACGTGTGTTCCTCCGAATCCTTCAACGAGGACATCGCGGTGTTCGCCAAGCAGGTACGCCCGTTTCCGTCTCTCGAACTGGTACCGCCAGGTCATCGTGGTGCCGGTTAACCAATAAACCAGAACCACAACGAGTTGACTTTTTACTACTTGTTACTGCGCTAGCTGGTTCAGACTTATTACGATGTAATAGGACGCCAAAGAAATTGAAGTAAGACCGGGACAGCTACGGGACAACAAAAGAGCGGAAAGACGCTCTTTTCCTGCCCTGTCCTGTACTTGTCCTATATGTATACTTACACCGTAACAAGTATGAATCAGCTAGCATAGCAACGAGCACCAAAACATCACCTAGTTCTCGTTCTGGTGGATGCTGTATACACTTTTTTTATTATTGACCTATTGACTCTTCTGATAGGGTTCATAAGTGCACACGCAGCTAATATATTCAGCTGTGGAGTAGTTCCCTTTTTAACCCTGTAATGCCCCAACCAAGTTCCACTCCAAGGAAAATTTGAACCTGTTCACCTTTAGTTGACGCCGTGACGTCAGCGCATAAACAAACACTGCAACGTTTTGTGAGTCATCACTTAATTAGTAATTAATTGGTTTATTGTACTACGCACAACCGAAAACTCGCTCCAGCGCATCAATACCGCTGCTATGGGCTACGCGTCAGGTTTCCCGAGCTTAAAATCTTGAGATATCAAACTCGTCGAAGCATATATGTGACGCATTGAGCATTACAGGACTAATGGTGGGTGTAAACTCCCTTTGACCCATATTTTGACTCCATTTCAAGGCTGTTCCCGTACTCTCCAGTGGGAGCCGTATGTCAAACATTACCGTGGACGAGTTCAGTCTTCGCGGACCCGCACTCATTTAACTGACTCCACAGTAAAGTGCGCGAATTCACGTAAATGGAGTTGTATATAATAAGCGCTCACTCCCACAGGATTTAGAAGTACTTTCTCCTTTATTCTTTTATTGGATGACATTGAGCTAGATTTGCGCGGTATTGCAGAGTGCAATCTGCTGGCCCGGCAAACGAGTTCAAGGACCGGAGTGAATCATTAGAGAGTTTAGAATAGGGGGCGCAAGTGGCTTGCGTACGCAAGAACCAGGGGCCACGGTACTACGCATGCGCAGCCGAGACGTAGGAGTCTGCGCATGCGCAATACCGTGGCCCCTTGTTCTTGCGTACGCAAGCCACTTGCGCCCCCTATTCTAAAACTATCTAATGAAGTGGGTGTTTTGCAATAACCGCTTCCAATCCGAGCGCGTGCGAAGCATATGTTTTACGCTAAATCATTCGTTTTATTTGCACTTCTCAGCATCTAGAAAGTGGAAGAAGCGATTGCCTTCGTTGATGGAACGTTTGTATTCCTTGAGAAAGCGTATAGGCAAATAAATTTCGCGGCTGTCACTCCGAAAGCCGTCACGAGAACGTCTTTACATAGCATCTGGTTGGGAGACATGTAGTATGATAAATGCGTGACAGGCAGGGGCATTGCCTTTTTGCCGATCCCGTCACAGCCGAGCCCGTCAATGGACGACGCGTGAAGACGTCGAATAGGACAGTTAGTTGGTATTTGTCTCGCTGACAAGTCGACTCGGGCGTGTTGCGCCATCCCTTTTAGAGAAGTTTGTTATAGTTCAACGTCGTACGTCTTGTTTCTCCACGGCGTATAGTGCTGACTCTCGAGGCATTTCTTTTGTTCGGATGCGAATGTTTATATATGGGACTATCTAGGCATATTTGCATCTTTGCCGTACGTTTTCCTGACTGGGCGTGTCAGTTTCTTAAATTTCGTAGCAGCTCTCGCATCTCTGACACGAAAGCCTTTGTGTAACGTATGCGACGTTGTGCATCGTTTATACTATTATGAGTCAAATTATTATCCGCTGACATATGAAATGCATTAAGAGAATTGCAGCTCAGAGCTCGATCTTCGAGTAACGTATTCATATAACGTGAAACACCGGAATTGTCTCACATTTAGGCAATCACCCAGCTGAATTGAGTGATAGTTGTGTAACGTAAAATGAAAAAAAAAAAAATTGGTTGTATTCTAGTGGTGAGTGGAGATGTTGTCGGCATGCAAATGTTCGTGAGCTTTTGCCGCGCAATAAAAAAAGCCCGAATGCGAGCGAAATGCTGCGCAAGTCAGCACGCGTGTGACGTCACGATGTCGTCATTGTCTCTGTGGTCGTGACACTAACTTTAGTGCGGAAAGTTGCTGATTAGTTTTCGCCGCCCATGTTCTCTTGCGGACGACGAGGATCACCTTCTAGTGTTTTTACCAGCTTAAAAGTGACTTATTGGTTATCTGTGCCCCCCCCCCCCCCCCCCCCAAGAAAAAAAAAAAAGTTTAGACAGTCTGTAAAACGCCTGTAGACATGCCCTGAAACACTGTGTGTGGCAACCTGCAGACCTATTTTCCTGATTGTCGTGCCGAGAAATGTCTTCATCCTTTTCAGATAACCCATTCGGGTTTCTATAGACTGCAATATGAGGCCAAAAGAAACCGATTTGTTAATAGGTTTTGTTCGTATGCAAAAAGTACATGAGCTTTTATTAGCAAAAAGGGGCAAGTTTCGAAAAATGCGAAGTGGTCTGCAAGACGTCTATAGACTGTCTAAATGCACTTTTGTCGTTGAGTGGAGCCTGTTCGCCTTTGCCATCATTTTTGGGTGATTGCAGTTGCCGTCATTGCTACATTGTTGTATGTACCGCGCTGTACACGTTGTTTGCATGTCTTCACAGAGTCGCATCTCTCTTTCTTTTCATGCCCATCTCTCTCTATCTTTTCTCCTTTCTCATCTATCTCTCTATCCCTCCGCTTCTTCCTATCTTCCCGTTCTTCTGCATTACAGATAATGACCGAATATCCTCAATACACTTCGAATGAGGAGTTAGACTCTCTTGTAAGTACCATTTTTATTGACCATGTTCTTAACCGACGAAAACCCCTCTCCCCCATGTTCCCTTCCCCCTTCCACCAACCCACAATTTTCTGTCTCGCTATTCTGCCACCGCCAACACATTTTTTTTTTTCACCTAATGTGACTTTTGCTGCCATCTCTCGTCGATGCTGCCTACGTCACATTGTGCTTGCGTGTGGTGATTTTCCTGTTTGCTTGCACTTCCTATTATTTATATTTTTTTTCTGGCTGCGTGAACGTTTTGCTGCGTGCTTGTTCTGCTGACGCCTCTGCCCTCTGTCTCCGAATTCGCTGCGACTGTTCCTCTTGCTTACCCTACGTTCGCTAATAAACGCCCGTACGCTTGCTTGAACAATGGAATGCGAATTGAAACTAAACTGTGTCTGTTATTGTTTCATTTGTGGCCTCTACGTCCTGCTAACCTTTCATTTTTTTCATCCAATTACCGCTGCCAAATCGCTGCATCCCAAACGTTGGCACACCGGCGCGTTCAAACCTTACTCGTATTTTTCTTTCTTTTTTTTTTTGTGACGACTGCCTCCGATGAACTTCCCGACTTCCTCTGTTCTGGCATGCACTACTCACCCGTGCTCCCTAACCTGCAACGTACTTTCCCGCATCTCCCTAATTTAATCTTTCTCCCGATACCTTGCACGATCCGCTGCCTACGCCCTCTTTCCCAATTCCTTCCTCTGTACACTCCCTTTTTTTTTTTTGCTTCGTCTCTCTCTCTCTCTCTTGCTCCGAACAACCCCCTCCCCCACCACTCCCACCCCCTTCCCCCGCCCCCTTTGTTTTTGTTTGTCTTTCAGACGAGGCAAGACAAACAATATTACCTTCCCAACCCTGAGTTAGACAGCCTCGTAAGTATCTCCTGGAGACCCTATTACCCCTATTACTCCCGCCCTTCCCTACCCAGAATGACGTGCATTTTTTTTGTCTAACCACGCTGTACGTATAACCTTGCCTGCATGATTTCAATTGTGCGAAATGCCGGAAGCCCGAGCTCGTATCATCTGATCAGGAGGTCCGAAATTGCGAAAGCTCTTCGCCCGTCGGAGGTGTTCGCGATGAGATATTGCAGATCATTATAGCTTAACTTGTGGCCTATCGTCGTTAAGCTGTGCTAGCTGAATACCGTAGACGGCATCACAACCACGCTGGCGTAGGCGTCCCGTGACAGTGTCCAATCGTAATGGCTTGGAAACATGCTTTGTTTTCACCCCTATGTCTTTCTTTTTGAACGACAGAAAGAGAGCCGAAAATGGCCTTCGCGAATATAGTACACCGTACGTCTGTGCCAGTACCTACAAAAAGTAATCGTGAAAATCCGCTGTCCTCCTGCTGAGGTTTTGTTTGTTACCTTCGGGGGGACATGTTGTTGAGGTGCAAAATGGTATCATGCAAAGTTTTTCGCCATGTCAGCATCCTCGTGGCAGAAGATAAGTGGAGCGTGGTCGCTCATTGCGTAAAGCTATATTTCTAGCAACGAAATGAGACGAACGAACGGGGCACGCGATACAGTCATTGTCAGTTCTATCCTTTCTAGAATGTCTAGTGAAGGCAGCAAAAAGTCGGCAGAATAACCAATTCGATAGATTGATACGATAGCTGGAATGCGCGTGCATTAAGATAGAACTCTTTAGCTACGACAGAATGGTAAATTCGACCCCGCGATTCCCAGTATACGGCACTATGTATGTGCTAAGCTTCTCGGCGCATGCGCGCAACCGACCCTAAAAATTCTAACGCGGCTACTGTCGGGCCCCTTGTCGTTGTGTATGTACGGCACACGTTGCCCCAGGGCTGCTAAAACTCTCTCTTGATCGGCGTTTCGTGCGCTGACCAGCCACGATGGCGGAGGTGTAGTCGCCAGGGACAATTCGATCACCTGATGCTAACTCTGGCTTTCTGTACGGTGCTCAGTTTTTCTTGAGACGAAGTTCTCTTTTTTTTCCCCGTGTGTTGTTCTAAAATCTCCAGCGTTTCGCGTCTTCTTATTCCGCCTTTGTAACACCAGAGCGCGTTAAACAGAAGGCGTATTTGTGACAGCTGGCGAAAGGCCACGCAGTTTTGATGAAAATGCCGCTACCAACTTTCCGACAATGTCTTCAAATCACAACGGTTGATTGACAATATGCGCAAAGGCTGCGATAAAAAAAAAAAAAAAACTTCCAAGTACGAAGCGTCATGCCAATTTGGGAACACTGTTTTGCTTGTCAGCATACACATGAGAGCAGACGTTATATTAATTTATTTATTACACATACCTACATTGCCCCTAAAACATCTCTATAGGGGTACCGAGGGTGTCACTGGCATCCTGAAACTTGTAACAAAAGCAGCAGCAGTAAACATCACTTAAACAAAACAGTAAGAACCAAACACTGATGAAGTACACATTATTTGCAATGAATTGAGTGCTGCAAACGACAAATGGCGTACAATCGGCACATGACGAGCAGCTAATGTGTTTATTATGTTCAGCAACATTTAGAAAACCCTGCGAATGCGTTAGGTAATGAAAGCCCATGACACTGGGCAATAAAATACACTGGTATCCGCAATACGTTCTCTCTCTCACACACGCAAAAACACAAACAGCGCACAACGCATGCGTATAAAACACACACGCACACAAACACATATAAATACATGTCCACGACACGCGCACACACACACGCACACGCGCACGCGCACAATAGACGCATGTACAAAACACACAAACATATGCCGACAGCGCTTTCAAATATCACATCTTCAAGTGAACCTGGAGCGAGAACACTCACTTGTAAGAATCAGCGTTCACAACAATATTTCCAATCAACTCTTAATTAGTCTCTCTAAAAGTTGAACCACAAAACGGCATTTCGCTTGCCTTTCTTGTTGAATACGGCAGCGTCTACACAGTAGATAAAGTGTTCGGAGGCGGCTGGAGATACCGTATAAAATCCATATATAAGTCCATATATATAAATGTGATGGCGCCCTTCTAAAATCAAAAAAAAAAAAAATCCATTCGCCGCTGCTAAGCCTGCAGACGCAGCCAGCTTCGCCCTCTTTTTTCAGGCTTATGCTGTACGCCTTGCGGTTTCAATTTTGAACTTTTTCATGTGTGCTGCAAACAGCTATACAACTGATCCTTGTCTCGTTTTCTCCTCCTCCTTGTATGAATCCCGACAGATGGTGCAAGCCATCCAAGTTCTCAGGTTTCACCTTCTAGAGCTCGAAAAGGTGAGTGTTCCGCGCCTTCGACCTCTTTTGCGTGCATAATCTTGACACCGAATACCGGTGCGTTTTGCGAACGGCGATCGATTTCGTATACTCGTTGAAAAAGGACTCGAAAGCCGACGCATCTTTTACAAGCGGGGGACAAGATCCGTCTTTGCTGGCGTTGCTAACTCCCCGAGTGCAATGCACGCCTAACCAGGGTTTCACATATAAGTTTCACTAGCTAAGTGGAACGCCACGAAAAAAAAAAAAATGTGCCACTTACTAAGTGGCACTTCTGTTAAACGAATGTATTTCAGCGTCGTCTCTTCCTTCGGCGAAGCTTCTTGTCTCTGCTACTGCGTATCGCTCTTAATCTCGTCACACATAGGTATCACTTAGTAAGAGGGACATATTTGCAAGAAAATTGTTTCACTTGCTATATGGAACGTAGGTGAAAAGAGATCTTTGAGTGTATTGTATAATGGACTGTTTTCGGGGTTCCGGAAGTTGTCTACTTTATACGTATTTAACTTGACGCTTGCTCTGTATTGTGCCCATTTAAGGGGTACTAGGCCTAACGCTGAATCGCAACTTCTCGTCCTTAGTCCCTTTCTCCTATTAAGCGCTTGGTGCATAGTCGGCCGTAAATGTTTATAAAGGACGCGAATTGTACGACGGAATGTGAGTTTCTTCTCTCGTACGGAGTGCTGCTTCTATTTTAAAGGATCACTGTGCGGTGAATTTGCGGGGAATTCAGGTTTTTTTTTTTCGTCGCAAATCTCGTGTTCCTTAAACGTTTGTTCCCGACTGCACATCTCAGTAAGCGTGTCGAATCAAGTAGCCTGCCAGCAAGTACTTACGACGCTTAATTTTATCCGCACTATGCGTTATGCTTCTGGAATGCGACCGAACGTTTGCTTGCGGCGCCTTCTATGCCGGTTCCGAGATTCATACCTGCGCACCGTCCTATTATCATCATCATCGTTATCGTCACGTCTATTTTTTGCCTAACTGCTGGACGAAAACGCGCACGTCGTATACTCAACTTCATTTCAACAAAACGCATACTGTGAATGCGGCAACAAGTCAACAGGAACGCAACAGAATTTCTATATACCAACTTTTGTAAGAGATGAGAACATGTGCCCGCTACGCTGAACGCCTTCGTCTTGTCCTTCATGTTTTTTTTTAAGACCGCGAGACCTTGGCCTTTTGTGTCCGCGATGGCCTCGGGATGGAGTGGGACTAGCTGTTTCGATTCTCGAATCGCCACTTGGTGCGTTCTACTGTCCTCGGATTTGTTTTCCAAGTTTTTTGCTTAGACGTTACGCGAAGCCTCTTCGAACAGAGTTAAGCAAAAAACGAAAAGAAAAAAAAAAAGGAAAGAGGGAGAAGACAACGATAGAGATAAAAAAAAAAGAAAAGAGGAAATGCCAGGGAAAACAACAACCACCGGGGACTTTTTCTCTAGCCGGCATTTCTGCAGGTCGTGATGGGTACCTGTCACGGAGCCGTCATGTCACGCTTAGTTTGAGCGTCGGCCTCCGCCATTGTGTCCGCACGGCGGCGCGGTGACGGCTACGCCCCCTAGCGTCCCGGGACGCTGCGGCGTTACCTCTTCTTCTTGTTGTTGTTCTTTGCACACGGCTCGGCATTATCTCCGCATGATGCGGCGAATTGTATTGTTTTTGCTTTCTTCCGTTCGTCCGCTTGTTGGCTTCGTTTTCTTTTTTTGGTAGTCCGTGGTTGGAACCTCCGGGACTCTTCCGGACGGCTGCGTTCTGCTGGCGTGCGCGAGTGTCCTATACGGTATACGCACGGCGTGACCGGCCACGCTGGCGTTACAGGCCCGAGAAGGAAACGAACAAAGAAGTATAAAAATCAATAACGGCAACTCGAACTCGTACCAGTAACGGCGAGCTATGCTGTGGTGATGCGTTTTTATAGTGTATCCGTACACGTATACGATGGACAAGGACGGCTCCGCGGGCCACTTGTTACGTAGACAATGGTATAGGTAAGAAGGGATGTGCTGCCGCGAACTCTCCGTTCTATACTTTCTCTATTAGCACGTGTGCGTACGCAGACCACACGCAACGCGTAAAGACGAGGCACAAAGTGAGGACGCTGGACACAGAGCGAACGCATATCTTACTGGTGAAGTTTTTCAATTTCATCTCTAACGGCGTTTATATTTCACAGTACTGCGAGTATTGCAACAACGACAATATTCCGTCATGGTGATGAATAACACGGCGGGGAGCTTCGACTTTTCGCCGGCTTGACTGTTTTGCTGTGCTCTGTAATATTTTACGAGTATATTTCATTTATTCGGGAATTCCTATTGGCTAAGGGATCGTGCAGCTTCCAGAGTGCTGAAAAAACGACTTTCGTGAGATGGAGCATATAGGCGTATACGCACACACCGGTAGAATTCTCTGCATTTCAATAAAAATCTTTTTTTTCTCTCTCTCGTATAAACCGACGCAGTAGTCGGCCACCTTGATAGGATATAGACGTAATTGCTAGAAGGCGAAGCCTCCAGCCGCAGCTGCTATACATATACACATACGGTGCGTCGGGCAATCTCAGCGTTCGCAAATTCCTCGCTGCAGAAAGAAAGGCCGAACGAAGAAGCAGAAGACCCGAAGGGAGGGCCGGCCATTTTCTTTTTTTCTCTCGTACGACTCGGGCGCGCCGCGCCGAGCAAGCTCGCCCGGTGGCTGAGCCACACGGAGATCGCGTCTGAGAGGCGCGACGACTTGGCCACGCATCCACGGCGGCGCTCCGATACGCCCACCGGGCAACTGCCACGTGTGAGTGACAAGCACTGTAATCAAGAGATGCGCGGCGGGCCCCTCGTCGGCGAATGGGGACGGCGATGCTCGTCTTGCCGCTGCTTCGCTGACGGACGGCTTCGGTGGAGCTCTCCGTACGCAAGCCGTGCCCTGTTGCATACAGGGTGTGTGTGTGCAGCGCTTTGATGCAAGTGTGCGCGAGGCGGTTCTCCTTGCGAGACGGAGGTTGGATAGAAAATAATGGTGCAAGCGCGGGCGAGGTATAAGGCAGGCAGGCACGTTGAAAGAAGATTGCGAGTTTGCCGCGGTCCGGGTGTAGGAGGTTGAAGCGGCAGTCGCGGAGTTTGGATAGGAAGGGAGCACGGATTTGAGGACTTGCAGCGTGGCGTGTTTGTCTATAGTTCTCGTTTCTTTTCTTCTCTTTCTTTCTTTTTTTCTTTCTTAGAGGCAGGCGAGGCTGATTTTACTCGTAGAACAGGAACCTGGAGCTGTTCTCCGGTACTACAGTCGAACCCGGATATATCGAACTCGCATATAGCGAATTATTGTGTATATAGAGCAGCTGTAAAATCCCCTTGTAAATTTCTGTACATAACTTTTTATTTTATATATCGAGTTGCCTATATATCGAACTGTTTTGTGATCCTCTTCAGATTCGATATATATAAGCGAGAAAAACACTTGGGACAGTTTGTTACCCTCTTTGGTAAGATCATGTGGAAGCAGTGGGACCGCTATGTGCATGCCATAGAGCGGATTGGCTCTGCTTTCAAAAGTACTGCGCCACACCAACTTGATGCTGCTTATGGTAAGGTGACGACCTTAGAAACTCGTCGCACGCTTCTGGGCGATCAGCCCAGAAGCGGGCGTCGAGTGCAAATAGAATTTGAAAGAATTGTGTTTTTAAATTGGATCTAGGGAAAAAAACAATTTAGGACTGTAAAGAAAAAAAAGCTAAGGTAGGTGGCACTTCGCGCCCGTCGGGAATTCTCGTCTAGTTGTTGTCGTTGTTCGATCACGCCTCTTCTGTGATTCGGGGATTGATGATGATAATGGCGTTCCAACTTGGTGGCGCGTACTCTGCTGAGCACCCTTCCTTCCTTCTTCTACTTCTCTTTCTTTCTTCTTGCACGCTCTCGGCGCGCGAACGCAATTCAGAGAGCCATCGGAATGCAGCTGCTGCGGTGAAGACGATTTGTCCCTTGCCTTTTGCATTCGCAACAGCCCCGACTCCCTGGCGCCACGGAGTCGATGGTGGAGAGCATACAAGCCGCACTAGCCCTGGCGTGCCTGTGCTAAGAATAAAGAAAAAGAGAGAGAGACAAAAGAAACAGAATGACATAGAAAGAAGCGTCTTGCATGCACCGCCCGTTGCCTCTCCTGCAGCATGGCTCGTGGAGGGGACCCCCGCTGTGAAGTCTGGTTTCCCGCCGCAATGGCGGCCGTGGGCACGACGATGTGCTGCGCGGAGTTCGGCCATCTCTCAGAAACAGTTCCTGCTTGTTCCTATCTGCCGTGGCTTTTTTTTTTCTTTTGCGTGCCCGGCTTGACTTGGCTTTGAACGTCCCAAGCCAACGCCACCCCAAGGGCGCCTGCCGGCCATGGCCGGCCCAGGATTTCGCGCATGCTGGCCTGCCTGCTTGCTTACCCCCCCCCCCCCCTCTCTCTCCCTGTTCTCTCGTAGAACGACGCGTAGACTTGTTTCTATTTGGCCGGCGAAGTCTGGTTTCCAATGTGTGGTCGTTGGGGTTGGCCACGTTCGGTTGTTCATTGCCTTGTAGAAAGGAATCGAGACAATCTGTGGGATATCTGCAAACCTCTTGTAGACGTCTTTGCCTTCCACACATCTTATGCGCAGACTGAGATCGGTGCGTGGACTTGTTTTTGTCCTGAGAAGTCTGGTTTCCAATGTGTGGTCGTTGCGACTGGCCACATTCGGTGGTTCCTGCCTTGTAAAAAAGGAATCGAGACAATCTGTGGGGTATCTGAAGACCTGTTGTAGACATATTTGCCTTCCGGACGTCTTATGCGCAGACTGAGATCGGTGCGTGCACGTTTCTTTTGTCCTGAGAAGTGTGGTTTCCAATGTGTGATCGTTGCGACTGGCCACTTTCGCCTGTTCGTGCCTTGTAGAAAGGAATCGAGACAATCTGTGGGATATCTGCAGACCTCTTGTAGACGTCTTTGCCTTCCACACTTATCTTATGCGCAGACCGAGATCGGTGCGACGGTGTGTGCGCTGAAGGGGCGGCAGATATCGATGGCGGAAAGCGAGTGATTCGCAGCCTCGGAGTAGGACACTGATAAAAGCCAATTTAGACAGTCGGTAGATTGTTCGTATACACTTCTTGCAGACGTATATCGCGCCTTTTAGACGTGTCGTCTTGGCCACATAAAGTAAGTATCCCGTCCACACATACACTTCTTTGACAAGGATATTTCCTCTGGTAAAATTGCGAGTAATTTACATCTGATACCGCTGTTCGCTAAAAATCTTAAGATGGTAATCGAGAAAAATACAAGACCAGACGCACGTAGGCACTCTGTAGATAATATGCAGACATCGCTGAAAGACGTCTATGTAAGTTCTTTGGAGGGCTTGGCACTAGCGTATTCAATTTGGGCCCTCCGTTAGGAAGCATGGGATTACTACGGAACACAATTAAGGACTGCGTTACCCGACTTCAAGTCACGTGAAAACTTATACCTTGATTAGATAGATATGATCTATCTAATAATATCGATCTTTCTAAACATATCTATCTAAACACATCCATCTATCTTATCGATCTTATCCATCAATCTCAGTATACTGTCGAAGGAATGACACATTTCTTCCGAGTAAGAGAAGCTCGGAATCTTCGGGCGATTCCTGGAATCGATCGTTCCTCGCTCGAACACGCTATATACGGGTTCACCTCCCGGTCAACCAATACAACCGCGGTGCAACAAGCGTGCGCCTCAGCTTTGGCGCATGGCCGACACACGTCACGCCCTTGGTCACGCCTAAACTATACTTACAGGTCTCGCACATACACCCTCCACCTTTCTCTTTCTCATTCTCTAACTGGCTCGCTGCACTTGTGACGCTCTGCCCGCGTGTTCTCCAACAACACCGCCGCCCTGTCTCCGATCCCCAGATATTTATACGACTCAGTCCCTCTCTCTCACTGTCTCCAACTCTGGCGTACCTCTAAGAAGTACTCATCTAGCTCTTTCTCTGCCGTGAAGTCAGCGTCTGCGTAGGCTCTTTCTTTTCATCTTCTGCTGTTGTTGTTCTTCTTCTGCTTCGTCGTCTGCTACTCGGCTTGTGGCGGCGTTGCTCTCAACGCGGACTCTTCTGCAACTCTAACCTCGTTCGAGACCGAGTTGTGTAGGGAGGGGATGGGTTGGCGTCTGCATGCAGGAATGGTGCAGCGTCTGTGTGTGTGCGCGAGGTGAACGTCCTGCTGACCCCAACGACGACGAACGCGTATACATATACGGCCAAGCCAAGCCAAAGCCAGCAAGCAAAGCAAAGCAAGCGGCAGAAGGCAAAAAAGGCCTCCTCCTCATCCTATAACCCCGCTGCATCCCTCCCTCCAGTGTTGGCGGCAGCCAGTTTTGATTGACAATCCGGATGCGAAACTGGGACCCCCCCCCCCCCTTCTTTCTTTCTTTCTTTCTTTCTTTCTTTCTTTCTTTCTTTCTTTCTTTCTTTCTTTCTTTCTTTCTTTCTTTCTTTCTTTCTTTCTTTCTGCGTAGCTCTCTTCTTGCGGAGCCGCGCTGTCCGCCCTATTATACGGCGGGAGCAAAAGAAGTGATGTGACAGGTAGGCCTCACGCGACGGGGCGCTGCGTTTTGTACACGCGAGGTTGAGAGGAACGGCGCAGTCCTTTTTAGTGCGCAAGGCCCAGCGGTGTGTTGGGCTGCTGCAACGGCGAGAAGCAAATCAGCCGTCGAGGTGGTTGGTGGTGGTGGTGCTCGTTATTACAGTGGTGATTTTTGTTGTTGTTGTTATTGTCGTTGTTTCTTGCGAAGCCCTTTATTTATTCCATCGCGAGCGCTCCTTTTGCTGGCTGCTTTTGTCTTGTGCCGGATGGTGGAAAGCCAAATGGGCACCAGAGGTTGAGGTGCGACGACTGTTGCGGTGGTCGCTGCTGCGTTGCTTGTCAAGTAAACTCCCGCTCTCTCTGAGTGGCGCGGTTATTGCATGTTCCAAACGTTTGTCCTCCTCTCCCCGTAAAGTGATTTCCACGTGCAGAGGATTTCTTTTTCTTCGAACTATTCCTCTTCAGAGATCTTTGGTAATTTACTTGATCGTCCTTTTCTTTTGTTTATTATTATTTTATTCTGCGGGGACAGTGCGTATCCGTTCTTTCTCATTTGGAATGTCCCGGCTATCCGGGGCAATGCAATCCTTCGGCGTGATCGAGGTGTGTGCCGGGCGAGCGAGCGACTTAAATTGCCCGCTGTCAAAGTGAACTATTCATCAGTCATTTGTTCCTTCTTTTAAAATGTTTGGCGTATACATGCGCAATCTTTCAAATGCATTTTGGCAAAGAAAGACGTTCCCACCTGTCGAAGCCGTTTACCAGTCCTATCAAACAGCTTACTAAACCTCACTTCGGCCATTCTTCTATGGCGTCTACACTTCCGGTAACTTTTTCAACCACGCGAGGTTTTCGCGAATGAATTTCGAGGTGGTAATTTTTCATCGGGTCGTAGCCCGCACTTCGTCGTCTTTTGCGAAGACACCTCGGTTAGTGCTTTGACTATTTCTTGACTCGCATCAATGCGTCTTGGTTGCCTTCACGAAGACAAGACAAAGCAGTTGAAATCACTTTGGGTCGCTTTGGGTTCCACCACATATGCCCTGCGTAACCAAGAGATTTCAGGAAGCCTCACTTCTATATCGAATAAGGACAGGATCTGCCAAGGTGAAAGGGACGCTCTCCTGGAGAATCGGCAAAAAAAAAAAAAAAAAAAGGACCTTCGGCATGCGTGCCTGCAACACCTTGTATTTCCCGAGGGATCAATTATATCCCGCAAAGAACTTATGGAATTCTTAAGAGAGACTGGTTTGATGGACATATGGTGAAACCCTGCAGCCATATTGTAAGAGACGCTCGGGCGGAGCAATTGCCGGCCTTGATCGCCAGGCTAAACCCGCCTGTTGCTACAATTCACCACCACCACCACCACCCTATTCATAGTAATCAGAAATAGCCACCGCTGAAACACACAGTATATAGCTCAGAAAGTTACCGGCGAGAGTAAATACAGCATTTTAACTGTCGCCGAAGGCCCATCAGAGGGACCTACAGTTTGACTGCATCAAACTTGTTTGAAGTGGCGAGCTCCTCACTTTATGCGCGAGCGGCGTCCGTAGCAGTTGCCTAGATCCTGGGTTCCAAATCTGTTTGTTCCGTAGCGCACGGGCCGCGCATGTGGCATGGCCATGCGTGGTCTTATTGCGGCGTCGGCCTGCGCTTCTTTCATTTTTACAGCGAAGCGGTTAGGCTCTAGTTGGTCCGGATTTTTCGTCGGCCCGTGCTCACCCAAAAGCAGTGCCGCCACCTAGTGACCGCTGCCACTCAGACAGACCTCAAACGACAGATGGAAAATGACTTTGAGTTTCTACGTAACAGAAATATGTTTTCTCGTATATTCGAGTTACAGTCCGAGAGCAATAATGTCCGCAGCTTGTGCGTAAGTCGTACTTTACGAATTGTCTGACGCAGTTTACTTCGAAAAATTCAATTGCTTCAGTTAGGCTTCACTTGCGCTTGGCGTATGGCCCAGAAGGATGAGGGTGTATGCTGAACTTCCACACGCGTGCGGTAAGTTGCTTGTGGTGGTGGTGGTGCTTGTCTTTCACAGGGTGTAATGGCGGCGGCTTTTTTTTTTTTTTTCGCGAGAGCATGTTTTTTTTTTTTAAATTATAGTTTTCTCTCTCTCTCTGACGACCAAATTGGCCGACTGACCTCGCTAGACAACTGTGATTCGTATACCGTATACGAGTTCTGCTGAGGCGCGTTGTCCGAAGGCCTCTTTCAATGACCAGACAGCAGACGTAGTAAGATCCAGGTTATGTTTCGCTTAACACGGTCCGCTTTATCTCCTGCGTATCCCGCTGCAGGCCCCCTTATTAAAACCATCAAATTACGTCTCCGTATGATACTATCATCAATTTCCTTTCTATTCCATCCGCGGCAACCTCGCGTGCTGTAGCAAGAAATCCTTTCGGTGGGGGGTCGGCGGCTTTCTTTTTTTTTTTTTCACCGCTCGTACACTTGCCCGCAGATTGGATAATTTGTACACTTTTGCCGATTATCTTCGGTGTTATCACGCACTTCGACGTTCCTTTCTCGGCTTTTTTTTTTCTTTCTTTCCATCGCTCTCTCTTCGGGCAGCTGAGATAGAATCTAGAGACAAAACTAGATCTATAGATCAGCCGCGGGCGCTTTGTGTATACGTTCCAATTTCGGACTTTAATTACGCCGCGTTTTTTCTTCTTTCCTTTTATCGTTTTTTGACCCTCCTTGTCGTCGCCGCGAGTGTGCATAACAGCGGTCGACTTTTAATTTCGCGACAAGCGAATGAGTCGGCCGGACCCATTATACGTTTCTTCTCGCAGTCTTCCTTGTGGTTATCTTGATTTTATTTTTTTTTTCATTTCGTCGTTGAATAGATGGCCTACCGCTTTCCTTTGTCTTTTTATTCGTGCGTTTTTTTTCCCCTGGTTGTTCGACCGTATGTAGCCAGCCACACGCGACTTTATTCTCGTGTCGCTTGCTTGGCGTCTTGTCGTCACGTCTTTTCCGAGCCTGCTGCTTTGCAACCCTTTCCATTTTTTCTTTCTTTTCGATCCGATAGGCATTCCTTTTACTTCTTCTTTTGTTTCTTTCTCTCTTTCTCGTTCCAATCTCGTTCGCGCCGCCGCAAATTGAATCCAATATATTCGTCGCTTGGGTGTGGCAAGTGCGCTGCCAAGAACTTTCTTTCTTTCTTTCTTTCTTTCTTTCTTTCTTTCTTTCTTTCTTTCTTTCTTTCTTTCTTCGTTGAGCTCCCGGTCTCGGGGATTCTCATCGTCACCACCAGAGGGCCTCGGCGAAGTCGTTGCCGATGCTCGCATAAGCGTACAGCTGCCGTGCACACTGCTGTAGTGCTACATCCGTTCATGTTTTTCGAGGGCTGGAAGGTAATTATTCCGGAACGCTCGCTTGCGCGCAAACACTGCCGCGCGTTTGCGTCGTATACATCGAACGCGCGCTCCCCGCAATGTTGCTTCTGCTGCTGCTGCTGCTGCTTCTCTCCTAACGCTTCTTTGCTGCTAATGTTGATGGCGTTGCTGCTGCCGCTGCTAAGCTACGTCTCACCAAACACCGTGCAGTGGAGGGAAATAGTGGCGCGGGTCAGCCAATCATTAACGAGAGTCCGGCTGCGTGTTTCAGAGAAGGGAGGAGGGAGAGATCGCCCATTGTACGCTGCTAGTCCTTCCGTGAAGCTGGGTTCAATCAGCTGGCTCCGCGCAGAGAGCGATCAGCGGCGGACACTGAAGGAGCGCTTCTTGTCCTTGACAATTGTTTGTTAAGCCCATAGAGGCCCAAATGGGATTGAATAAGGTAGCGTGCTTCAGAGAATGGAGGGCTCGCCCAATGTACGCTGCTAGTCCTTCCGTGAAGCTGGGTTCATTCAGCTGGCTCTGCGCAGAGAGCGGTCAGCGGCGGACAATGAAGGAGCGCTTCTTGTCGTCCTTGACCATTCTTTATTAAGTTCACGAAGACCCAAGGAGAATTGAATAAGGGAGTGTGTTGTTTAGAGAAGGGAGAAGGGAGGTCTCGCCCAATGTTCGCTGCTAAACCTTCCGTGAAGCGCTTCCGTTCAGCCGGCGTCGCGCGGAGGACGATCAGCGGCGGACAATTGGGGGAGTGCGTCATCTCGTCATTCGCTGTCATTTATTAAACACTTAAAGGCCAAATGGTATTACATAAGGATAAGGGGGACGTGTGTGGAAAATGCACCAAACAACTAATACAAACTTCGGTCGAGAGCAAAGGGCGAACTATAATATATTCTACTGATTCTGGTCGTAGTTGAGGGGCCGAGTCCACGAAGTTTTACGTTCGTGTACGTGCTCTATCTCATTTGTTTGGCCGCCTTCGCTGATCAAATGTGCATAAGCGGAATTGGGTGGACTTTGTTCTTACGAACAATTTGTAGCGTAAGAGGCTTTTGTGAATATGGGCCCCGATTCGGGCTGGCTGACGATGCCCATAACGTTCGCCGCACTGCGAGGAGTTGGTGGGACGGGGTGTAACAGTCTGGTCGTGATGATCGTGCGTGTAGGTTGTGCGTACGCGTACCTTCTTGCGAAGGAACGGTCCTTAACGAACTTTTCTCTCTCGTTCTTTATCGTTCCTCTCGCCCGAAGCCCGCACCCCGCGCGCTAGACGAAACCGGCTTCGGCTTTGGCGCGACTTCAGAAAGAGTGTGCGCGCGCGCACACACAGGGGCTCGGCTGCTCAATCGTTTCAAAGGAGAACCGCTCCTTCCAATCTCGGAAGCCATCTTTTATTCGTTTTAATTTTTGTTCCCCTCTCGCTATTGGTTCTCCTGCTTAGCCAGCTTCTGCTGGTTCTTCTGTTCATCGGGTCTTCCATGTTTTCTATCGCTTTTCTTGTTTTCTCGCTTCTGCTTTTGTTTTTCGTTTAATTATTATTCTTTCTTTCCTGGTGCATAGTGCATACACGTAAGCTGCAGCGGCCGGCTCCCGATGAGATGGGCATTCCGATCAAACTAATGACCTCTGCAGTGCAAGACCCGCCCTCCCGGTGCGGCCGCGACGCGTGTATTTGAGTTTTCGTTTTTTTTTTTTTTTTTTTTTATAGAATCCTTTTCTTTTTTCTTCTTCATATTTGGCCGCTCTTTCCCCTCGGGGAAGAAGTTTGATAGAGCGTTTTTAATCATCCGCTGCGATCTTTCTGTTACGTACCCCCCCCCCCCCCCCCCCTCTTCTACTTTCGCATCTCACCCGCTTTGCCATCTCCTGGTCAACCGCGTATACGTATATTGTATCGCGAGAGAATGCAGCTAGACCACCGGCGGCAAGCCGAAAACGAGATGTCCGTGAGCCAGGCCGCAATTTTGTTTAACTGCGCAGTGAACCCAAGCGAGTCCTCTGAGCTCTGCGGCCAGGATCGTCTCGCTGTTCAGTATGTAAAGACGATTGGAAGCCAGCGCGCCTTGGCTGTGTGTTGACGACCGCGTCGTTTTTCAGAGCAGTTGTATACTAGCTGCGATTAAAGTATCCAAAGTGTAGGAAACGCTGCTGTGGTGTGTGCAGACTCGTGGGTATAGCGCAGAAACAGACGGGAACACAAGGGACAGACGACAAGACCGCTTGTGTCGTCTGTTCCTCGTGTCGTCGTCTGTTCCTCGTGCGTCGTCTGTTCCTCGTGCGTCGTCTGTTCCCTTGTGTTCCCATATTCTCTGGTGTAGTCTGCCACTCGTCTTGTGTTAAGTCTCTTGCGTTCCGGTCTGTTTAGCGCTGCCTGTAGCCACAGTTCAACGGCGTATTGGGTGTTTCCTGCGTACTAACTTGTGGTGCTTCTTTATCGATAAACAATTAACTTGGTCTAAGCATACACTGTCCAAACGTCTCGACGAGCTCTGGTGTGGAAACATCAGGACGGCGTCGTGAACAGTTTTCGGTTAATTTGGTTCTTGCGCATTTGGTCTGCCCCCCTCCCCCTTTCCACACACACACGCACACACACACACACACACACACGCGTGCGCACACGTACATACGCACGCTTAACGAGGCTCCCGTAACGGTGACACTGGCCGTCTTTCTATTTCGGAAGCTTTGTTTACTGATAAAGCCTAACGTAAAATTTCTCTTTAGGGGCCTTTACATACGTGGCACAGTCGGTCACTTTTGCAAAACGAGTCGACAAAGGGAGCGCTCCTTGCTCCTGTGTACGCAGATGTACGCAAGATGATTGCGTACGCTCATTCTCTAGACTTTCAGGCCCACCTTTGGAGCGCACGCTGGGTAAATATGCGCAGTCACGTCTCGTCGTCACGTGACGCTCGCTCGCGGCATTATTTCGATGAAGAGTATAAAGAAGCGCCGAGTGCATTACTGCGCTAGTACGTCAGCGGAAATGTGCTGTTGGGGGCGTGTGGGTAGCGAAGCCTGCACGGTACGAGGGCGCGGGAGGTTGGTTAATCGTGCCTTTATTTGCGTGCGTGCATGGAATCATCTCTTGTTTTATTCGCTAATTCCGTGCAATGAAGTGAAGCCTACGAGTCGCTTCAGCCAGTCAGGAACGGTTACCAGTAGAAGGGGGTTCGGCCGCTGTTCCGCGATAATTATTCCGGTTGCCTCGCCTGCTGAATGGAAGGCTCACGGATCAGATTAGTGACGTACAGCGAGCGGCGATGCCTTTCTTCTTTCTCCAGTGTACCTTGTATCTTGCCCCATATCTTTTTATCTCTTTTGACATGCTTTACAATTTTGCTTTGTCATCGTCGTTCTCATGATCGTCACCGTCGCATCATCATCGTCCTCATGCTTTTTAATGACCTCTGCAGGACGAAGTTGGCGTTGCTTGTGCGATTATTTGTCTAATTTAGGAATTCATTGCCTCTCTTGGTCTTACCACCCTGTGGTTGACCGGACCTTGTCAGGGATATTTCGTCATATTCTGGAGCTCCCTGCGGAGTGTATTTCCGATGTCGCGTCACTGTTTACCCCCCCCCCCCCCCTTTTTTTTTTTTCTTTTTAATGAAGTCTAGCCATATCGCGTAATGTTTTGTATGTGCAGTCAAACCTCGCATGAGTGCTTCTGTTTTCGATTAATGAAGTTCTCGACTTAACGAAATAATTTAGTGGTCCCATCAACTTTGTTAAATGGAGGTTTAACTGCATACACTCTCAGGCCCATCACTTGTACTCTGTAACACACTGTACTATATTACCCTCTCCATTTACTACAGTCACTGAGCATCCCGAGGTGTATGGTGCGTTACTCGAATAATGTCTCAATTTACCGAAATAATTTTCGTGTCCTATCGACTTCGTTAAATCGAGGTTTTTAACAACGTACTGCTTCGAGGCTCGTGTTGTTGCAATCCTTCGACTGTACTCTGTAACACACTGTAATACGTTACCCGCTTCCCTTACTAGAGTCACGACATCCCGGTATGAATGGGGGTATGCTATACGAATAAATGATAGATGAACGAACTCACTTGCGCAAGCCTCTTTCGCGTTCGTGATTGGCTGGCGTTATACCCGTAGCTTTCACCCTCACTGGGCAGCGTTCGCGTGAGACGGGAGTGTTGAGAAACGAAAAGAGCAGCGTCTCTCTCTTCTTCAAGGACCGAGACGTTTTCTCGGCAGCTTCTTATAGCTCATGATGCTCGCCGTTCTCGAAGGAGAAGGCGTGAGCGTGTGTGTGTGTGTGTGTGTGTGTGTCTGTTTGCGTTGTGCGCGAACGCGGGGAGTTGTTGCATGCACGCGCGATGCTTGTGGAATAAGAAGAAATGATGGGGGGATTGCGATGAGCCGGGCTGCTGCTGCTTCTGCTCGTCCGATATGAGGGCGTAGCCATGCCAGTCACGTATGCCTTGGGTGCAACGAGCAAGTGCGTCGCGCCGCACTCTAAGAGTGAAGTTCAACGCGAGCAAGCTCCCTGTAGGAGTGCGTCCGATTTCAGTTGGTTTCGGGTGATTCCTTGCCTCTCGCGTGTCCGCCCTTCTTTCTTATGCATTGCTTGTGTGCACGTGTGTGTTTGTGTTTGGCTGCGTTTGGTTGTGTTTGTATTGGTGCGTATGTGTGCATGTTTCTACGTGTGTTGTGTTTGCGTTCGTTTGTGTGTGTGTATTGGTTGAGTTGCGTGAGCGTTGTGTTTCATGCGTGTGTGTGTGTTTGTATGTGTTTCTGTTTTCGTTTGTGTTTACACGCTCGCTCTCAAAAGACGTCTCTTCCAACGGGCGCCTGACCCCACGAGACTGCGCAGACAGTAGACGAACAAACACACTCGCGCTCAGTGTTTCTTGAATAATATTCCCCAGGGTTACCCAGTTCGCTTCTTTGCTTCATTTTTCTTTCTTGTTTTGTCGTTCTTACATTTCCTCGCGCTCCAATGCTTCATGCAAATGTTCGCTATATACCCACTTCTGTATATACCGTCGTCATCTTTGACGGTGTGGTTGGTGGTGGGCGTCTTTTATTATTCACCGGTTCCACACTCGCGAAACTCCTGTATCTAGTGAGACTTTTCTTTCTGAGTAAATCGCTTTTTGTTGTTGTTGTTGTTTCCTTGCCCATTCTTTACGTATGCCTGCCTTTTTCTCTTGGAGAAGGATCGTTTGTTTCTGGCCGGTTTCGCAATGGTATCGCGCGATTCCTGTTCGTCGGTTGCGCGCTTTCGTCTCGACATTCACCGACCGTGAACAACGTTCTTCACACTGCAAACGAAAAAAAAAAAAAAAAAACCACATAAAGCATACGAAGGAAGGTAGAAGTGGTCCCGGCGGCTGCTCAAAGGAGAGGTTTAGAGTCGGAGAAAACAACGAAAAAAAAAAAAAAAAAAACTGGTTCTTCGTCTTCGCCAGTGTTTATTTTTTTCGTCTTCCTTTTCTGTTTTTCGGTTTTGTCCCGTATCCCTCACCTTTGCCGGCAAGAAGGTATTGCGTTTGCGACGACGTGGAATGGTGGCTTCTCTCCAGCTGGAGGAGATACGGCAATGAAATATGGACCGAAGCAGCTTGTATAATAGCGCGGTGTATAGGGGAGTGCAAGGGAAGACGCGGAGAGCTGAGTCGGTGACTCCAGATCCAACAATTTTCAGCGGAAACAGTGTGATTGTTATCATCATTACCTTATTTTATTTGGTAATCGGTAGGCGGCGGTGACGGTTCTATAGCTGCAGAGATACCGTTCGACCTATCCGCTTAATGAGGGAGTTTAATGCTATCATTCGGAATAATTTTGAACCGTTGTGCATTAATTTCTTTTTCTGTATTTTTTTTTTTGTTTGCCCAGACCTTGATGTGTTAGGTATTGGTTTTTACCGTATACAAGCCTAAATACTCCCCATCCCCTACATCCATAGGTGCCTGTAAACGCAGAATCTAACACTATTTGCTACTGCAGGAGTCTTTCTTTAGTTATTTTTTACGTTATTATTCTTCGTAAGCATCGTAAGCTGTAGGCAGCTGGTTCTTCCTGCTTTATGGTTGTTGTTGTTTCATTTTTCTTTACCTCTTAGTCCGGGGAGTAGAATCTCGGGTGCTTGAAGCGTGACCGCCATTCATTTTCCGGACGACTACTTTTTTAAAGCACAATGTATCACAATTCTGAGTGCGGAACACTTACGATCTAACTCGGTCTGTGTGACTAACGACCGGCGTTTCTAAAGTTATCGAAGTTCAAATCAGCCTTACTGCTGTCTCTCCGTGTTCTTAATGCGTATTTATCTTTGTTCTGATTTCGCTCCGGGAGAAGCCTGTATGTGAGTTGCACGTAGGCGTACTTTGTTTGTCGTTGTTGTTTTTGGAGGATAACTTCGTGTTGTGCTGCGCTAAGCGGTGGTTTATGTTCTGGATGATCGAAATCATCGCCGCTGTTAAAGGGACATCAACTCAAGAGGACGAGTGGGTGTACACGTAGACGTTGTGAAACTTGCAGACCAAAAAAAAAAAAAAAAAGAGCCAGAAAACCCGGGGACATATCCTGTCCTTCGTTCATCATCTTTCGTCATGTTTCGTCGTACGTGTTTGCTGTGTCAGGGGTGGTGGTTTCCTGGAAAAAAAATGGTCAGTATTTTCCGAAACTCTGACTAGCAGGAAGTATGGACAACCGACCCGTTTGTAAGACCAGCGAGGTGCGCTAAAGATGTTAGTAACGAGGCGGTAATCCGCGTTACAAGGCAAGGGCAAACTTTTGCGCAAGCTCGCTCGCACGTGCGCACAGCCGCTCGGCACGCTCACACACTTTTTCTTTCTTTCTCTCACCTAGGTAGAATCACTCACTCATAAACACTCTCACTCTTGCTCAGACGCACACGCTCACGTACTCGCATCAAAACACACAGACGCACTTTGCGCACTAACTCATGCGTACTGACTGACTCACTCTTTCTGTCGCTCACACACGCACCACACTCTGTCACTCACTCACTCACTCACTCACTCACTCACTCACTCACTCACTCACTCACTCACTCACTCACTCACTCACTCACTCACTCACTCACTCACTCACTCACTCACTCACTCAGACGAACACACCTACTCACCTGCGCAAATTGTCGTGTGTGTATATATATATATATATATATATATATATATATATATATATATATATATATAGAGAGAGAGAGAGAGAGAGAGAGAGAGCAAAGAGTAAATATAGACACACTCACCACAGATGAAAACGAAATCGAAGGACAGTGACGGAATTTTCCATTCTCGTCTCATCTGTTAGCGCGCGTATGCCATTGGCTCGGTTGCCCTGCGCGCTTGCGCGGTCCTATCGACGTTTGCGAAAACGAACGGCGTCCTTGTCAATGCATGTCTGGTCGATTGGCAGCCAGCGAAAAAGAGAAAGAAAAGTAGAGAAAGAAAGGAAGAAAGACTGCAGCGTTGGTGTCGGCGGCCTCCTCTGCACGAGAAAGTGAGGTCAGCTATAAGCCGCGCGACCTCTCGTCAATAGACAGTCGCGAGTTGCGGTTGGCTGATGGGTGACGTTCCGCGCTGCGCTGGAACCGGACCCGCGACCTTCGACTGTCGGGAGGTTGAAAACGAGACTCCAAGGGCGGCGGTGTTGTGTCCCTATAGCGTATTTCTATTTGCGCCCTTGTGTCTGTATGACAATCTGACGTCGCTGATTTCAGAGTGTTTTCTCGTGTTTGCGTCGTTTTGGCGCAGTAATGGTCCCTCAGACTTTCCACATCGATCCCTTGGTTCCCTTAGAATGTCACTTGTTGTCGACAAACAGTTGGTTAGACCCGAGTAGAGGATGTCACAACCCGTGACGTTCACTGCGAGCTGGTGCGTCAACTTCAACGTGGCGTGGTCACCTGGTCTTTCGTTCTAACGCTTTTCGAATGGCCTTGCAAAGCCTCGTCTTACTGTGAGAGTGGTTTTCTTGTCATTGCCACAGGCGTAACTTCCCAGTGAAGCTTAATCTTTAGTGTCGCTTTAGCGTCAGGGCGAAGACAAGGCGTCTCGTTTACGTCAGGGCGAAGGCAAGTCCCCTTGTGAAAACGTTGGCTCCGGAGACATCTCTTGTTCGACCAGTCAGTCAATTCAGCGTCTTCATACTCCCGTGAGCCACCGTCGTCTTTGGACGAGTGTGTGAAAGACCACTTGGAGATCGCTTGTGTACACAGCGAAGAAAGCAGGAATGAACTCGTACGTAAGCAAAACAAAAACAAACAAACGAAAAAAACAATGAGATACGATATCGTTTGCCTAATACCCGCGACTGAGTTCCCGTATTGGAAGGTCCGAATGCCCCCTCCCCTCACAGACACACGGATGAGACCACGCGGACGGCAGAGGGACGCGACGAGGCATTTCCACCGGGGCGGTGACTGTGGTGGTCTTGAACGGCAGCGATGATAAGGGTGTCGAAGGCAGGTGGCGTTTAGATAAACTACTGGGCCCCGTCCCGGAGACCAAAGACCCATACATCTAAAACCATGAGCTCACAGTTCCTGGACCTATACCTCTCTGCGCGTACTGAGAAAAGTAAAGAAAGATTGCGGAAGAAATGAGTTCGGCACTATCTTCGCTTCGGCTCATCAATACCATGCAGCCTTGTGGATGCTCGAACGTCAGTGACGAGCCGTGCTCTGGCAATGGCTATGGCGTAGAGGAGGACCATGTTCAGATTTTGACATGGAAGCACGTGTTTTGATGTGCAGAAGACCGAGACTCAAACGAAAGCAAGCACATACTGAAGCAGTGTATTTACCTTCTTTTGCATCGTTGTCTTTTGTAGTGCACAAAAGAAAAGTTTGCGTCAACAATGAGCCAACTTGCCCAGATTAAGACGTTGACAGCGTCTGTATATATCGTCTGCTGTATGTCATGAAACTTGTGCCACGTGTATTGCGCTATCGTCTGCTCAACAGCAGACCGGTGTTGCTTCGTGCCTTCTGCACCCTCAGCAGAAGACGCTGAGCAGACGACGCCTTAACGTCGTCTGCTGAAAGCCGTCGAGAGCAGACGACATGGCCACGGACGAACACGTCGCACAAGAACCAAGCGGTCCATTATGCCCGCTCTTGTGATATCCCGACGACAACTGAACCTTATACCAGCTACATCGCTGCACCGATTTGGTGTCGCAGAGCATATCTGCTTCGCCGCCAGTCTGAAAGTGTCTCTCTTCATACAAATCGAAAAGAAAACTGCTTCGGCGTGCGATGGCCGAATTCCGCGCTGCATGTCTGGATTGGAAAAGTAGGTAGCACAGGGGATGGGATAGAGACGCAGTGCGGTTGCGATTGCATCCTGTGGTCAAGCAGCGCAAAAAAGAAAGTCAATTGCGGGCAACGATGGATATGGTGGGTGGAAAAAAAAGTGCAGGGAAGCGAGCGCTAAGTGTTGCGACCGGCGTTGATAGGGGGGGGAGTCTATTGGGAAGAGCTACGCGGTTGTATTTTTTCCAAGCTGCGCGTCCGATGAAAGGTCGAGTGTTGTAGGCCTAGTCGTCCGGGTGTCCCCCTCCGTGTCGAGTCGGTTGGCTTGAGAGAGGCAGAAAAATAGAAAAACAGAAATCTGCTCCCAAGTGGACTGGCGATGTGGGACCGATATCGGGAGGTGAAATGAGGGGGGTCGAAGGTTATGCGAAAGTGAAAAGCCGCGCGCCGATAAAACAAGGCGAGGCGTACGCGCGCATACAAATGAGACGAGACTCGCCGTATATCCGTACGTGGAGTGGCGGCAGAGGGCATTGTCGCTGAATGTCAACCACGCGCGTGGCTGGATGATGTGTACCGCATACGCAGAGTCGTTCCATATCACAGCAATTTTGAAAGTCCGGTGCACATTCGGGTACTTTTCTCTGGAGGGGGGGGGGGGGGGGGGATGAGTTGACTGACGCGCCACCTGTGAGCGACTATCTGAAACTCATCGTCAACCATCGCCTGCGAAGTAGTGCTTCAAATGTCTGATGTGACTGCAAAAAAAAAAAAAAAAAGAGAGAGAAAAAGGCATGCTGATTTAAAATACTGTTTATTTGGCTTTGGTACAGTGCGTAGGGACATCTTATTTCGGCTTAGCGCTCGAAGAGTGGCGCGGTAAATGCCATAGTCAGCAGACTTCCCGCGTTGTTCACCCCTCACTGTGTCCGGGTTTTGACATATGGGGTCAATGTTGAGTTGCCGATTTGGTATTGTTGAAGCGTAGCGTTTCCTGCTAAAATTACTAGAGATAACTCTGCTATCATAACTCTGCTATCGTTGAGTTACCATGGTAACGACGAATAGCATACGGATTTGTCTAACGTTCCTGCTTCTGACTTCGGACGTTCCTGTGGCGCTATTTATTATGGTTTGACATATATTTCTACGCAATCATATTTTTTCCAAACACACCACGGCAATAAGTTTCTGAGCTCCGTTTGCCTCTAGTAGGTTGTTGTTAATTTTTTTTAGGAATCGTTATGGTCCAAATAACCAATTCGATATCAATTTTCTGTCTTCTTATCTAAACAAGACAGCGTTCGCAGAGAGATGGAATCTTGAAGTGATCAACAATGGGTCAACGAGAACGTTTCGACAAGCGTAGTTCCGTTTTCCGTTTACGTAGACAATTAAGTCCACTTTGTCGAATCGTTTAGGCTTCGGGCTCAAGCATCTCTTGTTTTTGTTTTTTGAAAATGAAAGAGATTCAGTCGCCTGTAATGCCTACGGCAACTCCATTTCACGTAATTGCAATGCCATTAGAAAAAACAAACACTGTATAATAAGAGGCAATGCCAATGATTTGGAAGATCCAGAGCGGAGCTAGAGTGAATGAAGTCTACATGTATTCCTAGACACACTGGAACGTATAGAGGCAAACGGACCGAGGACAGTTTGCTGCACACGCGATACTGAGATCCCGAAGGGTAGAAGAATTGGGCATGTCGGTATTGTAATCGTTGGCATTTTAATAGTTGGTATTATTTTAATCCCGGACACATGGCGCGTATAACGAGTTCCAAAAAAAAAACAAAAAACGTACACACGAGGCCGCAATGCGATCTAAGATAAAAACAGGCGTATACAGATGAAGCAAACACACAGATGACATAATGCACGGACAGAGACACAAACATTAAAAAAAAAAAAAAAAAAACGGGCTTCATCACACAGGGCTCACAGAAATGGGTGTGACAGCAGACGTATTAGACCACAAGCGGACGCAGACACAAATTAAGTGCACTAAATACGACCGATGGAAGCGCGCTGCGTGTACATCTCTCGTTAGCGCACCGTTAATCACTTCTATAATACTTGCGGAGACTCGCGTAAAGAAGGCGACATATTCTTTAACTAAACAGAATACTAAAAAAAAGGCTTACGGAAACAGAAGTGCTGCCCTCCCTTCCAGCTATCGCAGCATTGTAATGAAGCAGACGACGCCCTTTCGATTCGACTCTTCTGGGACAAAAAACAAGGAAAACAAACAAACGAAGGAAACAAATCCAAATCAAGAAACGAAGACTACGCGCACACACCTCCCCAGTCTTGTTCCAGTCCTTTCTTGCACTCCAAGCGTGTGTACACTTTATATACGCCTCCTATATCTAGAAAGCGTCGCCAGGTACTCGTTTCACTCGCTGTCGTTCCTCTCTTTACGACGCCATCGCCTTCGCTTGCGTCAGCTCCTTCCATTTTAACACCGCGGAATCATGTCGGGCCGTCAACCCCTCTGTATTTTTTTTCCTTTCTGGTTCTTTTTAAACCTGCCTCCTGCGTCGCCGTCTCACTTTGATTGCTCCGCTGCCCTTTGAATAAAGCGCAGCTTTGATTCGCGCTCTGTTGGTCCATTTCGCGAAATCCCCGCAGTGCAGACGAAGCTATGGCTCGCGTTAGTCAATCAGAAAAAGAGAATCAGTATCAGAAGAATCAGAAAAGCTCCCCTCCAACGTACATGTCTGATCGCCCTCCGCTTGGCGCCGGCTGAATGGGTCCGCTGGAGGATTAGTAACGGAATGATTACGGGAGGATTATTCACGTAGCCAGAAGTCAGACGGGGAAGCAGAAGACTGAGCATTATAAACCAACGCATTAACTAACACTTTGGTTTATAATGCTCAGTGGATTCAGCGTAAGTGCACAAAGGAGAGGAGGAGAGGTAGACACAACGAGCGCTGGACATCAACTAAAAGTTTATTGTGCACAATTCGAAACTATACAGAAGTCACTCGGGCTTTGGTTTTTTGTTCAGTATTAGCTCTCAGTTGATGTCCAGTGCTTGTTGTGTCTATATATTACCTGTGGTTTGTGCATTTGAGGCGAGTTTCAACCTTGCATTCTGAATTTACGGAATTGATTATAGTCGCGTACTTTTTTTTTTTCCTCGGGAACACGCTGCTGCAAGCTCTTGATACTGATTGGCTGACGCGAGCCCTATACCGGCGCACCTTTGCTGTTGCCATATCGGAGGCTAGATATAGCGTTAGCTGCACTGCAGTGTTTGCCATAGCGAGGCATAGACGCGCCGAAAACCGCGATCCTGTAACACTCAGGTGTACTGCGCTATACTATAAGGCTGTCCCAGCAAACGTTAGCGAAGCTGTTCAACTAAAGATAATGTTTTCAAAACACGGTGCGTAGATAAAATTATGAGACCTACGGTGTTCGGTCGACAGGCCTCTGACGACTGAACATCATAGGTCTTAAAATTGTGTCTTCGCCGTGTTTTTTCAATCTTTCTTTTTCGTTGAAGAGCTCGGCTGAAGTTAGCTGGGACACACCTATATACTGTATACATGGAGGCACGCCGACTGGCGCTGAGTGGAGTTCGCCGGAATAGTAAATGAGGAAGATCCCCCCCCCCCCCTCTCCTCCGTTCCCCGCCGCCTTCTCTCCCCCTGTTGGCCATAATGGCCGATGAGTGCTCGCCGTGATAACGGGTGTACACCGGGAACCCTGAAAGCGGTGTCCCGGTGTATCTGGGTGAAGACAGTGAGGGGGAGGGGGGGGGGGGGGGTTGAACGCGCTTTTCCAATCTAAAAGAAATGCGACGAGTACGTGTGTCTGTACGTGTGTGTGTGGGGTATCTGGAGAGGGCGAGTATCGTCGAATTAAATGGGTATCTAAAAAAACAAACAAAGATGCGTATTGATGTTTGCTTGCTATACACGCTGTGTTTTCTCGTTTTCTTTCTTTCTTTCTTTTTTTTTTTTTTTTTTGGCTGTAATGCACTGCTCGGACGAAAGCGTCGAAGTGGTGGTGAAGAAGGGAGTAAAGGAGCTGTGAAGATAGCGTTTGTGCGTGTGTGGTGTTTCGTATGATTGCGTAGATGTATTTCTTTCTTTTTGTGTTTTTAGATGTATCAGAGGAGGGGGTCGCGGTTGGCACGCCTTCTTTGTAATCGGTTTTCGGCGACGTGTTGCTTTTATATGGGGCATCCATATTGCTTACGCGCTCTCGTGAGCTAGCTATCCTATACTCGCGAGGCCCTTATCGTGTTCGGGTCCCTCGCCTAATCGAATCGTCGCTATCGCTGCCTATTTAGAGCCTTCTGCCTGACTCTCAATATGCCGGATAACGCCTCTCTCTCCTCTTCCTGTATACGCGGTCTCAGTCGGTTTTTTTGCCGCGGGCAAATGCGGTGCATATTGACCTGCGTTTTCGTTCGACGATCTCTCTTTCTGTGTTGATTCTTTTAATTCGCTTCGTTGGTTCGGTCGAGCCGAAGTTATCTTGTGTGTCGTTTTTTTTCTTTCTTCGATTGCGTGTCGGGAAGGAAGGCGAAAGTGGCAGTCCGTATATGGAAGGATCGACTCGTAATGGGCCGCGAGTTAGGGTAGATGATAGGCGTCCATATTGACCCCACGACGCCGCACTTTCTGATGTACCACGCGCGTGACGGAGTTACTAGGCTCGTGGAGGAAGTTATAATGCGATCTCTCTATTCGACTGACGGAATGCCGTCTCGGAAACGTGCAGTACAACAGGTGTGTTGACCCGATGGCGATAGACTATATATAGTGCTTACGGATGCATCAATTGCCGTGCGTGGTTTTCTTGAGCAAGAGCTGCCTTTCAGGGACTGAGCTGTTAGACTGACTGTTGTGAGACCGATGCAGTTATGGCCAGCTTAGTAAGTTGCTTCCGAGCGCGAAAGACCACACTCACATGCACGCAGCTTACTAAGATGAATTACCAACTAGTCTAGCTACAAGTTCTTCTATGCTATGGGCGAATTGAGCAGTTTTACGCCTTTTAATAAGCATTTGTGTTTAGTTCCTGTTAACGTTGAACGTAAGCTCATCAACGTTTGGGGAAACGTGCCAGCATGTCAATAAAGAAAAGAGGAAACGTATTCCGGAATCCAAGCCTTTCCTTGCGACCAGTTTTGTCGGTTTCCATTGACTGCAATGGTGTGCGTATTCAATGAAACGCAGCAACTTCGTCAAGATTCGGTTGATTCTCAATAGCTTTGTATTGAGTCTCCTGACTCAATAACTACATTCTGAGTCTCCTTACCTAACACATTCATTTGAGAGCCTATTTACTCAGTAACTTCAGCATGAGATACTATTTACTCAACAACATTAGCTTAAAAGTCTACTCGACTGACGAAGTCCATCTTGAGAATCTCTTTACTCGATAAGTTTGTCTTATAAGTCTACCAGTAGCTTCATCTTGAGAGCCTGATTCTACAACTTCAGCTTGAAAGTATGTTGAATCAATAACTTCATCTTCGGAGTCGTCTAACTTTATTTCTAAGAAAGCAAATTTATATTCCTTACCGTAATCCCTGTGATCACGTGGGAACACACGTGATATGCATATTTCGAATTCGGCGCATACGGTATTTTTCCCAAAAATAAACGTTATCTGACGAGTCTGTTGACTCTCAATAACTTTATATTGACCGTATATTGACTCAGTGGCCTAATTTTGAGTCCATATATATCGACTCCATGAATTGATATTGATATTCTACTGATTGAGTAGCTACAACCAAGATTCCTGCATCTGGGGTGGGGGATATTCTGTAAGCGTCCACCTAGTGTACATGTCGATTTTGTCTGCTGCTGAAGTTCTCATTGACTGGGCTACGGTACGCGTTAGTAGAACACAGGCGACCCCAGCCAATCGGTACCTCAGCAGCAGACGAAATGTAAGATGTCCACTAAGTGGACACTTACAGAATACCTCGCCCTGAGCCATGATTCCTACGCCTACACCTGAGATATGAGAGTCCATACACGCGTATGATCGTAACTTCATGTTGAGAGTCTCTGCGTGACTTCATCTTGACAGTCAACTTGAGTTCTGATTGAATGATTCTCAACTGAACGAACTCAACCGCCTGCTTTCCTTTTGTTTTCCTCTTCACAGGTGCACGAGCTGTGCGACAATTTCTGCCAGCGGTACATCAGCTGCCTGAAGGGCAAGATGCCCATCGACCTGGTGATAGACGAGCGCGACAGCAAGCCCGGGGACCTGGGCGACAACAACAACAACCACAACAGCAGCGGCGGGGGCTCGGGGGGCGGAGGGGGCTCCGGAGGGGGCGGAGGGGGCGGGGGAGGCGGAAGCGCGGGGGGCCGCGGTCACCACAACCCGGACACCACGGGCCACAACAGCACCGACAGCTCCTCCACGCCGGATCAGGTCAGTCCCATGGCCGATGCCCATGCGCAACTTTTAAAACGTTTACCGCTTTTTGACTCCCCCCGAAGCGTGGTGGTTATTTCTGTGGACTACCAGTCCCAAACTTCTATTTGTCATACCTCGCGGTAGTTTTCCTCCCTTGCCATCAACCTGCGCTATTGGTTTCAGTTTGATGGCTCTTCGGGCCGCATTCACGAGGCTTTTTTTGTGTTGTTGTTGTTCTTAAGAACGTTTTTTTATGACTCGTTTTCGTTAATACCTTCGCCGTCACTGTTGACTGGCACCTGTTCCTACGAAGTCGTCTAGCTTAAGAAATGATTCGTGAATGCGAACGCTGAACCCACGTAGCGCCATGCGTCCGAAGCTTCACACCTGTCTCAGCCCCTCATAGTCGCGTTTTACGTAGTCGGGCGCTGGTCTATAGCCAACGCCACCTTATAGATGTTCCGAGCGTGTCGATAGCCGGTACTTGGTGGGGGTGGGAAGGTTGTTACGGCCCAGCCTCCCCGCCCCCGCCGCTGGATGCCGCCGCCACTTTTGGGCGGTGGAACACGTGTGCCGCTGACCTTGACGCGGCACCCTTCAAGGTCGAAGGCGCCGTCCGGTCTGGCGCAGACCCGGCTCGCTCGAGACCCCGCGTGGGAAGGAGACCGGATTGCAGGCGCCGTCTGTCTGTACGTCTCGCGAGAAAGGGCGGTAGTGTTGTGTGCCGCTGCCGTCGGCTTCGGGTCTCCCTCACCGCCTCCCTCTCTAGGTTTTCGAGACTGCATCGGGCTTTCTTCGCATCTATACGGCGCCTGTGTCTGCTGCGTATACTACGATCCATAACCCCGAGCCACCGAGATATACGACGGAGGCAGAACGATGAGACGTGAAGGTGGCGAACGGATGAGGACGGTCGGGCGGGCGAACGTCTTCGACACTCGGTTCCACTGCAGGGGCTGCAGACTAACATACTTGCTTGGCATTTAAGGTACGGCGGTTCCACTCCGTTCCCCCGATGACGCCTGCTCCGCGACTTCGTATCATAACTTGCGGCGTCGGCCGCGAAACGTGGAATGCAACTGCGCATGCTGGAGCCTCCTCCTTTTTCTGCAACGTGCTTTGTGGACGTTACCAGGATATTTTACGTCTGCTCGCCGCCGCAGCAGCAGAAACAGTCGTTGCCGTCGGCTGCAACGTTCCTTTCGTGACTGAATCTCTCCCGGGGTTTAGCCACATCATGTGGGTATCCGTGCCGGATATTGTACTTCTGCTGCCCTTGCAGCAGAAGCAGACATCGTCTGCAACGTTCCTGTCGTGGCTGGCTGAAGCTCTCCTGTGATTATCCGCCTGTAGTCTCTTGAGCATGCGTCCTGGATATTTGATGTCTGTAGCCCCGCAGCAGAAGCAGCCATAGTGGCTGAACGTGGCTAAACCTTTCCGCTGGTTTATCCGTACGATGTGTTTTGTCTGGCGAGTATTCATGGCAGTAGATGCACCGATGGAGGTCTTTCTGCCTGTATTTTGGGCGGTCAGTATTGGTGCGGTGGCTTAATACGTTTGTTTGGTGCTTGACATGAGTGTCACCTTGTTGGGCGAGCGAGTCTGAGGGTGCGCTTTGCAGAAGTCGCTTCGTGAATTTCGAATGAGGATCACAGCTTGTTCATGGCATCCGTCGAAATTCGTCTGGGTTTGAAGGTGACCAGGTTGGCCACATGATGACGACCGGGCTGTATACTAGCGAGCCCTTTGATGTTGGCAAAGGCGTTTTTCTGCGTTGCCAAAGGCGTTTTCTTCCTTGCTGTATCTCGTATTTCTATTGCACGAGTCTGTTCGGCAAATGTATAGGGCAGCCAATCGTGCGCTCTTCTGATTGATATCCATAACGTCCATATCCTCAATAGGTGGAGCCCAAATACGTGCACCGGCAGCGGGCTCCCCCTTGCGTAACAGAAACTAATCTCGAAGGCCACGTTTTTGTTGGATGCATGCGCCGGAAGCCTTCGCAATAGCGGGAAACACGTCATTGACGCCATGTTTTGAACGCTATCTTTGTTATCCGTTTAATCTCGAGCGGCATGCGCGCACCACCGGATCTCGGAGCCCATGGGTTGGGAGATACCGCACACGCGTCTGCAGCCTTGTCCGCATCGCTGACGGTGGTTGACCGACGAGGCTGGCGGAGAAAGAACTTGGCGCCGATCGGTGCAAAGTGTTGGGCCGCGCCCCTCTGCCACGCATATAACTATATCGCCGGCAGCTAGCTCCTTGTGTGCCCCCCTCTTTCTTGCCGCTTTCCACTCGCGTGTTCCTCACATTCCCGCCTGGCACCGCGGACACGCCATCGTTCGATTTAAAGCTGACGCGTCGACGTCGTCGTCGTCCTCGCTGCCGCATCGTTGGCGTGCCGTCCGCCGCCGCGTTGGCTTTTTCTACGAAAGTGGTGCCGGATCTTCTTGCAGTCACTCTCTGCCCCTCTCTCTGCCTATCTATCTCGAAAGCGTTCATTCCACCGGGTCTTCGCGCTCCGGTCTCACCTCCGCCGAGCCCCGCATTTGGTTTTTTTCTCACGTTCAAAGGGCAAACATTTTTGTTTCTTTGATACGTTCGTTGCTTTCTTTTCGCGCTCAAATTATAGCCGGCAGAGCTTTGTATCGCGGGTCCGGAATCAAGCTTTTGTAAGTGGCGCTCAAGGCAAGTTGAGGTTACGCTTGCAAGATGTTGTCCGAGGTGGTTTCTTGTCTGTCTATTTTGCACTGTCTGTATCGCGCTAGCAAACTTCGTGCGCTAGCAAACTAGAGGCGTTCGTGCGTATGTGATGTGTGTGTTCATTTCTGCGTGCGGTGGTGACGTTAGCTAGACGTAGAGCCACTAGTGAAAAGTTCCGAGAAATTCACATTGGGAGCATCAGACCATTGTTTTCTCCGATGTTTTATACCAATCACGAGGCTGTCTATCGGGATTTAAGGGTTTTAATTGCCTAAATCTCTATCCGGTTATATTTCATGGAGCCAAGGATATCGCCGGCCCCCGACGTTCTCATATGTCGGGAGTCACCGGCTGACGTCAAGAAGGAGGTCGGTCGATGCTCGCGCATGTTGGAACTAGTCCGGTGATTTTGACTGTTCAACTGTTCTTTTTTTTTTTCCTGCTTCAAATAATTTTTTAAGCATCCACGAACTTCTACTGTGCCTCCTGCTCACGTGAGTTTGCACTCTTTCGTCGTACAAAAATTCCCGTCTTCCAATTCGAGACCTACAGATAGGAGACGTGTCGTCAAATCCCAGCAGCGCCCATAACGGGTTACGTGTATTGGAATAGCTGCATACAGGTTCAAGTCGTAGCATGTACGCGGCCGCACTCCCCCCTTCCTCCTCACAACCCCTCCAGCATCCAGAGCTATCACAACCGTCACAGTCCTCGCTCGGCGGGCATCATCCACGCTATACAACGATTACCATAAAACTCGCATTTCTCGATAGGTGTGCACACGGGTGGGGAGCGGAAGGCTCTGCGTCGTGGTCTATGAACGCATTGCTTCGTCCACGTTTTGCGACGCTAAACACTGTACACCGCTTTGCTCTTGCCCAAGGTCCATAGCCTATATATATACTTTCCTGCGCCTCGCCAGTGCCTCTGGCAATAAGCGTCAGGTGTATACGCTCCCCTCCCGAAATTGTCAATTCGTTTCTGTTCTCCTTCTCGTTCTTTTCTCGTTCTTTCTATCTTATAGCTGTCCCCACGTACACGTGTTTATGTGTTAGCTGACTTCTCTATATCTAATTTGCGTTTTTTATTCTTCTGTTTTAAGCTGTCGTGGTCGTGTGGCAGTCGTTCGTCCCGGTTTTGTAGTAATTTCGAGGGCATATGCGTTCTTGAATTAGTGCCGGGTGGGTAGTTTTACAGACTCGAAAAGGCCTCTCTTCGTGTCGTCTTGCTTGCTGTGACGCCTAAAGGCCCAGGTGTATAGCGATGACCATTCGAAAAAACGAGTGCCATTTATGTTCTACGGCTGCCCCGAGGCGGTGTTGAACGTGCAGTGCTCTCGGTTAGTTTAGAAAAGAAAACATATGCGCAAGCTTCAGCAAGAGCAGTGGTTGAAGTAGTAGTTGAAACACTAGTAGAAGAAGGGGTGGTGGTAGTAGTATAATGCTGGTGATTTAGCGTAGTGAGAACAGTAGTTAGTAGGAGTAATAGTAGCGCTGGTAATTAGCGTAGTGAAAACAGCAGAGTTAGTAGTAATAGAATAGTAATAGTAGAAGTGGTGAGAGTGTATATAGTGGAAACAGTAGGAGATTCCTTATTGAAGTGACAATAAGGTATGATGATATCATACCTAGCCACTCCTTTGAAACACGGCTACGAACACTGCTTTTCTGAAAGCTGAGCGAATGTTGATTGCGTGATTGATTTATTCATGGCGTCTAACTTTGAAACACGGCTACGAACACTGCTTTTCTGAAAGCTGAGCGAATGTTGATTGCGTGATTGATTGATTCATGGCGTCTAACGCTCCGAGGCAACACTGGTGCTACAAGTGTTCGTATAGTAACCGCAAGAACCATTAGGTTGCACCAGGATAACAGAGTTAAAGCGCTGTTCTTTGACGCTCCCTCCATCTCTTCTTGAGAAAGGTACATACACATCACGCCAACTGTCGAGGCTGGCAAGGTAGACTGCACGTGGGTCGTGGTTTATCGCGGTGTGGACCTGGGGGGGGGGGGGGGGGGGCAGGGGGCATTTGTTATCGGGAAGGTAGCACTAGTGGATCGCCGGTTTTTAGTCGCAAACGAGTGCCTGTCTGCCTACCCACCCTCTTATTACGAACTACGAGCAGTGCCTTCATCGCAGTGTATACAGCTATCTCGCTTTCCAACCGATGACCTCTTTTTTTTCCCCTCTCTAGACTGCTTACAGTGGGGCGAGTAGGTCCGACGACCACTCTCCGAGGAAAGGTGTTGAAAATACGGGGCTTCCTTTTAACTCGCCACCTACCTCGAAGGATAGATTAGCGAACCGCGAGAGATAGAGGAAGGAATAAATAAAAGGTGAAGGAACTAAAGAAAATGACGAGGGAAGGAGTCTGGTCTGAAAAAGTAAGAGGCTCCCCGAAGGCAGAGATTTGGAGTGTAAGGGCGTTGGCTAATTAGAAGTCATTACGCGCGAAATGGTCTCGGTGCGCGCACGGATATATGTATGAGGGGGTGGCCGCGTGGTGGCGCTCTGCGCGTCTTCTCGGTGTGGAAATGTGGTGGCCGTTGTGAGTCGCTTATGTCGCTTTTTGTGTTTATTATACTGCTCCCGGCCCTGATGTCGTCTCTGCGGGCTGTTTTGCCATCCCGGAAGCGGCCATTTGAGCTCTCAATAGGACAAGAGGTCTAAGATTGGCGTACGCGGCGGGGGAGCGAAGAGTGCTTAGTTGAATATGCGCATTGCGCGTGTTCGGGTCGTAATGAAGATAAGTATCGCGGGTGCTGCCGAGGTTTATGGCGGCGATGTTGAAGGGGGGTGCCTTGCTGACACCGACTGTGTCGTGAGGGAGCTATAATAGGAAGGAGGAGAAATTGGCTGGCCCGTGGTTTGTTTCTATTCACTTTTGCGAAAGACGAAAGAGAAGAGGCAGGTGGTAGGATGTGGTCGTGTACTTTTTCGTCGTGGCGTTGAGAAGTTTTCTGGATGTCAGGGATACCGCACCCGACGACGTCTGTGCGTCGTGTCAGCTGGGTGGTCATCAGAGCGAAGCGTTCACTTTGAGGGTTATAAATGAAGGTGATACGGGAATGTTACCCTTAGTGAGTGTGCATTCGCATGTTTGCGTGCGTAGTGCGTATTGCACCAGAGATCTAGAAATGATGTTAAAGGTACGTATATATATATATATATATATATATATATATATATATATATATATAGAGAGAGAGAGAGAGAGAGAGAGAGAGAGAAAGATCCGTGTTACTCGAGCAAAACAGCGTATAATGTATGACACACAGTGTGGGCGTTACGCTTAGAACAGTTGGAGACGAGAAAAGGACTTGGCGGAGTGGAGCGGGTCGTTGTTTTAACGACCTCGTCCCGGTGCATGGAAGAAGTCGGTAACGAAGAGACACGTCGCCCGTTATGCAAATCACGGTTCTTGCACGGGACACCGACTGGTGCTGCCGTGCGATCGTTTCTTTCTTTCTTTCTTTCTTTCGTTGTCGCGCATTTATAAATTCCACCTACGGTTATTTGTGTCTACATTTCTTCGTTGTATACGTCTTTGCTCTATTCTACTCGCTTATCTGTAATGAAAATTCTGTTCTACCTCTCTTCGTTCAGGTGTTTTTTTTTTTTTTTTCTTTAAAAAGAGAATGTCTGACTCCGTAGTAGAAACATTTAACGCAGAGTGAGTCACGCAGGTTTCTATTAGTCACTCGTATTTCGAGTATATTTAGCGCAGGGTTACCTTTCTACCTCTATACCGCCGACAGCGCATGCGCCATCACTACCGGGTAGAACCAACACCACCTAGATAGCACAAGGCCTGTTCACTCCGATCCATGACGTCGTGCTATACCTGGCCCGAAATTTCCATTGCCAAGCCTGGCGTGACGGAAGCGTTGACGTCGAAATCACAGCTGCTTACTCGGGAGCATCCCCGTTAGATTCTATGGCAGTCGGGCCAGGTAGCGTGACGCCATGGATCGGAGTGAACAGGCCTTGTGCTATCTAGGTGGCTTTAGAGCGCGGGTAATGTTGTATCCTAAATACTCTGTGACACTTTAAATACATCGAGACGGTTGAATGAAATTACACTTGCGGGCTTCGTACTGGCGGACCGGTTGTCCGAAAAACAAAATTGGAGAGCGAAGGGGGGGGGGGGTAGCTCGTTGGCTGTGCAGCGGCACCCGACCCCTGCGCGTCTTCTACTGATCTTAGTCGTGCGACACCCGGCGTCTCTGAGTCGCTCCTTCCTCAGTTAACGGCGACTAGTCCTTCTCCTGTTACAGTCTTACTCGAAATTTGTTTCTCCACACGTGATCTACCGTCCCATCTTTTTGTCTTTTTCTTCTTTTCTTTTTTCACTTCGCAGTGTGCACGATGTCATACGCAGAGAACTTAAGTATGGGCGCGTTAGTGTTACAATCAATTTTTATTCATAGCCTCCGAGATCACCCGCTACGCGTCCTCTAATCGCGGAGGCCAGGGTTGATTTCGCGTACTTTTTTACAAGTATTACTTAAGATAACTGTGGCGCTGACACTCGTTCATCTACGTTGGCAATCACGGTACAGTAAATGGAATTGTCTAATCTTCGTCCGCATGTGGCTTCAAACGTTCTTGTGACATTATTCATTACGCTTTGTCTGTCTGCATTTCAAGCGTTCGCCAGTTCTCTAAACGCAGCAAGACAATTACTCTATGCCCACGTGCTTAGACATGACGAATTGTTCCATTTATAACGCACTATTTTTCGATCATGATAAGGAAACTTGCAAAATAATAAAATAAAAAAAGGTTGGAGTGCATACCGCAGGCATTGCGAAATCCTGACTGGGAGCTTACCACTGTCGTTGAAAAGAAAAGTTACAATCATTGCATTCTACGGGTGTTAAGATATAGGGCAGAAACTTGGAAGTTAACAAAGAATCTCGAGAGCAAGTTAAGAACCGCACAAAGAGCAATGGAACGAGACATGTTAGGCCTAACGTTAAGAGACAGGAAGAGAGCGGTGTGTATCAGAGAGCAAACGGGGATAGCCAATATTCTAATTGACATCAAGAGAAAAATATGGAGCTGGGTAGGCCACTTAATGCGTAGGATGGATAACCGGTGGACCATTAGAGTTACAGAATGGATACCAAGAGAAGGAGTCGAGGACGGCAGAAAAACTAGGTGGGCTGATGAAGTTAGGAAATTTGCGGGCGCAAGTTGGAATCGGCTAGCGCAAGACAGGGGGTAATTGGAGACCGCAGGGAGAGGCCTTCGTCCTGCAGTGGACATAAAAATAGGCTGATCATTATGATGATGGTATCTCGTTGCATATGGTCGATTTGCGGGCTTGTGAAGTCGTTAGAACCCAGAAGGACAAAGTTTAGGACAAAACCATGTTACTGTCCATACCGCCATGCATGCAACTCCCGGAACAGACACTACAGCGCCAGAGCTTTTTTAGCAATTCTCGAAGGAAAGTATATGGCTCCCTAGCCGACTCGGAAACATGGAACGACTTCTAGCGGCGATGTCTTTCTTTCTTTCCTTCCTTCATGGCCGGCGGTTATGTGCTTCTGTAATGTCTCGTCCTCGAGACGTGATTGCCGCCGATTTCCATGACGCTAATGCGCGAGCGCGCCCATGACGGACATCACGTCTTCATTAGCGATTCGTCGGCCGTGTGTGCGCGTATATACATACGCACGTGGTGCGCCAGCCCTTCCTCGTCCTCTGTGAGGAGGCTGCGCAGTGCTGACGTGTCTCTTTTCCTCGACTCCCGTCAGGGAGCGGTGCAGTTATGTAATTGGGACATGCTGCGACGAGCTTCATTGCCTTGTCATTGATGAGCTAGCGGACTGCACAACGTGATGGGCGCTGTCCCCTTTACGGCATTCTGTTAAGAACTCATTCGGGGGATTTTTTTTTTATAATTTCTTGCTTCGTTTACTTGTCTGTTTTTGTTCTCGTGTTTCTGTCGCGTTGTTTTGTGTTTGTGCTCGTAAGTGGTGCCGGTTGTGACAGGCGCGTTCCCACGACATTTGCGCCAGAGGGTCGATGTGTGTTCCTTTCCGGTTGTTTGAAAGCATGGATATACCGCTTGTCGGACGTATTGGCCTAAACTGTTTGCTCGTGAGTGCGTGGCTTTGCAGTGGATCGCGCATATATTCCCGATGTTAAAATCAAGATTGATTGATTGATTGATTGATATAGATTGATTAATTGATTCATTCATTCCGTGGGTCGGGTATACATAGCGGCCCATGGACTGAAAAGGACTATTCAATAAAGATGGAAGTCTTCCTGCTCCCCCATTGAGCTTAGGGGAGAGTCAGCTACGCGTACTGCTATAGAAAGCAGTTGCTGCCCTTACAGAGGACAAGTCCGTTCGTTCAAAACGTGGGCTCCCGCAACATTCCTTTGCCTCCACCATTCATCACTAACCAGTTTAAAAGAGCAGAGAAATGAGCAAGTTGGTTACGCTTCATGGTTTGAGGCAGTGCAAGGGACTAAATCGAAGAAAGTGAGGGGACGCCGTGTTTGGATTGGATTGGATTTCCTTCTACGATGACGCATGTTCGTCTCGCTTAAATTTCTTCGGCTTCGCTTGCGCTGCCGTCAACCAAGAACACTAACACGTGGCTGTAGTGCTTCTTGTGATCACTTTTCCTGTCACTTTTGTAACTTCGCAATCTCTCTGGCACCGTTTGCGGCCTACGACAAACCTGCTGTAGCCGCGAAGGGGGTACACGTTTCGATCGAGGAAAGTGCGCTTACGTTTATTTATTTATATATATTTTTTTGTGGCAGCTGTCGGGGAGAACCGGGCAGCCTTCCGGCCTCTTGGGCGCGATGTCGCGCGTCGCATAACGAGAGGCCAGAGACATTGATCAGCTGTGTGTGTACAGGCCCGAGAAAGGGTCTATAAAGGCGGTGTCCGTGCGCGTCTACGTGTACACGTATCACTCATCCGGGTGTCGCCGTGTCGTGTACGCGCCTGTAGGATATGCCGCTGCGACCAAATATTGTCGCAGCGACCCTCGCTGACCTTCTTGTGACTCTCTCTTGTACGTGTGCTGCCTGGATTGTGTGCGCACGCTACAACAGCTCGCTCCCGTGGCTCGTCACGCGATGCTCAGCATGCGACGGCTGGCACTCTTATATATGTGTAGTTTGCAAACCCGCAGTTCGCAGCGCGTCGTTCGGCTGGGCAATGACGATTTGAGAGCGCGCGAGTTTGTTTTACCAGCGGATTCTTAAACACACACTGAGGTGGCGTCGCTTCTTAACCCCCGAAGCATGGCCTCCGTGATCTCCGCTGCGAATCTCGCGCGCGCGACTCGCTCGCCGATCTCTGAGGCTATACTGTACGTCTGGCAGTTCGCCTCGACACCGCAACGGTTCGATCTAGAATGCCCAGCAGTTTGGCCGGAAAGTTTTCATTCTCTCCGTTCGCTGACAGGCGAGGCCACGCGTTCAACTTGTTCGTCCCTAGTTATCCATGTTTCTCCTTGGTCTTTTTCTTGTTTTCTACTTGCCGTAGCTACTCGGCGGAACGGGCGAAAGCAAAGCGCGTACGCAAATGTGTACGTCGTTTCTGGAGGGGATATTTGGCCGCTGTTTAAATGCGTGGAATGCCCAGGGAAACAGGAACGCGGACGCGAGGTGCTCCCCGTGGTCTCGAAACAGGAGCTGCGCCAGCGAAGTCAGCGGACGGCGAAGCCGAGCTTGCGAAAGAAAGAACGCGGGCTTGTAAACAGAGTCGTTAAAATTGCATACCTTGCAGTCTTTCAGTTCTGCGTTAGCTGCTATAGCATGAGAAAATATGTAAAACGAAGAAGATTACCAAACGCGATGATCGATGAAACGAGCTCCCAGGCTGTCTCGTGTCTCTTTGCGTCTTTAAACAAGTCAGCTATGGGAAAGGAAGGTTGTTAGTCGTGCATGCATAAAAGTCGAACGCCTTTATAACGAAGTGCTTGGGGCCTCCGAAAACATTCGTTATACGGATCATGTCGTTATAGAGGTCGCGCACCGCACAATTCACAATAGAACCGGGACATAATTATTCCTTCGCTATGCAGGTCACTTCGTTGTAGAAGCGCTCGACTGCTCTCCGTTTCGTACATCGCAGGCGACGCTACGAAGTCTCTACACTTGTCCCACCGTACGCATCCGCGACCAAAAAGTAGTGCGTCACATGTGAAAGAAATACGTACGCGTCATGTAATTCGGCGTAATATTGAGTTCCGCGGATTTATATCGCAAACTGTACCGAAGTTATCACGCTGAAGATGTCGCGGATGTCAACCTATTTATCGCCTAAGGAGAAGTTTGGCACGTTTCTGCGACCGCGGCGGCCTGCAGCACACCGCTTGCAGTCGCGACAATAACATAGTACGTCGCACATACTGGAAGCGCGGAGGTGCACTACTAATGCGGAATTGGACGTAACCTTATGTGAACGAGCTTTAGTTGTAATATCGGAAGTGTAGTTGTTCCGTAGAAAGGTGTCGCGATTCAAAAAGCAACTGCGTTGCGAAACGCGCGGAGTGACACTTTTATGACCGCACTACTTTGCGTAGCCTCTGAAGCATTTTCCTCTATGCGTTGTCCGCTAATACGGAGGAAGGAAATAAACTAGGAAGGAGCATTGTAGCACGCAGCCAGCCTTCGCAAGCCAAATCCGCGCGAAGCCATATCCACTTCGCTTTATTCTCCATCAATATGTCGGCCCAACGCACACTGTAAACTAATTTACGCCCTCTAAAGTGATTAAGGGTGTAAATCGATGAGAGTGTAAATCGGTCTATAGCTCGCACTATTACAACCTTAAGTAAGGGTGTAAATAGGTCTATAGCTCACAGTATTACACCCTTCAGTAAGGGTGTAAATCGGGCTAACTCACAATATTACACCGAGCGAAATTCGCGCAGTGTGCTGCGTTTATGCCGTGGTGAGATGCCGTGCTGCACTCGAGCCATCGGTGCACGATCGGGCATTCAGCTTTAAGAGCGGCGATTACACACACACACGTAGGTGGCGGCATCACGTTTTCGTACGGGGCGGTTCTTTGCATCCCGATGAAGCGTGGCTCCGGCTTGCGAAACGTGTGCTTACCGGCAATCTTTTTTTCTTTCTTAGTTCCTACCGTAACCTTGCTTCTTAGTCTTTCTTCGCTGTCTTCTTTCATTTATTTGACTCGTTTGTCCCTTCCGTTCGATCATTCGGTCGAGCTTTCTTCGTTCTCTCTTTCTTTCTTTCGTTTTTTTCCTTCATTCTTTTTTTTTTTTTTCGTTCTCCGCTCCGCCACTCATTTGTTTCTTTCAATTTCTCTTGTCTCGTTAAACTTGATTTGCCGTTTCGTCTATCGGATTCACTTCATTAGAGAAGATTCCTCCCTCTTGGACCACCAGATAGATTCGCCGTATTTTCAACGGCGATAGATTTCAACGATAGATTCGCCGTAAGATAGATTCAACTAGAATATGCTTCATCTATCTGGTCTCCTCATCAACAGTACCTAATAGACAAATTGGAATCCATCCAAAATCGTGCTGCCCGCTTTATAACTTCTAATTACAGTCGTCAATCTAGCATTACCCAAATTAAAGGTGATATTTCCCTTCCTGACTTGGATTCCCGCCGCTCTGTTGCTCTTCTATGCCTCTTTCATAAATACTTCTATAACTCGTGGTCCAGCCGTTTGTCACTTGAAATTCCTTCTCGCACATCTAGTCGACTCATAATCATCTCAGCTTCAGGCGCATTTTCGGCCGCACAGAGTCATTCAATAATTCTGCATTGCCGCGCGCCATCGCACTATGGAATAACCTTCCAAATGATAATGTTTCAATAAAAGATTCTGCCAAATTTCGTGAACAATTGCAACTTCATATGTTCTCTTGACTCTGTATTAATATATCTTTTTTTATGATTACCAGTGTTCCTATTTCCCTTCCAATGTACAAATTTACTTGTTTTTTCCTACTATGTAGTTATTTTTATGCCTTATTTTGTGCCTTTTTTCTGTAACCCCCCCTACGCAATGCTCCACTGGAGCATGTGGGGTAATATGAATAAATAAATTTTCTAAGACAGGACGAATACGCTAAACGAACAGCTACGGTTTTCACATTGTGGCGACCGTCATCGGTCACTCACTCACTCACTCTCACACTCACTCACTCTCACTCACTCACTCACTCACTCACTCACTCACTCACTCACTCGCTCACTCACTCACTCACTCACTCACTCACTCACTCACTCCTCACTCACTCACCACTCACTCACTCACTCACTCACTCATCACTCACTCACTCACTCACTCACTCACTCACTCTCACACTCACTCACTCTCAACTCACTCACTCACTCACTCACTCACTCACTCACTCACACTCACTCACCACTCACTCACTAATACTTCCCAAGATACTCCGGAAAACTCCCTTGCTCCAGAGCTGAGATTAGCATTCTTCACAGTCATGTGATACAATCTTGATAATCTTTCGACACAAATTCAACTTCCAGAAAGGCATGCCCGGCTCAAGGCATTGCATTGAAGACTGCAGTTTATGAAATTCATTTTTAAAGTATTGGTGTCTTTCTTTCTTCTTTTTTTTCGGACAGTATTATTTATTACTGCAGCAAATAAGAGAGAGGGAGAGAAAAGCGTGTAGAAGCCGATACTCACATATTATGTGAAACTCGCTTATTTCTTCCACTTTTGCTGTTCTCTTCACTTCGCGATAGTGAAGCGCATATAAATAGAAAATGAGCGGAATAACCGATTTAGGACAAAAAGGTGAATAAAAACGATATATATATATCTTTCTATTTATTTCTTGGAGGAGAGATTGCATGGCGCTGTTTAATATATCCCAGGCTCTGTGAGTCTGCTTTATACATAATGGAACGGCGCTGAATTTTTTAGACAGCTCCTCCGGTGAGGGGGCCCTCTTCGGGAAAATAAAAAAGATGACAGTCTTTTCCACGCGCTATCGCTTTCTTTTTTTTTTTTCCTCTTTCTTTTTTTCTTTTTTTTTCTTCTGGACGAAATAAAAACATACACGACGGAAAAAGAATATGAATCTGGCAAGGATGAAAAATGGGTTTCACCGTTCGTTCCTATGCACCCACCCCTCCCCCACCCCCTCCCTTACTTTAGTGCTGAATGCTTTAATGGAAATATATTCCTTCTTCCCCTCCCCCCCCCCCCCCCCACCCCCCCTACTGGCATCGTCTTCGTCGATTATATTTTGCGCGGCGTGTTTTCTGGTGCGATTATATATATGTTTTTGCGGAGCGTTCCCTGGCGCGGTCCCGTGATCCAGATACTGAGTTTGGTTCTCGGAACTCCTCCCCGGCTCAGGAGCCGGAGTCGTGTAGCATTTATGGGTACGTTGAACCACGAGGCGTCTTCTACGTCTTCAGCGGTCTGTGGAGGCTTCCGAGTCTATTCCTTAGCCAGGCGTGAAGTTTACATGCTGTGTCTATTACGATAAGTATACTGCGAGCGTATTGCAATACCGTCATATAAGTTCAGACACGAACAATTCTGAAACAACTCCGGCGCCTTGTTCCGCTTGCAGGTTCACCTTTAATTACATAGGAGTGCGACGTTTAATTACATAACACGCACGCACGTACGCACAAACACGCAAACACCACCACAAACAAACACGCATACACAAACAAACACAAACACTTGCATGCGTGATTGTCCCGCAATGAATATATGCGCTTACGGTGTATATAACTTTCCCGTGCAATGTATAATATCTTCAGATATTACGCATGCCACGTGCATATGCAACCCCGATGACATCGCCTATACTATGCACTACGCAAAATACAAGTACGCGCATGTTCTCGTTCGGTGATTGCTTCAGACATGTAACGTACATACGTAATGACTAGCAATAGGTATTCATAGCCTCGCTGCTCACGTATTTATGTACCCAGTGTACATTACACGTTGTACACGTATTGTTTCTATTGCGCAGGTGGTCATACTTCTCTTCTGCTTTGTGTTCTTGCGCAGTAATAACCGCGTTAAGAATCGACCGGCATTGCAGCCTGAGGGCGTGCACGAAGCGTTATGTACCGACAAAATACGAGTAGCTTAAAATATCGAATCATCGTAAACAAATCCCCCGTGAAACTCCGCTCTGCTTTCAACGTCGGCCCTTCGCAAATCTAATTTAAGGTTGCACTTTGCAATCGCGTACCCTGCGGCGAAGTGTTTTTTTGAAAAAACGCTGCCCGGCGTCCTGCATATAACCGGCCCGCCCGACTCCATTAAATTTAGGCTCTCTCCCTGAGCAATTACGACCGGCCGGCCTGCTGGGGAACAAAAACGCGGCTGCTATAGCGTTGCTCTTGTAACGAAACTAATGTTGCTAGTGGAGTGGCTCTTTGCGGAGGTAATTCAATTTCGTGTTTTTGTTGCTGGGCTGAAATCAACCCCGATGACATCGCCGAAAATGAGCTTGGACGTCCTCCGTGCGTTGTTTTCAGCACGTGCGTGCTCAACGTCGTGCACGTTTAAAGGAAACGTCAGTGTGCATTTACGGCGGTAGGGGGGGGGGGGGGGGGGGCGTGGCATCCCGCAGCGTCGACGATGTACATGTGGCCGCGAGTCTGTGTACACGACGTCCAATGGATCCTGGAGGAACGGTCCACCTGCGCCGTTTCCAATTAGCGAGTCTTTTAGTTTTTTTTTTAGTATATGTGGTGTGTATGTGTCTCCGTTTGAGGTGAACGTCATTCAGCTTGAATTACGGCCTGTCTCGGAACTGTAATAGGGGGATGCTGAGTTACACGGTTCAGCTGTACGTTTAATTATAGTATGAACGCATGCTGGGAGTGCTTTATATATAATAAGCCTGATAGTGTATTCCAGCATTCTTCGCAGGCGCTTCTATAGCTGCTGCTTTTCTGGTTATATGGTTCTTTTCCTTTTCTATCTCTACAAGCAGGCATATTTGTAAATGGGTTATGAATGACGTCTCGTATGTATGCTTTTCAGAGCTATGAATATATAGCTATCTGGAACTCGCATGTCGTGTGGATTATGCTTTTTTGGCATGCTACAACTCCTACTATGCTGTGTTCACCCAACGCTGCGCGCCGTGTTTGTTAATTTCCCGATGCACAGTTCCTGTCGAACGGCATTTTAACTTTCTTCTTCTTTTTCTTCTTTTTTTGACTGCCCTTGGCAGAAGCGGGTGATGTTGAAATCGGATCGTAACCATGGCGATGACTACGTTACCTGTGTTGTGCTCGACCTCGTTTCGTGCTTCCGTCTTCTTCGCAAGGGCTTCATGCGTTTCGTGTCGCATTTCTTCTCGTGCAGGGATACGGCATGGAGGACATCGAACCTGGCCCCGGAGACGACAGTGTCGTCGACGGTCACAGTCCGTTCCGACGCGCAGTCGGCGGCGGTGCGTGGCAGTTCCCCAAGTTCAGCAACTCGGTCAGTCTCACTGCCTCGTTGTTCACTATATATATATATATATATATATATATATATATATATATATATATATATATATACTACTTAAAGATGCATGTTTATCGAAAACAAAAGGAGATACTTTTCGAATTTCATTGCTTCTCTCGCTTTCTTTCTGCCAATGTGCGCTGCAGTCAAACTGTGGCTATGGAAAGCTGCATGCACTACTTATGAAATCGTCTCTTTGGCACCACTGTATAGCGTCAAGGCGACAGTGGGAGCTGGAGCAATTTTCGGAGGCCAACTCCAGAGCGAAACTCCACTTCTCTCTCTGCCAATCTCGGCTATAGATCGTCATCTACACGCATGCTCGATCGCTCATAACGTCACGCCTAACATTTCCTTCTTCGCGCCATTAATTTCATTCTGTTCACGCATATCCTCGAATCCACGTGGTTTCTCCGTATATGCAGTCGTTGCGGTCTCGTCCGATCCTTCAGTGTCGCCTTTCATTTCGACTTAATTGACACGTATACATATAGCACTACTCTGCGTGAGGTCCTGTTTGTACCACCACACAAGAAGTGCGCGTAAGAGAGAGAAAAAAAAGTAGCAGTTTCGACATGTACTATACGTATTACACATCGTTCCCCCGCGAATACCAGCAAATCTGGCACAGCAGTGGCGCATTGTGTCGAAGCCATCGCAACAAACGCTACGTCTGAGAGGGAGGCCGCCGAGCCATGCCCGAAACCCCCTTCGCGCCATCCCGCAGTGCATGGGTTTGGTAATTAGACGAACTAGACGCGTCGGCTACCGGTCGCGCCAGTTGCAAAACAAGGGGCCTTCGTTAGTTCCTAATCACTTCGGGGTGCCCCCCCCCCCCCCTGCCGTTTCCTTTACCCTCGCCAAAAAATCCTCTTAGCAAGCAAGCCACTTTGCTACACCCCAGCATCCGTATAGTTCCACCTCCGCGGTACTTCGAGCGATGTTTGTTTTCTCAAGCCCCGAAAAAACGTCGGCCAAGTGCGGCCCCAGGCTCCACGACGCCGAACGGAACGGACGCCTCGTAACAAACAAAGGCGGCCAAACTCACTTCCGCGTATTGCGGACATCGCTTGCGCGTTACGGCAGCAGCAGCAGCAGCAGCTGCTGCTGCTGCTGCTGCTGCTGCTGTGCGGTGCTTGTTCCCGGCTGACTCGTCCGAGGTTTTCCCGCTTTATGCGTTTTTGGATTATCATTCACCAGTGCGCGCATTGGTTCTGGCAGTCTTATAAAGACGCACCGAAGAGAAACACACAGTTAAGCTGTTGAAGCCGACTATTGAAACGCGCTATTGAAACCAACTCCCTGCAAAATCTCCTCTCCCTCCTCCTTTTCCTTCTTTCCGAGCTCATTCGCTGTTTCCAACCCTAACTTGCAGACGTTCAGCTTTGAAGCAGGTATACAGAGCGTCCAATCAGGCTGCTAGTATAGTGGCTTTGCTGTGCCTCGCGACCGCTCGGTTTTGTCACCGCTTGGCGCCGTTCTTTCCTTTTCGTTTCTGGTTTTATTTGTTTTTTATTATTTGCCTGACGGCTGCGCCAGCGGCTTTGCTCGACGCCGCTTCCTCAGTGGGCTTGCATGTGTGAGTGACAGGCGTGTCGAGGGGTAAACAAAGGCTTTTCTTGTCCACATCCCCCCTATCTCAAGACCGGTGTTTGCTGCACCGTGAAAAGGGGATGCAAGTGGTGTTAAGGGGGGGGGGGGGGGGGAATTCTTTCGCGCGAGGCGGCGCATCCTAAACTTGCGCAAGGATTGCCGCGTGACTGCGCTCCCTGGCGCGCACGTTTGCCGAAAACAATGCTCGCTTCCCCCGCTCGAGGACACCTCTTTGTTCGTCTTGTTAATGGAATTAGCCTCGGAAAAAAAGCACTGGCGTGGTTTGGAAAGGTATAAGCAAACGCCATGTTGACGGGCAGATGTCGGTCCTGTGTTTCTATGTTGCCGGGATTTACTCTTGCGTTAATTAGACTGGGAGATGAGAATCAAATTTTCTCTTGTCGGAACGTGGAAGACGACAATGTAGGGGGGGGGGGGGGGAGGCGCTATCATCATTCAGCAGTTCAGAGCGGAGAGAGATAGATTTGATAACAGGGAAAAGCTGAGAGGTTGGGCCTGAAGCATTGTTTCCTATCCAAGTTGCTCAGAGTGGGGTCAAATGGAAATTGTTTGAAAAGGAAATTAAAAGCATGACCGCTCTGACCATTAGCGAGTAAAACATACTGTACATGAGCAAAAAGAAATAAAATGGAAGCTCCTCTTACAGTCGCGCATCAAGTTCACTGTCACTCAGGAAATGGACAATGGTCTTTCATGGGCGGACGATCGGAGCACTTCAGCCATGCTAAGATGTGCTTTCAGGGTTCTCTGAAACCGTGTTGTTCTTCCAATGGTTTCACAGCCAAAAACGCGTGGTCTTTGTTTGCATGAAGCATGTGCTTAGCCAATTCCACCACTGCGTGCAAGAAAGGGTCTCGTCTTTTCAGCCAGTCGCGGCCACAAAATGGAGGCCATATATTTAGGAACGCCCCTAGTTGCTCTCTATTTGCGCACAAATCGCGTGCGCATCTTTCCCTGTAGCGGCGGAGGTGGTCGTGTCATTGTATGCCCTACTTGACCCAACATTATAGTTATGTTGGATAACGATGGCCTAGTACCGACTTCTTTCTATTCGTGCAAGAGTAAGTGCACGTGTCCCTAAGTGCACGAATAAATAAGTCCAGTGTAGGCCCAGTATGAGCCATCATTAGGCCAACATTGGCCCTTATAATGTCCACTCTGACACTGTGCACGAATCGAACGCTCCTGCTAGCCACATGGCTAGCTATGTGATTCTATAGGCCCAACGTGAGGGCGTATTGGCGTTGCATCGGTCAATGTCGGTCTAGTATGGCTACATCCTTTCGTGACGTACACGTGATCCCCCTAGCGGTGCATGCAGCCGCGTCAATGTTGTCCCTGCATGCGCCGACATTGGCACTTCGGTCGAATAACGTTCGCCCCCTGCATAGGATCTATAACGGCACTAGTTTCCTGTGCTATTCGGGGGCCCACTTTTGACCTTGACGTCAACGCTTTGGCTCTCTTTCCTCCGGGGTGTGCGCGCGTCCCCCTCGAATTCCTCCTGGGTTATACGTCGTATACATGCCACGAGTATATCGTCAGCCGCCACCTCCTCTCCCGCCTCTTGTTTCACCCTATACAACAGCTCTCTCGCCTTTCTGGCTTCGAAACTGTGCGTGCGTGTGTGGCTGTGTAGTGTAGCAGTTCTTCGGGGCGTCGGCCGGAAATGGCACCCGCTCGCGCGACACCGGAAGCCGAAACCGAGGGAACTACTTCCGGTCCTCCACGACGCTCCCTTTATGTCGTGTTCTATCTCCTCTGTCTTTGTTTTATATATATTTCTTTTATTTCTTCACACGCCTCTTCATCTTTCCCAAGGGATTCCGGAGGTTAAAGGTGACCTACTGGCCTATTTTTCTCTTCGCTCTCTCACTATCTCTTGCCCACTTTTTATTTATCTCCCGCTCTCTCTCTCTCTCTTCTCACCTCCGACGGCGCCCCGAATGCAATACTAAGGTGCAGGCAACGCGCGATTGAAGATCGTAGCAGCTACACCGTACGTTGTAAAAGTAATTGTAGCACTAGTAGTTCCATTTTTTTATTTTGTTTGGCGGAGTAACTGCTTGTAGACTGTACTGAGCTACATCTTGAAAGGTTCTTGTACTGTTCAACAGGGTATCTACTTTCACTCCGAGTCGGTACAAGCATAATGAAGTCGCAGGGGTGCATACTTTGCTTGTACAAAGTGGCAGAGCGGTGGGCTCTGTTCGCTGGATAGCGGTGGGTTCTATTCGCACCGAGCACACATAGGGGGTGTACAAGGACCCTGAAAAATGTGAGTCCGTTGTCCTTGCTTTATTGACGATGTATAACTATTGAAAAAGAAGAAGAAAAGGACATCGGGAATGTATTTTACCTGTTCCTTTGCATCATCTGGGGAAACTCCTTATTTTGTGAATTCTGCGATGACTGCGAGGGTTCACTTCACATAACCATTTTAGACATGCAACAATTTAAAATTGTGGGGAAGCCGTCGCCATATTTTTGCGAATATTTCCAATGTCATTGTAAATATCTATCTATCTATCTATCTATCTATCTATCTATCTATCTATCTATCTATCTATCTATCTATCTATCTATCTATCTATCTATCTATCTATCTATCTATTATCTATCTATCTATCTATCTATCTATCTATGCCAGGAAGTCATTAACCTTACTCTTCTTAACAAAGCAGTTAGTCAGTCAATAAATGTATCATGCAATAATAAGTGTAATAATGATAATGTAATGATAATAAATGTATTGTATCAGGGACGAATGCAACCTTCAGATCCTTAATCAAGCGCACCGCAGTCCGCCAGAAAGTTTCTAAGTGGCAAAGTCACTCTCGATGGATGTTGATCACGCTGTCGTCCACTCACATCTCAAATCCGCCACTTGGAGGCTTTGCCCTTTCCGTGACCTGGCAGGTTTGAGTAATGTCTCAGGCGAAAGGGCGCGGCACAACGGGGAGCTTTCGTCGGTTGACGAGTCCTGTATGCCTCAAAGAAAGAAAGGAACAGCTTTTTTTCCCGGATGGTAAGGAAACAGTATGTTGCGAAGATCTCGGCTCGACCTTTGATTGTGACACCCCAGAAGCGAGCTTCTCTGTTCTTGACAATAGGGACAGAGGTTTCGATTCCTGGAATGGCAGCGGGTAGTCATCAAACTTGTACAAGAGACCGGGCAAAAAAATTAAGCTGCAGTTGTAAGTTACCCTTCTGCAAAAAAAAAAAAAAAAAAAATGGCGCCTTATACCGGGGGGGGTGATAACTTGGCAAGCTAGTAAATGACAAAAATAAAGAAAAAAGTGATATCTAAAGGCAAACCTGACGTTTTGCAGGAACTCGACGTGATGTCATCAATTTTTGACAGCCTCTGCTCATGTCTCGGATCTTATGGATATTGTTTATCAATAAGGAAAAGGGCTACACGATATTTTAAGAGAACCCAAGAATCAACTTAGGCATAAGTTTCGACAACTTTTCGCGCTTCGTGATGGCGCAAGTACGAAGAAATCACTTTAAAATCTGTGACGTCACAATGTCGCGCTGATGCTGAAGTTGCGGAGTGACATTCAGAAAGACAGCGAGATTTGGCATTTCCCCCTGTTTGTAAAGAAACTTCAATTCACCAAGTGAGTGAGAGTTAACTTTTTTTTTTAGCGAATACTTCGCTCTATGCTTACTTGCTCCGTAATCTCCCTCTAAGGTAACGAGAATCGCGTATTGAAGTAACGCAGTTCAATGCTAAATGCCGATTTCCGAGATGCGCTGGTGTGGACCCTAAATAATCCAAGAGAAAACGAAGAATACGTTACTCGGGAGCTGCTTCAGATATTAGGTTCACTACGTGGTTTATAAAGACAGTGAAGTAATAGCAAACAAACTTTAAGGAGGTCACTGGAGCAGCTGGTTTTCAAAACGAGCGTCTGCAACATAATCTAGAAGTAAATATGGTAGTATATTCGGACTAGTTTCTTGAGATACGATTACAACATACTTGGAAAACGTATTTGGGTTATAAAAGCGAATTCTTACACTTGTGTGCAGTTGTGGTGTACCGAGTTAAAACTTCGAGAACTATAGTGGGAGATACGTTAAAGGTTAACGCTATCTGTTAAGAGTGTAAGGTGGAAATTCGGGATTATTGGTTACAAATTATTGAGTGGTAGACCTGTAGAGCGTTGCGGATGAGTATAAAAAAGGAGCGACATAACGTGCTAGGTCTACTGCTCGTGCTGTTATAAGATCGGTGAGGTGTTCTTTCAAGACTATATTCACTCCTCTTGCTCAAATACTTTGTTTTACTAAGGAGGAAATGAAGTCCAAAGCTGCCCTTACTGAATTTCTCACGCAAACCATAGCTCCGCTGCGTTGCTATGTCGTCTCTTATTTTCAAATTATTTTGCCGTGTGTCAGGCGGGGTCTTGTACTTTTTTTTTCCTGTGGCATTTTTTTACTTACTGGGTTCAATCTCAGTTGTTTAAAACGCAGTAAGGTCCCTGTTTATCGATTAGTAGTTAGCTGATGGCGAGCAGACGCTGCAGAAAATCATGACGTCACCGCGTGAGCCAGTGCGGAAACTTGAGGGGGGCGCCACTTGTCTTCCGTTCGTTCGTGCTTTCTTTTTGTCTGTTCACGCCTTCGCTCCGCGTAATAGTTATAATATTTTCTAGCATTCGTTAAGTATAATTTGCCAATACACATAATCCAGCATGAGTTAACATGTCTTTCTAATGTTCCTTGAAGACACGCAGTCTCTCGAGTAACGTACATACGCCTAGCACTGAACTGTAAAGACCGGTAGGCATCGCGTGTTGATGATCGCGTCATTATGCTCTCGGTCGATTGATGGGAAGAAGGGGAATGGCCGAGTAAGCGACGAAAGAGGCCGCACGATCAGTTTGGGGCCGTGAAACGCGGATATAAATCTCTCTCGCGGAGGCGTAAAAACGCCACCGCGGCGTATATATTTAGTATGCAAGCGCGTATATATAGCTATCTATATGAATCCCTAACGAGCGGCGGTGCGGTTTGCCAATGTGTGTCCGGCAGCAAGGTTGTTCCGAACGCGCACACACACGCACGCACACACACCCATACTTGCTCGAATCGCGCAAGCGACATTTTACGACCTCTTATTAGTGTATCATAGCACGAGGAGGCGCCACAAACAATTGCGCGCCGGAGGCGCTCGCAGCATATACCGAGGAACGGTTCGGCCTCCGGAAAGCTGTAACTTTCTCGCTGGCTATAGTGAACGCGGGGGAGTTTTTATGGACATCACGACTGGACGCTCCTAAAGAGACGCGCACGCGTGAAAAAAAGCGTGCTTACGCTTCGGCGAGTGTGCGTCTGTGTGGTTGCTCGTTTATGAAGTGGCCGTTCCGGCTCGCCGGCCATTGTTTAGCCAGTTTTGACGAACGCGTGAGTGAAAGGGCCCGGGCTTGGAGCTCGCTTCTCATCCGGCGGCACGCTACGTAAATCACAATGGTCCACTTGTAGTCATCTTGTAGCCGTCTTACATAGCCCCACTTATAGCCGTCCTTTTCTACTTCTTCTTCCTCCTCCTCCTTCTATAGTCGTAAGCGCGTGGCAGCTCCCACGAGGCACGTGCTTGCGTAAGCTTTTTCATTCGGGTTCGCTAGCCTCCCTCTGCGTCTATCTTGGCTGGCAAACGGTCGTATATCATTACCGACGGCCCGCGCGCTTTCGACGCCGCCCGCAGTCGACAATTAAAGTCAGTCTTTTTTTTTTTCCTTCGCTCCGGCCGTTTTGATTGCTTCCGCTCATCAGACGGCGGCGGTCCGTCTTGCCGATTAGCTTCGCGCTCTCTGTCACGAGCTTAAACCTCGCTATCGTGCTTCTAGCCGCGTATGGGCGAGCCCATTTCGACAGCTTCTTGTCGGGCTTTATAATTGTCACAATTTTCTTCAACGCGGACGTATAGTGTTAAAAGAGGTTGCTGGTAGCCTGGTGACATGAGTTGTTGGTGAGGCGCTGCTCATTTTAGAACGTTAGGCATTTTCTTCGCTAATTAGACTTGGCGAAGGTGTCTCCGGACTGCAGTTTTTTATTTATGACATTATTTTTTTTCACTATGGCTGAGCATTCTCCGACCTTTCATATTGATGACTATCGAATCGCTGCCACGGTGGCCGCATTTCGATGGGGGCGAAATGCAGAAAATACCCGTGTACTTAGATTTAAGTGCACGTTAAAGAACCCCGGGTGGTCCAAGTTAATCCGGAGTCCCCACTATATGGCGTGCGTCATAATCAGATAGTGGTTTTGGCACGTAAACCACCATAATTAAATTGAGGACTACGAATACTTTCACATAGCGCTATGTAGTTTAACGATTTTGGTCAATTACAAATCAAACGATTCGATACGAGCGAATCGAATGTCAAAATTGGCAAATAGAAAAATTTGTGTCACTATACTACTCTAAAAAAAAAAAAACCCGGGTGGTTCGAAATAAACAGGTTTTCAGTAGGTTCTATGACGTTGCCACAGCCGAAGCAGCCCATATCCTTCTTTGCGATTGACCGACAGATCTGACGGTGTTTTGAGGCACGCGTGTTTTTCACACTGCACAATCCGGGTGTTTTCGCTTCACCACTCGGCTTTGAAAGAGAGGGGGAAGAGGAGGGTGGGAGGGAGGGAAAGGAGCTTTCGAGCAAGTTGGATCGCGTAAATACATCTCTGCAGTTTGTTGCTAAGCAAAGGGCCAAGAGCTCGTGAGGCTTTCTCGTCTGCACGCGTGGACTTTTGAAACCACCACCTTGACTTATTCGCTCTCTCTCTCTCTCTCGTACCATAGTAGACATCCCTCTCTCTCCTTCTCCCCATTAGCCGTCACGTGGCCGCTCCATCTTCTTCGCTCCTTGGCGCGACACGAAGCAAATACGCCCGCGCATGCGTCACGCGGAAGGTTTCTTCTCGGGGGTTTGACAGTGACGAGAGCACGCGGCGCCCTAGAGTCTAGATACTCACTGCCGGCGGGCCAAATAGCGCTAGCTGCTCGAGGGGGCGGAAAGCAATTACGCCGAATGAGGACCCTCTCGGCACATCTTGCGTAAGTCTATTAAAAGACTCGCGGGGCCCGCAGAGAAGCAAGGGGCAAGCCATATTGCGCTACGCCGAGGCTTCTCTTATATGTATAGCTATAAGCGGAGCCGCCTCTTCCAAGTCCGCCGATCCGCGGGCCTCTCTCGCTAAGCCGCGTATAGCAGCAAGCCTGCAGTGGCGGTCGCGGAATTTTGGCTTCCCTGAATTAGCAGTTCGGCCAATGTGGGAAACCAACCAAACGTTTACGCTCTTTTTCTTCGTACCATAAAGTTCGGCTTAACCGGGTTCGTCTTAACGGGAGTTCGCTGTATACATCCCTGGTCGAGGTGTCGCACGGTATATGCCACGCTTGAGATTGATTGCCTCAAAATTCTTCATTAAGCGTGGGGAAACTTTGTCACGCGTTTCTTGCTTTGCTTAAGCAGGTGTCGACTCCATAATTACGGTACGAAGCTTCAATTCCTCGAGAGCACCGGGTATGAGCTGTTTGAATGAAGTTGTTGCAGCTGTGTGTAGTACAGCAAACCAATTACGAATTATTACTATACTAATTAAGCTTTAACTCAAGAACACCTCATTCTCTTTTTTTTGAACAAATGCACTCGCCGTGGTCAGAAATAAAGATGAACAGTTGTTTTTTTTTTTTCTCTCAAGATTTTCATGATGTGGAACTGCGCTTTCACATTACCGAGATATACATGCCGTTCATATAGCGAAACGAAGTGTCTGCAAGAAGGCCAGAACGGTCTGTAAAATGCCTATCTGAATTCGTTTGTAAAGGGTGCGACGGCTCGAGGTTGTGATCTTTTGTAATGAGAGACCCGATGTTTAGTGCGAAGAGGGAGCGAGTCGAGAAATGTATGGTGGCTGGTGGGACACGTGCGTGGCGTACCGAGAGGAACAGTGAAAACGTTCCATTGTTTTGACGCTGGAGCGAGTCTGCCTGCCTAGAGAGAGAAAAGAACGCCGTGCGACGAATAAATTGGCCTTTCCGAGACTGGCCGAGACAGCGAGTACCACGCGGCTAATCTTTTCGAGATGAGGAGCTTAATGAGCCGCCAAGATTGTCCTTTTCGCCCGCCCCGAAAAACGCGTCCTTAAGGTTGTCACTTCGCGCCTGAGGTGACTTTATTTCGTTTTCCGGCCCTCGCTTTCACTTCTGCTGTTGCGAGTCTTACCCACTGGAAGTGAGGGCAATGTAGCAGGGGTGACGCCAACGTTGGCCGAATGTTAGGTCGTCGGCGCGCAGTATATGCCTGATACTGGCCCACCATTGGCCACACGCTGGCACGGCCTACCGTGCTCAGTCTGGATACTAGTCGGCGAAGGTCATTGGTCCTGTGTGGGCACTCGTAGCTTGCTTTAATGTTGTCCGGTGTTTCCGTGAAGCCAGTGTGTGTAATTGAGGTTACTCGCGGTCCCACGGAATGTCTCGTTCTAGACTATACTTTCGAATTCTCAGCCGGCTCATGGCTAGCACGCGTTCGCAACAATCTGGCCCGCTGTGTATCATCAGCGGGCTTGCGAGGCAATACGCAACGTCTGTTCAATAATGGGGTCATGGCGGCAATTCATCGATCTACGACAACCAAGCTTTGCGAATGGTGGAGTGATAATGGAAGTGCGATTATCAGGAGTTCTGAAGCAGTACATTTTCTTTCCCATTCAATAAGCACTGTAGGGCGTGGTCATGCGTCGATGAATGACAATATTGGCCTGTCCAATCACTCGCTATGACAATGTCGGTAGTTCATCGGCATAGGCTGGAAGTATACTGTCACTGTCGATTGCACTGGACTTACCTTTCTTTCTGTGTAGATTTCCATGCATACAATCGCAGCGTACGCGGAAGCACACCACATACTGGCTCATATGCTTGTGCGGGGAACATTTGTTTGGCTCTTTATTTTTTATATTTACCTTTATACGGCCACTCACCTATTCCTAAGCAGGATTTCCAACTTCTCGTTTTCCTCGTTAACCTAATCAAACCTCGGCAAGTGAGGCTGCCACTACATGCCAGCATTGCGAGCGTTCCTCTTATTCAATTCTTTACGCACTTGATCGCATCGAGAACCACACGGATGCAGCAAGTTACACGTGTTACGTCATCGAAAGTACGGGCTTAATTATTAACACTTCGCTGCTTCGTTCCCTGTCGACCACGGGTCATCCTTATTTATTCCGCGTCCGCCGGGGCCATTCGCATAACACTGGCAGCCTGCAGAACGCGTTACGACACGGCGCCTGGCCTATACTGTTTACGTATTCAAGCATTTACGCGTGTATTGCAAAACACGCGCGCGCCTGCGTCACCACTCTTATATACCCAACGATATCGGTTAGGACAAACACAGGTCTCGTCTGTTTTCGCGCACGGCGTGTCGCGAACAGACGGCATCAGTCTCTGTCTAGTACGCGCATCGCGTTGCGAAAGTTCACGCATATAACCGGCCCTCTTCCACCTTTATACTTTCTCTCACCAACTCCTTGTGGTGTGGCGAAAGGATAGAATGGGGTTCGTCTCAGGTAATTAGTATATGTAACCAGAGCCGGCTGTATGGTGCTCTCAAGAAAGGAAGAAGCACGTTCGTCCAGTGTGAGCTATACTAATTCATCCGTTAAGTTTTTTTTTTTTTTTTTTTCACCGTTCATGTCGGCGTCGCGCTTAGGGTGATTAGGTGACTGACAACGGAAGGAGTCCTTGTAGTTCTCGTTCCTGGATGACTGATGATAATGCTCGCATCCTTGTGTTGTATGACCCCCCCTGTACAATATAATGCTCCTCGCCTTCAATAATTTCTTCAAAATTGACTCAGAAGCGATTATGTTAAGACAGTCATCCTGGATATAAGGTCGGATGCATTCGAAACTGTATATGACAGTGTTTTAAGTGCAGCTTTGATGTCGGCTTTCGGCAAAATTGACACCAATTTTTAAATCTATAGACCGTTTTGTCATCATCGACGTCGCAAAAGCGCCCGCTTTGACTGATGACGAGGTTACGTGAAAAGTTACGATGCCTAGCATCAACGTGCGAACCTACTACACGACGTAACATGTTACATCATCGTCATTGAGCAACGAAAAGCGGTTTCTAAGGCAACGGACTGGAGGAGGCGGCTACTTTGTTCACGTACATGGGGCAGCCTTCCGCATATAACTGATAAAATATGAAAAAAAAGTCTGCCCCCCCCCCCCCCCCCCCGTTTGTATAGGAGTAGGGTAGTAGATTTCAATGAAGAGAAAAGAGGAGAGGTCGGCCTGGAGAACGTGTCTCTAGCCTCCTACTCCTCACTGGAGTAACGGGAAGTGGGGGATACAGGGATATGTAGGTGGCAGGTGATCGCTATGATACAATGAGCGACTGTATACATGCTGTCCAATACGCGGATGTGTGCTCTAGACACAATACATGCAGCGGTAATCTTGTCCACCTCAAAACGTTGTCACGCAAACACATCTCATACTCTTCACATGTCCTAGAGACGACCGTCTAAGCCAGTCGCACGCAGAAAGTTCAAGAGTGATATTATGGTGCGTCGGTTGGGCATGGGTGGCAATAACAATCGGTTTGAAAAGCAATTACAACCTTAATTCTGTCTTCGGGTACGAGGAATGCTGCAGCTTTCGGCGCCGTTGCGTCAAGCTTTAGCGAGGCGGATATATATGCACGGCGCGAAACGCACGCCACATAAAGAAGCATGCACGCCCGCCACGGGCTCGTGACAGGGATCGTCTCACGGTCACACGTACGACCGCAGCTCGCGTCGCTCCCATTCCGCTCTCCCCCTCGACGTTTCGAATGCCCATTGACATTTCCAGGAGGGTGATTGCCCAATCGGCGTGTAAACAGGATTACGCGATCCCCTCCACCTCCCTGCCGACGAGTGTCCTGGCTCCTGCACACACACCACCCTCCCTTATATGGCTTCCTTTCCCTTGTCGCCTTTCTTCCTGACTCCTTTTCCCTTTTCCTGTTTTGCTTGATACCTCCGATCTCTCCCGCCTCTGTTAGAACATGCCGGGAGCGGTGCTTGTCGCGTGGTTATTAGTGTTCGGTTGGTAGCTGCGAGTGTTAGTGTATTGAAGTCAGGACTCGATGTATGTACGTATAGTATATTAGAGCGCTTCTATGTCATAGTGTTCGGTGCACCGATTGCAAATAGCGTTATTTATTTGATTCTTTAATTGGTACAAGCAACCTACATCGCCCGTACAGGGCATTGTTGTTGGGGGGAGTTATTATACAAAGGGGTACAAGGCATAATTTCACGTAGGTCATACACACAAAGGCATCACATTTATCGACATAATTATAAGCACTGCGGAACACGCCAGTTAAGTATCAGGCGTACGGAGCGTAATTCACAAGAGGAAAGAGAAACGAACAGCACAAAAGCAAAAGTAGTCAGATTAGGCGTAGAAGAAAATATAGTCATAAAGCACAGAGGGTCGGTAATGAGGAACAATTTTTATAAGTGCTTAGAATTTGAACGGCCGCAGAAGCCCGGAGAACAGCGGATAAGGCGTGGGGTCAACGACATTGGCGACATCTTGGAACGCCGTGCCAGACCAAGGCGCGAAGCAGTCTTGAAGAAGGAGACATAATACGTGATTAAATATAGAGATGTTGAATATGAATTAACGGTGGTGGTGAAGACTTCTTTATTTAGACAGGAATGGCCTCGATGCCTGTGTAACGGGAAGGGGCAAAGGTATCGCGCTTGTTGCATCAAATCCGGGAGTCTAAGTTCACTTCGCGGATGATAGGTGCGGAGCGTGTGATATGACGGACCATTTAGCCCCTGCTCCCCTTTCTTTTTTCAGTACAACGGGTGTACACAGTTACCAAGTGTACACGAATACACATTGGCGCATGACAAGCAGCATTGCCAGAAAATCCTAAGAGACGCGATACATACTTCGTCGCTGTCCAAACAGGTGAGAGAACGTTCTCCTATAGTTCCTGCCTCCGCCGTTCCATCGGTGAGCGAAACCCACTCACTGCGATTCTGCAGGAGCCGCGCTTCGAGTCCGCATTTCGCACCGTGCCGATATGACATCGGCAAATCTATAACCAGCTTATATAAGCGCACTCGTGTCTTAAAGGGTTTCCCTATACCTATGACAGCCTTCCACTCGTGGCAGGCGCCGCTATCTGTGTCAATCCCGAGCTCTCCCCTTTCTTTCCCCATTCAGACCGAGTGGTCCTTCAGGGCCCTCCTCAGTAGCTCACGTGGTTACCATTGCGCATAGCGTGAGATTAGGGAAAAAAGGGTTTTGCTGGGTAAAGTGACAGAGGGAAAGAGAAACGTGGAGGGAATGCTGCCAAACTCCGACGAGTTGGGGAATAGCAAAACACGAAACCCAAAGGAAAAAAAAAAGCGATGGGATTGTGGCGGGAGGTGGCTGACGTCGCCTCCGTTTAAGGCGGTCCCGTCGAGCGGGCCACCATGCTCTCTCTCTCCCCACGCGCGAATTAAGCGTGGATTGCGCCGGATTAGACGCCGGATTAGGGCGCGCCTGTGGCAGGCAGCCATACTCCATACAGACGGAGAACTCTGTGGTCGAGTTCTGTCCCCTCTTTGACGCCTTTCTGTGTCTCTCCCTCCCCCATTCCCTTTCTGTAGCCGCCGGTATAAATCGTCCCACCCTACTCTAGTTTCCCGCCATTTCCCGCGAAGTATAGGGATTAGCGGGGAACGGCGGCGACTGGTGCGTTGAGGGCGTACGCATTCACACACTCACGCGCGCTTGCACGCGTCGTACGGCTTTACGGGGACGGAGATGTGTATCTCTTCGTTTTGGCGGCGGCGGCGGGTAATGTTGACGGATCGCTCGTGCGATCCCTGCGTTCGCCCTCGCACGCCCCCCCCCTGTACTTTCTTTCCCACCCACATGGCACGCGTTTTGTGCGCGCTCGGCGTCGACGTTTTGTGGTGGCATTAGCGGTCGTCTGTGTAAGCTCTCCGCCTCTTCTATTGTTGTTTGTCTCTTTTTTTTTTCGTTTTTTGAATAATTCTTCCGAGCTGCGAGTTTCCGGAGCCTGAATGCAAATGTGAGAAACTGGATGGTGCTCGCGACGCTAGTTGTATTTAGTGTCTAGTGAGACCGTTCTGTTCGCGGGTCCCGTTGCGGGGGTTCGGTTTCGTTTTGGGAGAGAAGCGTATGCGGTCGACGCGGACGGCTAACCTCGGCTTTGAAGCAGTCCCACGCCGGTTACGGCGCGGCGTTCGATGTACGTGAATGTGCGAAGCATCTGAAATAGGACTGTTGCAGACTTGTTGGAAACGTTTGTCGTATGCGCTTGTAGGTGTGACTGTTGTTTGATGACGCCTGGTATGTGCGACAGGTCGTATGTCGAAATGGTCGCATGGCAGGTCGTATGGCACGCAGGATCGTACCACGTGTCCTTTGCACTGCACGTCAACGGTACTTTTCAAGGCTTATTCGGAAGGCTGATAGCTAATGGAACCTGCTCTAAAAATTTGTCGGGTGTGCTCGTTGGTATCACTATTGTTGGACAACGACTGTCGGTACGACAGGTCGTACGTCGAAATCGCGCGCAGATTCCTGTCACGTGGGTTCTGCTTTACAAGTCGCTGGAGCCTTTAGGGGTTTTGTTGGATGGCGGAGGAGCCCATCTGTCCGTAGCTTTGGTTGAGGCGGTCAGCGAGGCCATGGGGGTCCCCTCAGATAAACAAGCTCACTCGCAAAGCGAAGCAGATGCGCTGGAAGCGACCCCTATAGGCGCGAGGGAAGAGCAAAGCAGCAGGGGGAACAACCGGCCAGAAAACCTTCCCGCTAATGGGAACATCAGACGCAGTTCGCCCGCACGTGCAAAGCAGAAAAGAAAAGGAACACCGCTGTGCTCTTGGCCCTCAAACGAGGCTCGTCTTCCTTTCTGAAGTCTTTTTTGCGTTGTCTCGTTTAACATTCTTTTTTCAGTTTTTTTTTCTTTTTCTTCGTGTGCGTACGGTGACGAAGACTCAGCTCGTCACCGCCAGCACTCGTCCAGACGACGTGCCGCGTCGTGTCGCGGTTTCTTCTCTTTTCCGTCTGCTCTTTTATTTCTCTTTCTCGAGGTTCCGCGAAAAAAACTTGGCTTCCTCCCTTTCTGACTCCGTTTTTTCTTACCTATATATATTCTTTACAGTAGTTATATTCTCTTTAGGTTCCGTTTAACCACCGCAAAAACCGCCACCGCTTTAGTTACTACTTCCTGTGCTGCCGTGGCCCCCTCTCTCATCTTCTGGCAGGATCTTCCTGTTTTGCTTGGTTTCGTCTGCACGTTCCTCGCGGTTGTCGTCTGTTCGAAACCCCCGCAGCAGACGAGCCGGCAGGCATGCTGGCAGGCAGGGGGGAAGACAACACGTCGTTCGTCTTTATCTCTCCTCGGTTCTGTTCTTTCTCGTGCAAGTTTTTTTACTACACCGTCCCCCACCGCCCCCGGGTGTCTCGCACGACGGCGCTGCTGCTGTGAGGAAGCTGAGAAGCAAAGGCGAAGAAAGACGACCCCCTCCTTCCCCTCTCTCGTGTCTTTCGAGACCGAACCGAAACCAACGTACCGACCCCCGGTGCGAACTTTCTAACAGAGGGAAAGGGCGGGCGGGGTTGGGGTTTGGGGGGGGGGGGGGGGTACTATAGAATATGAGGAAGGGGAAGTTGAAGGGGCTGAGGGGCGGGGTGGGGGGGGGGGGGCGCTGCAGTTCGCGTTTTTGGGGCGAGAGGACAGTGGCCCGCTCTAGCGACGGGACTGCGGCGTGGAATCTGTCTTTAGCAGCGTCGTCGTCCCTCGTCCCGAGTCGACTCCTTCTTGCATGCTTGCTTGGTTCGTCTGTCGTTCCTTCGAGTCTCACTCTGTTACATTTTTTTTCCCATTTCTGTAGCTTTTCAGAACACCTCGCGCCGAGGGAACTTGTTTCTTTCTAGTCGCTGCTGCTCTTGTGGCCCTTGCCTGTATTTTGACTGATAGTTCAGTACCTCTACCCCCCCCCCCCCCCCCCTTCCTCCAGCTTCCTCAGTCTGCGTATTCTCCCGCTAGCCTTACAACATCGTATCTTTCTTTAAGTTTCTGTCTGTCGTTAGGATTCGGTGGGTGAGACAGTGCAAAGGGGGGGAGGGGGGGGGTACGAAGCTGGTGAACCTCCCGCTGTGTGCCGGCCAAACTTTTCGCATGGTGGCGCATCGCTTGCCGTTTACCCTCATTGTTGGTCGCTTCAAAGCACTTCTTGATGCGGTAATTCTTTGTATTGAGAATTAGATTCACACAGAGAACGGCTTAGTCGAGCTACTTTATTTTTTCTTTCTTGCAGTGCTGCTCGCTCGCGAGGGTCGACATACCATATCTCTCGATTTAATTCGTTACTGAGAACAAATTTCACTTGGCCGTGTTCGAATTTTGTTTAGTCCTCGCTTCCTGCTTCGCACCAGCTTAGCAGTTCGACTAGGTCTAATCGGTTTCCTCTTTACGTTTTATCCTCCTGATCCTTCTGATCTCTCGATCGTTTCACGGACGCAACAAAGGATGCCCTTGAAACAGTCCTCAACTGGATTTTGGTTTTGCTGGCAGGCCTACCACTTATCTAGTCGACCCACAACCCTTCAGTCTCCCACACAGCCAGAATATTGTTTCGGGGAGTTATTTTCAGACCACTCGTAACCCGGCTTGGGATCCTTGGTAAGCTGTTCTCATGGAGGTTTAGTAAAACATTGCACGGGACTGTTCTGGCAAGTGAAGCACCGATAATGTGGCCACGTATGTCACGTATCTAGTTTCTTACATCGTTCGGCATCACCAAAACCCGTTCGTGCCGCGTGGCTACTATGTGATCTATACGGGCTTGCACGTGACTAAGAGCTTAATCTATAAGTGGAACTTAAGCACCATCTCAGCTCACGCGCCTCCCGTAACAGAGCCCGCGCTTGCACGTGCCTGTGTTGCCATCTGTTTTGTTTTGTTTTTGGGTCATCCACTTCCATGAATGGCAGCATTTTGAGCAGAGCAGACTCCCCTATTCCGCCCCCTTGAATCTCCCTTCGCCCCCGACCCTCGTAAGGAATGACTGAGTGCTTTTCTCACAGGAAACTGGAGAAGACAGTGAACCCCCCCTCTCCATCCTCACCCCACCACCCCCATATAGCGTCCACGTGCCTACACGCCTCTTTCCGCGGCCTCTCTTCTGCTTCCTCTCAACGTTGCCCTCATACTCCTATGGCTCGAGCCCCGCCGCTCGTGTTCGGTGTCTCCGGCGGTACGAGAGGAGGGGAGAGGGTTGGGGGGTATGGGGGGGGTCTCTCGGTTGCTGTTCACAGTGACGACCCCCCCCCCCCCCCCTCATACCCCATCCCGTTCCCGGCCGCTCGGCGAACGGACGACCCTAGAACGCACATGCTCGTCTGCTTTCCGCGTCGTCTGCTGCTGCCCTTTTGCAGATGATCTGGCTCTTCTGCTCCTCTTCTGCTCTTCTTCTGCTCTTCTACTGCTTTCCACGGCGTCGTCTGCTGCGACCCCAAGCCTGCGCCCCTCGTTCCAGACGATGCCTCCCTCTTTTGCCAGCTAACTCACCCCCTCCTTGGCGCTTCTCCTCCCCTTTCACCCCCTCGCACATTGCACCCCCCTCGTCTAAGCATTGCACATGGACCCCCGTCTCGTCTCAGCAGCCAGCAAGGGGCTGTCTCGGTGAAACGAACGTCGGCCCGGTTCTGTCGGGGACGTCAGGAAACACACCACGGACGATCGCCCCCGCCGCATCCAGTATGGCATGGTCGGAGAGAGGAAACGTCCCGTATAGGATCGTCGTCGTCGTCGTCGTCTTTGTGCCCGATTTAGCTCCTCGGCGTGCCTGCCACGTCGAAGGCGAGGCTTAGTATCGTAACGGTAACGCAGCTGCCTTTGATATCTATAGGTATGACGCAACAACAGCACTGCTGAGGAGAGATTGCCGTAAAAGATTTATCGTTTGTTTTGTGTTAGATGCGCTGGTTTGTACAGTATAAGCTTTAGTTTCGTATCTATTTCTGCTACGTCTCCTCTTTCTTTCTTTCTTGCTGCCGACAATACCTTCAAACTCGGCCAGTTTTCTGTGCTACTATGGGGCCTATAAACAAACGGGACTACTTGTAAGCAGTGAATAGATCTTTTGAGTGACGTCATGAGTGAGCCAAGCGTAACGGCATCGACGTCACGGTAAAGTTCAGCGCGACGCCTTTGCGCTGAACTACTCAACAGTCTGGCTCTCTTTATATCGGCGGAACAAAGTAACGCAGGGCTCACTCAGCGATTGCTGAAGGCGTAGACGATCCGGGAGCACCGAATGTTGATAAATATCCCTCGATACTGCGATCAACATAGGTGCGCGGGTTCACCTTGAACGAGACAGTTGCGGCGTACGCGGTCTTCTTGCCGAAGCCGCATGCGATTTTATCTCCGCTATACCCAAACCGATACAATGTTGATGTTTCCCAACGTTAGTACAAGTACCCATCTATCTTCTGGGTACCGAAACTGGGCCTGTATTCACATAAAAGCTCTTAAGCCGGGACTGTTCGTAAGAACAAATCCCAGCCAATGCTCACGCTGGACATATTAGCGAAGGAGACCAGCAGATAACGAAACACTTTGTGAATTCCGGCCTCTGGTTCGTAGAAACAAATGCAATAGTAAAGCGAGTCAGTGCATCATGACGCCATGACGTCCATTCACCTCCCGAGTGCCGAAACCGAAAGTTATAGTTCGTAGAAACAAGTATTATAGTACATCACTTTCGGCGTTCTGACGTTTGCCAGCCTTTTTGTATCCTTTGTTTAGCGGATTCATCAAATATCCCGGTGTGCTATCTCGTACTGCGCACGAACATTACACGTGATTTGTCTTCTGGGATCACGACTCAGCAGTGCTGAATCGTGCACACTTATCGTCGTTTCTTCTTATTTTCATGTTCTTCTTAGTTTTGTCTTTCTTTTTAAACGGAACCCCGGTGTAACTATACTATAGAGCTTGTCTGTGCCTGGTTCCCTGTGCCCTGTGTCAGTTTCACGCTTCAAATGTACGCATTGTATGTATACGTTCCGGGCAGCTAGCTCTTCTTCGGGAGCTCCTTCAGAAGACCGCGCAGTTTGCCCGGGCCCATGGAGCACGCTATTTCTCGCATGCTCGCTTGCACGCGACTCGATTGTAGCGTTTCACTGCGGTTTCTCGTTTCTACCGAAGAGAAAGAAAGAAAGAAAGAAAAAGAAAGGAAAAGGAAGCACGGTCACCGCCGGTCAGTGTCATCATCTCGTTGCGTCCGTTGAGCGATGGGTGCGTGCGAGCGCGTGGTCTCGTCCCGTCTGAACGCTCCGTTACATTGTGCACACACGGAGCTAGATAGACTCCGTAGAAGAAAACAGAGAGATCGTGCTCTCGCGATGGAAACGCATTACATCCGTTCTCGCTTGGTTGCCCCGGGAAACGCGATACTTCGAGAACGCTATACTACACTCTCACAGTTGCGTATTCACTTCCCCGAGACCGCGCGAGAAAGCAAGCTTTTGTGACGTGCTCGCTTGCTCCTTAAACCGTGGCGCTTACTCGATGCGGGGGATGGGCCGAGAAGCAGGCTGTTAAATGGAGAAGGGGTGTTTGTGTTTGTGTGTGTTTGGGGCCGGGGGGGGGGGGGGGGTGAGTTTAAGAACTTGAAGTAGAAAGTAAGACAAGAAAAAGTGGAAATTGTGCAAATAATACCTTGAATCCTGTGTCGGTGGTCTGCTTGGACTTGTTGGCCCTCCTGTTCCTAAGAGTTCGCGTGCGCTCGTTTCTTTTTATTACCGTGGCCTTCGGGTGAAGAAAACCTCTCTTTCGAATGAGCTCCCTCTTCCGGAAGCGGCCACTGGTTCTCGAAGGAAACGATTAAAAAATAATAACGAAGAACACGAGGCTACTACCGTGAGAATTCGAGAATGGCCAGTTTGTACGGTCGTATGGAATGGGTCGTAATTTGGGCCTTCTCGCGTAAGCAAAGAGCGCTTTATGGGGGGCGGCCGGAAGAGTGCGTGCTCTGCACTTTACGCTCTTTTTACTCCCCAGGGTTCCATTTCATTCACCTCTCTCATTCTCTCTTTCATAGCGAAGGTTTCTTTCACTCTTCTCTTCACCTTGCGTGAACGGTTGTCAGGCCGAGAAAACTGGGCTGATCTCCGAGGCCACGTAATCAGAGGTGGCGACTACGTTTGTCGATCTTGATACCAGTGCAGGGTATGTGTCTTCGGAAGGGTTCTTTGATTTGGTTTGTAACGCGTGCCATTTCTGGAGTCAGTGCGACGTCACAGCACCCATGCGCACGCCTCATAACATTAACCGGTAGAGCTGACCGATATAAGTGTTTCCAGCAGCATATCTTGGTATGGCTCCAGCATTGTAGCCATGCTTAGTATGGCTCCAATGCATCCCCGACCACCCTGCGCGTATTCTTTTTTCTTTGATAACAGCGGTTACGGGTTACGTTCTCGCGTAAAACATACAAATAAACATTTTTCACATTCCTGCTTTCTATCTCAGCAAATCTTTCTTTATTTATTGTCTTGTCTTCGGTGTGGTTCTTATTGTTGCTGTCGAACATGTTCGTCACGATGCTGTGTCCCAGGACAGGTGTGCAGACTCCTTCTTAGCGGCAACTCCATCACTCAAGCGCGCGCATTCACGCAAATGACAGGTAACCGTTGCCGCTTATGAGTAGGCGTCACTGTTTGCCTTAGTCGTCACGCAAACAACAAATGGTTCTCGCTTAGCCGCTTGTATGCAGTATAATGATTAGCAGACGTCGCTCGTCTGCCGGCGGCCATTTTTCCTTTGCAGCGTGTCGCGTGGATCTCCATCACTTAAGCGTCACCTCTTTTTGGCACCTAGCGAAGGAGACTGGAATAAATCACGCACTAAGTTTTTCACTCGCCGCGCTCCAGTCGGAGCAGGACTAAACGCGAACGCTGTTGCTTGCTTCCTTTGTAAGGCTTAGTTGTTTTTGTGTGTGTGCGGCGTACAGGAAACACCAAATACGCTTCGGGCGACGTAGTAGGGCCGTTTCTTTCGGTAGCTCGTACGGGAGAGTTAATTGAAAGCAAAAACGAAATTGAGGGCCACAGCGAAAGCGAAGATCGAGAAAAGGAAAAGGAAAGGCAAGATAAAGAAAGAAGGAAACAGAGAGGGGGTGAAAAAGATAAGAGGCGAGCGGGTCATCGTATCCTCTCTCTCCGCGGCGCGCACATCTGTTGTTCTTTGATACCGGGCTTGAGAAGTCTATAGGACGAGTTAGGCTCGTCTTAATGGCGTTTAATTGGCCAATTAAGGTATACCCCGGAGATGCGAGCGACGAAGCGAGTTATATCGCCACCGCGTCGGACGTGTGTACGCGCGCGCATGCAAACCAAGCGCGCAATTTTTCTTTATCTTTCTTTTTCGCTCCGAGGCACTATACTGTAGTATACGCATGCACCCGTCGGTGATAGTCGTCAGGGCCGACGCGTTGAGGAACAGCTGCTTCAAACACACACAGTCGACGAAAAGTTTTGCAACGAGATCTGCGCGAGGTGTGTTTGATATGCAGCGAACGTGAGCGGGTGTACGTGTTCGTCGGGGTTGTGGCTGCCTGCGGACTTCGCTTGCGTTGTGCTCGCTCGTGCAAACCGCGGTGACCAGTGTGGGTCAATGCAAATGAGCTTGCGAGGAGGACAAAGCGTTCTTCTCTTAAGATCCAGTGTGTCTTCATTCCGAGCTTCGTCTACCACTTCCCTTTCTTTCTTTCTTTCTTTCTTTCTTTCTTTCTTTCTTTCTTTCTTTCTTTCTTTCTTCTTTCTTTCTTCTTTCTTTCTTTCTTTCTTTCTTTCTTTATGTGCCAACCGAAGCGAGGCACTGCATTGGGAGTGTTCATAAGCGAGGCCTCGTAAATACGTTGACAGGCTCGGTTTGGTGGAGACGTTAATACTGTAAGCGCGTGCTTTAGGATTAGGCTCCAAACAGAGAGCGTTCCGCTGGGAGGCGCTGGGATCGCGGCGTTTGTTGTTATGACGTAGTTTCTATAATTAACGCGCGTGTTTTTAAACTGCGAAGAACGTTCTCTCGCCGTGCGGTCTAATTACTCCGGAGCAGTCGCTAAATAAAGCAGGGTCTGCGTTACGTCCGCGCGCCCCTCTCAGAGGTTGCGTTTGTTGGTTGAGAATGTTGGTATACATACGAAGGCACCTAACGAGTAATTTGGTTATGTAATGCGCGAGAAATTGTGGTTCTTTGACCTTGCTTGGGGAATGCGCTTGCCTCGTGGGTTCTCTTCACGTTGTTTACTTTGCATAATTGCGCGATAGCCACGGAATTCTCACCAGATTCGCACCCTAGTTCATATAGTATAACACGTTGCTCGCAAGCCTCTGTTGATTGACAAGATTAAGTTAACTTATTGATTTATTGAGCGCGAGACAGGGGTAATGGGAGATCACAGGGAGAGGCCTTCGTCCTGCAGTGGACATAATATAGGCTGATGATGATGATGATGATGATGATGATTGATTTTTTGACCGACTGACTGCTCTGTTATAGAAGAGTAAGTTTAATGACTTACTGGCATAGATAGATAGATAGATAGATAGATAGATAGATAGATAGATAGATAGATAGATAGATAGATAGATAGATAGATAGATAGATAGATAGATAGATAGATAGATAGATAGATGGATAGATAGATAGGCAGCGTTTGAGAAGGCACCGCAAGCTGCCAACGTCGCAGCTTATACCGTTGCGTTCCCGATTGCCAGGTTGACTGAATAACAACGAATGCGATTCAGCCTCCTCTATAGGCGGCACTTCTACGCGGCTAAGTAGTCGTATACGTATACATAGCTGGGGGCTTTTCGTAATGTAATATTGCTGATACGGCTGCTCCCGCGTTACTATCGTCAGGGTTGCGAGGGGAAGGGGGGGGGGGGGCGGTGCCAAGGTGGGGGATGTGCAGATTCCAGGAAGAGAGATAATCTGGGCCGTATACCGCCGTTTGACTGTGTAGATAATCCCGCCACTTCTTTTCCCGCTGTTCTAAATGCACCGGAAGGATATCCCTCGGAAGTCAAGAGAGCTGGGTGGGCGTCGAGGGGTGGGGGGTCGGGGTGCTCCTATAGATGGGTGACTGCGTGCCACTGTCCAGGCAGTAGCGAGACTCCTATGGGTGGATGGGATCTTTCAGAGGCCACAGGAAACGGCGAGTCATCCGACACTGAGAGTGCGCTCGACGCCCGGAGGAGAACGCCTGCCGTACGCACATTGCAATGTTTCTGTTGAGCACTCTGTAACGATATGAAACAGAACGCGTAATCTCTGTTTAACATCCAGTGATTCCTCCAATCGTTTTAGGTCAGAACTGTACTCTTTGTTACTTACTACACAGTTCTCGTATCAAAATTCATCTTGACGTTACATACTTCTGTTAGCCACCCCTTATGTAATACATTCGTGCCCGCCACAAACGAACCCACCTATAACGAATTATTGTGTACAACGAACAGCAGTAAAATCCCCTCGAAATTTTTTTCAATTTTTTTTTTATTTTATATATCGAATTACCTATATGTCGATCTTTTATGTGATCCCCTTCAGATTTAATATATCTGGGTTCGACTGTACCCACATTGCGCGGGGTGTTTCAGGACAATGAAATGAAATGAAAAAAGCTCAGGATGAAGGAAGGAAAATGATTTGCCCCAAATAAAAATCGTGTGTTCGATTTCATATTACACATTAGGCACTATTGTGAACAATTGAAATATGAACAAGTTGGGACTCTAACTATAGAACGCGATCTTTGTCCCTGCTTTTGCCACTACGCGTAATATGAGCATTATTTCAGCTTGTTTACTTACTATTGGACCGTATATCAACTTTGGATGGGCGGCGCTGCGGGGTCGTAGTCTAACAGTTCTTACATGTGAAAGATGTTCTACTTTCTTGTTCGCGTTTTATTTGTCCACAGCTGTGTACGTCGCTAGCATGGCGTCTCTTTCCAAGATGTGCGATATGTAGGGTCCCCTGTTAACCCAACAAAGGGCCAACGTTGGCGCGACGTTGGTTTTCGACTGGCACGACTTCCCGTGGTACTTTGATTGATTGTTCACACTGGTCAACATGTCGTCGTAAAGGTCGAGGTTTAGTTATAAAGAACGAGCCTTTTCCGCTAGTGTCTGTAGGTGCAAGCCGGGAAGGCTACCGGCCCAAATACTTTTTAGTGCATGCCCCTTGCGGCGTCTTGCAGTAAAGCTGTGATTTATCGATTAATTGAGCGACTCTGGGGGCGTCAGCGGCTAAGTCAGGGACCGTGCATTTGTGGTAGGACCGTGAACTTTCTCAGCCCTGCGTCAACAGCATTCGCTCTATTTGTATGTTGTATAAAACAATGAGATGACCCGCGACCACAGGGCTATAGTGTCTCTGATTGAGAGCCCATAATGAAACATGAAACAAAAATCTGTAAACATGGTGTACTAGCTGCATTACTTGCACGTGTGCTACACACTCCAACCGTGATACTGCAGTTCCGTTCGCCGTTGGGGCCTTAACGAAACGCCGCTTTGGTTCCTCGTGGGAATAGAAATGTGAAGCGCGGGATTTCGCCATAATGCGACGCTTCGTCAATGAGACGTGAAGAGTCAGCCGCATTCGTGTATCAAAAGTGATAGAGGAGAGGCGGGGGGGGGGGGGGGGGGGGCGTTCCGGCGTAAGCGTCATCTATAGTCAGTGGTATAGAAGATTCGGGGACGCTCCTTAGACAGAGCTTCCGAAGCCTATTTGAACGTCCGGCATGGGTTCCATATCGTCCCCATATGTAGTTCCTCTGCCCTCTTCCTTCTCATCTGTTCCTTACTTTTTTTTCAGTGACAGTTTCTATGGACTTTTCGTGGACTCTCATAGGCTCATTCGGAGTCGGTCGTCTTCGATTTCTGTCTATAACACATTCAATACACACACGTACCTACAACTTCGCGCCGAGATATGCAGGGTGTTTCTTTAATTAGCATAGAAGCTTCATGTAGTGACCCCAGAGTAATTATAAATACCACGCGTAATTGTTGTTTGCTGCACATTGTAGGCTTTACGAAGTGAAATCAAACTTAAGAAAGAGGGCAATTAGCAGCAGTTGGTCCCTATTCACTGTATATTGTAGTTGGTCTGTATTCACTGTAGTCGCTTTCGAAAGCGACCACAGGACTCCTGCGTGGAGGTCTAGGAGGATATAAATATTCAGTAAGGGATCCGCCCTCAAAACCACCGTGCCTTCCGAGATCCAAGGCCACGAAGCCACATTGCACTTGCCCTCTGGGCCCCCGCGCCTCAAAACACAGTTCCTCTTGACTTAATAGATGTCCATTCTCTCTCTATGTTAAAAGAAGTTCGACTCTGCCGTGATGTCATAGAAATCAGCGAGCGTTGTAGGCTGACGCAGCCGGGATTAACGCATAAACTCAACACTGCGTCTTTCTGTAGGCGAGTCCCTGTCGCTGCCTTAGTATACGGTGGTTGCCGTAAAAGCAGATGCTGTTCTAAACACCCGAGGTCATGCCCGGCTGCGAACTGCTCGCCGCCTTCGAAGCTATAAGCCAAAAAGAGGCAGCTATAGGCAGGACTTGATTCTGTATCGTGTGGTCGGATCTCTGGAACTTCTCAACTGACCCCCCTCCGCCAGCCCCCCTCGGCCCTTGTTTCGCTTGCGCCTACTTGCCCCCACTAACCCCCCTCCACTCCGACCCCCCCCCCCCCCAAACCACCACCCACAGATCGCGGGGGGGTCTTCTTCTCTGAACTTGGCCCGACTGCGACTTTCGCATACCCCCGGTGCTAGAGAGACTGATCTGGTTGTGGCGTCCGACCGACAATAGCAGAACGAAAGTTTTAAAAACGCCTTTCTTGAGCTGCGCATCTGGGCCTCCGACGAAGAAGTCATGAGGGGAGAGGAGGGTGAGTGTTAGTGGCGCAGTCGACAGGACCTCGCCGTGCGAGGCGAGGATGTGAGAGCTTTTGCCGCTGCAGTGGTGGTGCTGGTGGCGGCGGTGGTATCTCCCCCTCTTGTTCTTGTTTTCAGCGCTCCAGTTTTTCTGGTTCTAACTTCGTCGTCGACGTCGCAGTGGGTCTCTTCTCCTGCTGCTCCGTATTTTGTTGTTGCTTGGCTTTCCCAGGGGCGGCCCTGATAGGCTTTTGTTGCTGCCTTTGATGTTTATGATTACTTCCTCTTTTTATTTTTTTGAAAGACGAGGGGGGTACTGTTGAAGTAAATGAACGAACGCGAAGCGTTGAATTCTCGTTGTGACTTGGGCCGTTCAGCTACTCGGCTTTTCTGGAACATGCAGAAACGCTGTCTGCTCGCCGCGCTGGTAGCTACAGTATATTGTTTCGCTTACCATCAAGTCATTGCGTGTGTTACATATTATTGTTACAAATTTCAATTAGATAAGCCTTCGTTCTCGGTGTGAGGCTTTGTAGGTCTCTTTTGCTACTAGTAGCCAATATGCTACATGTATCAACAATTCTGTAAAAAAAAAAAGTGTAGAATACGTCGTCACGAAAAATAAAACAAGTAAAACTGTTACCACTGCAACTGTCTTGGCAACGGCTTCGTCTTCCCCATCGATTAATCAGTCGTTTCGTCCTTACTTCAAAACACAACCAATAGCATTTCACTTCATATGAACCAGGGGCAGCAGGAGGTTTTTTACTATCTTGGCCGTGGATGCTCGACGTTTAGTAGGCTAGTGTTCACCACTTCCGTTCCTTGTTCTAAAAAAAAAGGGGGGGGGGGGAAGCAGGGGCGTTACGTGCCAAAACCACAATTTAATTGAGGCACGCTGTATAGCGGGGGGCTCCGGATCAATTTTGACCAACTAAGGTTCTTTAAACTGCCCGTAAATCTAAGTACACGAACGTATTTATTATTTTTTGTTCATTGCGCCCCCGTCGAAATGCAACCACCGTGGCAGGGAGCGAACCCGCGACCTCGAGCCCAGCGACGCAACGCCATATAGCCACCGGCCTAGCGCGGCCGGCGCTTGTCTTTCTTGAACGCGTCCCCTCGTTGTGTCTGAAAACGAGTCGCCCCCAACACCCTCGAGCCAGCGGGGGTCCACTTCTTTTCGTAGTACTACCCCCCCCCCCCCTCTTTCTTTTTCATGCGGCTCGCCACTCTTTGTCAGTTTTACCTGCCTCCAAAGGTTTTTCAGGTGGCTGCATTCCTCGCGGGAGTTCCTCGCATTTTTTTGCTCTCACACAGACTTTTTTTTCCCGTGAAGTCTCCTGGTCTCAGCACCAAGGAAGGCAACTCTCGCGAGCCCCTGTAGATTGGCTAATGAAGGAAACCCGTGGTTAGTGAAAAAGAAAGAAAGAAAGGAAGGGGAGAAAGAACTAAGGCACACGATAGAATTTGTATAGTTGTGAGCAATGTGAGCGGGAACGCTGAATTTGTTTTCGAGAAACAATTACTCGTGATGGGTGAATGCAAATGTGACATTTTAACATGCAGCAGGTAGCTCTCCTTCTAACGTTTAAAGGCATTGAGCATTTTTGTCCAGGGAGTCTGTGTGTCGCCGCTACAACACTTTGAAAGCAAATTGTTTGTACCCTTTCCTATTGCTCGAGGGAGTACACGAAGCGGAGGTTTCGGGAAGAGGTTTATTTAAATACCGTGAAACTTACGCAAACGCGTTTTGGAGCACGCCGACTACGAATCTGCTTCTAAAATCAGCGAGACGCGGATACCGCCATCACGGGAGCATGGATCGGCCCAGTTTTTACTGAACCGGGCTCCGGGATAGGCCCAGTTTAGCGTTGCATAACGAATCGAACATTGTCCTCTTCGATTCATTCTTCGAGTCGAATAGTCACCGTTCGTAAATGCAAATATTTTTCGAAACGTCAACTGCACCCAAATAAACACAAAATTGGAGCAAAAGTACGGTAAGTGTTTCACCTCCGCTGGCATAGTATAGACATAAAACACGAGAACTTGCATAGTGGATCAGGCTACGTCACTTAGGTAGCCATACTTCACCGGCCATACAGCTATCATTCGCGCTCTCTGAAGAGCCCTGTGCATGCGAATAAACTACTTGCTCGCTCCTATTGTTCCATTTGTGATTTTAATAAACAACGCTTCATAACGTACTATGTGAAACTTGCTAGCTTCGAGAATACTGGGACGTGAACATCGTTTTACATTGTGATAACGGCTGTTCATTATATTCGTAAACTATTTCGAAAAATATTCGATATTCGAGTCGCTTCTAGCACTGTCCTATTCGTATTCGATTCGGTCTCAGAAATCACTATTCGCACAACCCTAGGTGGTCTATTTTATCGTTAACATAAATTTTAAAAATCACCCGTCATGTGTAGCACAATTCTACTGCTTGAGCTAGATTACTATCAGACAGACATTATTCGCACAAGGACATAAGAGTATAGCAGACTCATTAAAAAGTAGTAATTAACTTTCAAACTAATTACCTTATTCCACATATTGTAATTTACGAATTGTAGCCGGTGACATTTGAAGTCATATCCACTCGCAACGAATTCTGCGGATGACTCCAGTTTCGATATCTGCGTTCCCAAAATTTGCGACGAAATGCATTGGTGTCCCAGTAACTTTTGAGCCTCAGTGCATAAAAAGGCGCCAAGTTAAAAAACGTCAGTGGACGGCAGCGCATTTTTACGGCAAGTTGGACTGCGTTTATCTCACAACTGGCGTTATAGTTACAAAATTCCTTACAAGTGTATGTGCCTTGTGAAACCACTGGCTTTTCAGTTCGTGTATTCCTATACGTATAAATATAGCAATAAGTTGCAAAGTTAATATGTGAAATTTTGATGGTTCGTCAGTTATGCGTATTGATTTTCATTGTCAGTAAAGTGTACCTCTTCGAGTATTCCAGGTCTAAGTAGACTTGTGCTGAATGCCCCGGGCGATTTTTTTTTTAAATTATGATTACGTTAAAATAAAACGCCCTCTATATAAGCCAATTCGGTATACCGAGTGCGGTCGGGTGTTCGAGACATCCTAAATGACAGCAGTAGCAGCAGTGGTGGTCGAGGTGCAGGGGTCGGGGTGGTTGTTGCTACGAAGTGTTTAGGCACGCGTGATGACTTGTCGTTCTTGGAAGCCTTGCCACCCCGCCGAAGCAGAGAGAGAGAGAGAGAGGGGGGGGGGAGGGGGCTATGGCGAAAAGCGGCGGAAAAGCTTTAAGAGGCTGGAATTTTGAGAGAGGGAGGTTAACGATCTAAGTCATATTTTCAAACAGTGGGTTTCCACCGAAGAAAAGGCGCACGGCCTTCGACGACGTTCCCTCCGCCTCCCTTTTAGAGCCCTAATTATATCGTGCCACGTGGACGGGTATAGGGGTGAAGTTTGAGAAAGCGGCCTATTTACCCTAGGCTATTTTTTGAGCAGAACGAACATGTGAAGGAACGAAAAGAAGAAGAAAAAAAGTAAAGATAGGGAAAGAAGAAAGAAACGTGGATAGCACATTAGCTATTTCGGGTAAACCTATAAGCCTATCGTGAGTATACCGTGCCGCGAGATAGCTTGCCTTTTGCTTTTATTATCTTTATCATACTGCGTGCATTACGTTAATGACGCGCGCACAACTTACATGACGCGGACGGTGCAGTAGACCATTGTGTGTTGTCGAAAAACCACGATGTCGCGGGGTAATTTGATTAGAAGAGATTATTTATCGCGCGAAGATTAATGCAGCCCCTGCTAGTTGCGGTTTCCCACCCGATCTTCCCACGTTTCGGGAAGCCACTGCTCCCGACGTGACCGCCTCATTCTAAACTGGCTCTTAATATTTCTTTCCGCAAATGGCCACGTCCGTGTGCACTTCCCGTTAGCCGCGCTCTTTACTGTATTAATTTTTTTTCTCGTGTATTTAAATTTCCTCTTACGAAGTACGTCCAAGTACTTAGCGTTGTCGGGGCGAGGTAAGTAGGTTCAATCTTGCCGTGTCGACGAATTCTCGAAAATTCCGACGGCTGACACGAAGCCGCTGGTGGGTGGAGGTTGGAAAATGCAGTTTGTCTTTTTTTTTTTTTTTTTTTTTTTAGCGTCGTGTCATCTGTAGGATTAGGGATATACGAATAGTACTATTTCCTAATATTTGCCCTGTGTAATATGGCCAGTATCACCTTGTTTTGTACCCTCTCGAAACTATAAGTGTCGGTGCTAACATTCGAAAAAAAAAATTCGGATATCGGATGAAATATTGTCGTATTCGTTTCAGTATTCGAATCGAATAGTCGCTGCTCGTAAGTGCGAATATTTTGTCGAATAGTATTCGAACGCTTCAACTCGCCAACTGTGCCCTAAATTTCGTACAGGTGGCCACAGTAGACTTAAATAAAGCACGAGAAAATATATACGCATTCGAGCACGCTATACGTCACTCAGGCGACCCACACTTTTCCTCCCAAACTGCTATCATCCGAACAAGTACTGAATGTGCAAACGAGCAGCTTGTTTATTTCTAAAGTTCCATTCATGCTTATACTAAACAACGCTTGGTAACGTGCGCTCTAATGACGCACACTTGCCAACGTTGTTGACATACTATGATGCGAACACAGATGGTGAGAACGGCTGTTCGAGAATTATTAGAAAATAATTCGATGCGATTCGATTCGCATTCGTTTCGGTCTCGAAAACGAATATTCGCGCGCCCCTGCGAAACAATTGCGCGGTGCCGTAGCGTCCCATTTCTCTCCTTCTACGAACACAGCGATTCACGCTTATCTGGCGACGGACGTGCTTTTCATCTGTTTCATTACTTTGACTGTCATGACGCGCCGTGTAACTGAAAGTAGTTGTTCCTTATTTACAAGCTCCTTGGCCGCCCGGACGTCCAGATTGTGTTGCCTGGACCTTTGCACGTGTCCTGTCTGTAACGCGCTTTCACAAGGTTACTATTCGATGCGATATTCGGAAGTCGTTATTTTCTGAAACGCATGATTCGTGTTCGATTCAATTGGGAGATTTCACTACTGGAACAAGCATCCTAAAGAAAGTAAGGAAAGAGAGAGAGACAGAAACAAAAACTGCACGCACTCTGTGTTGATCTCGCAGAACGCATCGCAGTGGAGTGCCACCGACAACGCAAAACCTGCTACCTAGCGCGTTTCGACCACACTTCGGATAACGCGATTAAAGTCGAGTCGCCTGGCTTGTACTGCGCGCTTCGCTTCAACGCATGCCTCGACACCCGGAACACAACGAAGAAAGAACTCGTCCAGCGTGCCCTAAGATACAGTAGACGCTGCACACCCTCGAACCAGCAGCTCAACTATCTTCTCTGCCGATGCCGAAATGATTGCTCGTTCGCCAAACGCTGCAGCTTCTCCGACACGTCGCGAGGGTCAGCTTTGTGATCTAGGCCTTTCTTAAACGACACAGTTATTAATGCCTTCAGGTTTAAGGGGTCAAACGCGTCCTCAACTCCTATCGCATTTTTCTTTCTCCTCGGCGTAATTAGACAGCCTTGCATCAAACCGCGCGCCCTAGAGCAGCGGTGTGTTGTCGCCGGGTGGTGGAGGAGGAGGGGAGGAGGAGGGGAGGAGGGTGAGGGAGGGTCAGTTCAATCTTAGCTCACGTCGACGACGTCGCCACGAGCAAAAAGGAGTGGCGCGGGGCAACCGTCGGTTGCGGCGGTTCCTCAACATCAAAAGCCTTCCGCTGTTCTCCCGCGTTCTACGTCACCCCCCTCTTCTCTCCTCCTCTCTCTCACCGCCCTTGTACCCTTTCCTGACGCCCTCTCTCCTTCAGGGCCTGCGCCGAGCACGACCTGAGCTACACGTTGTAGGCCTAGCGAGCTCGCCCCCGGACCGCCAGCGCCGGTTGCGGGGCCAATCTCGAAGGGTGTAATTACCTCGGAAGGAAGGGGGCCGACGGCTCTCGATGCGTCGTCGTGGACGACGACGGCAGGCAGCTCGGGCACCTACGTACTACGCGCCGGTCCTCCGTTCCATCTCCCGCTGACTGAAGAGCGAAAGAAAAGTACCGCATGTTCTCGAATGCAAGGCGCCAGCTTACTCTTGAAGAAAACGTTGTCTCGGGGACTGTATTGGGTAGCTTGGTGGGGTGCTCTTAGAGCCTGTCCCTAACGGGCACCACTTTGGCAACATTGACGGAATTAACCTTTGGACGAGTTCATGTTGACACAGTGGACTAGAAAGAAAGAGTATTCAAGATACTAGAGAAAAAATGGTTTGCAAGCACTGTTGTAGCAGATATACGCTAATGCGGGTTTACAAAGAATTGAAGCTAACAGCAGGCAGGAACTATTGAAATTTATCGTTACGCACGTATCACGTTGTCTGTGAGAACAACATACGACACAACGACGTGTTTTCAGTCGTTTAGACATACATATACGTGTATGGAAACACGTAGGGGCTAAAAAAATAAAAATACAAGAACTGTAGGAACACTGTATCGCATCACTTCGCATACAACTGTTCGATGTCTCGAATATGCTCGCGTCGTAAAGTGTGACCTCCCTTTCTGAAAGCAACGAGCAGTGCCTCGATGAGAGGTGGTTGATTACATTCGCGAAAGTGCAGTACCCAGCCGTCGCTCGCAGATCAGAGAGAATCCAGTCAAGCTAGGCCGTGCTGCAGGTCTCTCTCTCTCTCTTCTCTCTCTCTCTCTCTCTCTCTCTATCTGTGTGTATCTGCAAGCGACGGGCCTCGACTATTGGTTGGCGAAGCAAAAAAAAAAATAAAAATACTTTGCCTCTCAGAGGAAGTTATTTCGTCCCGGTCCTTTGTCGCGCGTGCTCGGCCTGCTTTGTTTTTTCCTTTACACATTTCTTCTTGTTTTTATGTTGCTCCGCGTGCGTGTGTGCGTGTGTGCACGAGCTCCCTCTCCCACACTCGTGCCCTTCTCCGTCTTCCCCCTCACCCTCTTCTGAGCTGATCCGCGCGCCCTCGTGCACAAGCAAGCGCTTGTTCTCTTGTAGCACCCCCTTTTCAGTTTTTGTCGTTATAGCTCATTTTCTTGACGGCTTCCTGACGGGAAGGGCAGGACGGCTCTCAAGGCCGTAATTTTCGCGTCAAAAAGTTTTTCTCCCCTTTCCTCGCAGCCTGGCGTAGACGCTTACCCTCCCTCAATCAACCCCTTTCCTTCGGCCCCTCCTCCTCCGCTTTCGTACTACGGTACAGCAGCGTTCCCTGGTGGATCCAGATGATCCAGGGGGGGGGAGACAGCGCACTCTGACGGGTAGATAGAAGAAGTACGGAGAATGCGCGCGCCGGCTGCTTTGAAGATGACGCATGGTGCCGGTCTTTTTTGATTGCAGTGGTCGGTGCTGCTTTTTGAGAGAGACGGCAGGCCGACGGTCAGTTATCAAGTGAGGGTACGGGGGAAAGGCATGGATGCGAGGCGGTTTATGGAACGACGCCTTGCTACGCGGCGTTCTTCTCGCGAGCGGTTAGCCGTGAGAAGGTAATGGGGAGGGAAAGGCTGTTGAAGATGGAGGAAAGGGGTGTGAAGCAGGGCGGGAAGGGCCTAACACCCTTGAAGAGGCATGGGATGATCGATTTAGGGCGATCTGTTCGTTTGCGGGATGAAAAGATGAAGCCGTATGCGGTTTGCCGTGTCAGGAGGTGTTGGGTTGCATTTTGCGGCTTTGTCGACTCGCTGCTGAAGCCTTGGAGAAAGCACGGGTCGCTCTGCTTATGTGGCTTTCGTATCGATGCATTAGCTGCAGGCGAGTTTATATGAATTTGGTCTTTAGTTTATAAAGACATAGAATAGGCTGCCTTAATACTTACAGATGTGTCATTTTCCACCACACCGAAAGAGTGCAGATTGAAATTCGTTAACAAGTCTATTTGTACTGCTCTATCTGTGATCAGTACACGACTATGAAACCTGTTGTTTTCAGTAAATAATAGTCGATAGAGTGTATAAGGCCTTTGAAGTCAAAAGCTGTCTATAGACGGTTTTGTAGACCTTTGGAATGAAACATCTATATACTGTCCACATCAATATTGTTGAAGGCAGATGATAGATCATACGTTTAGAGACGAATAACATATGCGTTTTATGTGTGGTAACAGTACTTACGTTACATCGTGCGTAAAAAAAGATAAATTGTGGAACTCACGGCATAAGAAGTTATTAACGCCGTGATAGGTTTTCGTAGAAAAAAGGTCGATTTCTGGCGTCGGCTGCTGACGTCAGAATTTGGATACGAAAGGTTATATAGGTCTATTCGATTGTTCCCGTGACGACGCTCACCCTTCGTTAGGACTCTTCCTTCGCCGCTTGCGAGAGCGTTCTGCGTGTTTCGATTGCTGTAGGTCTAGCTTGTAGTCGGGCTAACTTGTCGGATAACTATAACCGTATTTGACAAATAGCAGCGCTAACTAGACGAGGACGAAGAAAAGAGAAAAGAAAAATGTTTGTGAAATATGAGGTTCCACCAACTCGCCAAAGTTTCGCTGCGTAACCGTACATTGACGGCCAAGGTGGCGTAGCTAGCTTCATGAATAGGCAAAATGCAGATACAGGTAAGGAGAAGGCTGGTCGACTGGTGGAGAAGGTTGATGGAATATGTCTTTCAGATTGTGAAATGAATTTTAAAGAACATAAATTTTCATTATTGGCAAGTTCACACCGGTCGCCTTCCCGATACAAAATGGCAGCATCTATCTATCTATCTATCTATCTATCTATCTATCTATCTATCTATCTATCTATCTATCTATCTATCTATCTATCTATCTATCTATCTATCTATCTATCTATCTATCTATCTATCTATCTATCTATCTATCTATCAGTATTGTCGACTGGGGGTACATACATCTATATGCCTGTCTATCCATGTATCTATATATAATCCAGAAAATTAAGTCATGTGCATTCTTGGATATATGGCTGTGACGCAGCAGGCAATCTCCGCAAGTGCCTCTTCGTGAAAGGAGCGTCGAGTCAACGATGACGATGGTTTTATTGGCATCACATTTGAAACGTGACGGTGACAAATAGTCACCTAGCCTGATTGCGCTACCTAATAATCTATGCCTGCTTATCAATCTAGCTTTTTACCTACATCTTCTTAACATTTTGTGTCTTCCTTGAATACTGTAAATCGACCTTGTACAGTTAGCCTGTAACGGATCCGATCCTATCAATAACCCCACCTACCCTTGCTAACAACAGGCCGTGAGCGTGGCTTCGCCACACGACTAGCACGATCGCGCCAAAAATAAAGAGCACATTCGTGCTGGTGAGAGTTGTTCCCTGGTCACTTTCCGCACCGCCCGCAACTTCGCGCCACCTGCAGATGCAAGCAGACATGGCCAGCGGTGGGGCGTTGATTGCTGAACTGCTTGCGCCACCTGTCGGCTGACCGCGGCACTACGTCATCGACGTAAGGGCTCGCCGAAACTGCCCGCTTTGTTCAGGCTTGCGTCGTTGTCCGCAGCTATCCCACTGACTTCGTCGGCAGTCACGTGCTATAAAAGTCGAGTGTGCATGAATGTGTATCGCACTTAGGGACGTGGCAGCTTCGCGACATTCTCAGTCGCCCGGTAGTGCAGTGAACCGCGCGAGAGTTATCAGATGCGAATCTTGGGTAAAGCACCCCCTGTAGTAACAACAAATGCGTTACCACTTGTGCTAGTTCTTTATTCCCGTGTCCTATAGAGGCGAATGCAGAAATGTCTGCAAAAAAAAAAAAAAAGGCCTTCGTCTGACAATAACTCCAAAAGATGTTGACGATGATGTGGAAAATGCTAGAGCCCGGCCTGACACTCATGGCTCCACATAGACGGAGCAAGTCTAATCGACTCCGGATTTACTTCTTTTGTTGCGCGACCACTTAGCTCAGCCAAGCAAAACCTGTCACTCGCAGATCCGTGCCTGAGAGAAAAAAAAAAAAAAAAAAAAAGGAGTGTTCGCGCTACAGCTTATTTCAAACTGTTAATTTCGAATCGCCGCTGACCCCTTGCAGTTTCTCGAACGACGCGTAAATTGAAACTTATAACCCTTTCTCGGACATGACGCGCGGTTTGACTTTAGTGTCTGCGTTTGCGCAGAGGGGCTTACACGTTTGACGAGAATAGAAGACACAAAAATGAAGGGAGAGTACAGAAATGACGCAGTACTGTCTCCGAACCGTGCGGAAGGGTCCGCCCGCATTACCGGCTACGGAGCCTATTAGCAAGTTGAAGAAGCAGTGATGGCGGTTAGACAGGCCGAAGGGGGTGGTGTATAGGGTGGGAGAGGGAAGGGAGGGGGGAGGCAAGCGAACGCTATCTCGAGACAAGGTCCGCAGGGCCCGTGATGGATGAAGATGTATCGCTCCGCCGTTTGCCCTTCGTTCTTCCTGCTTTTTCGCTCTCTTTTCAACTCCCTTTCCCTGCGATTCCCGGCTTCCTCCTGAAGGTGTGCGCTGACCCCTCTCTCCCTCCTCCCTTTCCCCCGCCCCACGTGATTCTTGCCATCGTTCTACTCACGCAACGTCGCTCCCATGTAGTTGTATGCTTGTTGATCTTACCGTCTACGCCACAACGGAGCGAGCGAGGCTCATTGGACCAATTTTGCGTACGTTACGTAAATGCCTACGTTGGTTCGACGTCGGCTTAGAGCCATAGATTGAGTTGCCGAGTGAGTGCGGGTTGATCGTAAGCCGATCGTTCGCCGGCCTTACTGACGTAGGGTCGACGTTAACCAACGACCGTTAATTCGTACAATATTAAGACAACTTTGCCTACGTTTGGCTTTATGCTGGTGCAACGTCCGCCTAGGCAGAAACGCTGAGTTGCCGAATGGCTTAAACTATTGGCCCTAGGCTAACGTTAAGGCTAACGATGACGTGTACGTCACGTCGTCTATACTGACGTTGACATGCGTCGGCCTTATACAGGAGCAGTCGGTCATGCGCCCTCTCGCCTTTTTATCAGGCTTCGAGTTGCCAGCCGGCTGTAATGACGATTATCAATGCGTGAAATTAAACGAACGAGAAACTACAATACGTTGGAAATTCAGAGGAAATGAAGCGTTTCTTTTCCTTTTTTTTTTTGTTTCTTGTTTCTTGGGAGGTCGGCCACAAGAAAAGAGAAGGCCAGTTATTCCAAAATCTTAGCTAAGAGAACATAAAAACTAGAGTAAGCACAAAATAAAGTGAGTGAAAATGAAAAAAAAACTGTTTAGACACAGCGAGTCTGGGTAATGTGATGGTAAACAGGGGCAAAAACAGGCGGTATGCACATTAGTGTAACAGACAAAAAATTATCGCAGTACCTTGCATCACTCGGGGCTGCATTTTACGTGACGTTTGTTTCTTTAATTTCATACCTCACGGACGGGTTTGGTCCTCGCAGCAGGTCGACATTTTTCGTATCCTATGAAGCGTTTTTTCTTCTTTTTTTTCTTAGGAACCGTCCTGGGGTTTGTGTAGGTTCGAGCTAAACTTGAGGGCGAATGCCAGCTTTCGTTCTTGTAAAGAACTTGGTTTGCTTTCTCTTAGCAATTTACTTCCATTTTCTCTCTCTCTCCTCAAACTTTCGCGGCTGTACGCGCGTGTTAATTTTAGGATCGGAATACGTTGACCCCGCGCTGCCTATAGCTGCCTTAGATAACCGCGGAAGGCGAAGCCGACCAGGCTTAAAATATATCAAGCCCCTGTGCGCGCCGGAGGAGGTCTAGGGTGTGATTCCTGCGGACCGTCTTGTCCGCAAGCGTTACTTGTCTCGACGTCAATGTGTGTGTGTCTGGGGGGGGGGGGGGGGGGGGGGGGGTTGAGGCCCCTCGGTGTTCGAGTCCCAGTCGTGTCGTCGGCGTGCGCGACTCAAGCAGCAGCAGCGCGCGCGTCTGTGTGTGTGTGTGTGTGTGCGTGATCGTGGAGATAACGTCACCGCGACGCGCCGTCTATTTACAGCGCGTGTGTTGTGTGCGCCTCGGTTCCGAACCCTGAGGGGCGCGCGACGCCTGAAATAGGTCTCCAGAGCCGCCCCGGGGTCCTCTTTTTCAAAGCTTGCTAGCGTGGATGCATGCAGGCTTCGCATGAAGCGCCTGGCTCTTTGCACTTGTTCGATAGGGGTCTAAGTGGCAGTGGAGGTGTACACTGCGTTTTACAATGCGGGGAGCTGGTATGGGCGCTTGTGATTTCGAAACAGAAGTTGCAGCGTAAGCACCATGCAAGCCAATACAAATTCCTAAATATCGCTGAAAAACGTTGGGGCGTTCTAGGCCTCATGTTGAGAGCAGAGTGCCAACATCGCCCAATACGAGTCATGTGAGTGCCATATACACACCTAAATGGGCCCACTTCCAGTAATACTTGCGGCGGCTTCGGTTTGAGAGTTTTAGGTGCCCGGTGGCTTTATTTTAGGCTGGTCACACCGGCTACGTCGGGGCTCGGGGCAATGGCGTCTACGTAAAATTAGTATGGACCATCGTTGGCTTAACAGTGGGAGCACATTGGCCGTACGTTGGCCCGGCCTAAAGAGCTGTTAGCAATAAAAATAGCTGGAAAGGCCCGGTCGTTCTCATGGGACATTTTTAAACCCCATATGACGACGCAGGTTTGCTGTAGCCTCCTATTATCGTATGCATCAAGCGAGCAAGCTTATTATCACTCTGGAAATTGGGCCCGCTTAAATCGGCGCTGGTAGTGGATTATTTTCTTTACTGTCTGGTGTTCATATTGCGCAGGAATCAATTTTATTCGTGCTATTTACTCGATGGGTCATGTGGAGGCAGAGTTATAATTTAGAGTCCGTGGTTTAATTACGAGCGTCAAACTTTTTTTATATTCGAGAGTCGGCACTGTCTTTCTTGCTTTGACAGCACTGTGACTCGTATACTGTGAACGCCGAATAACAACCCTCCTTCCAATTAGCCGTATCGCCACTGGAAAAAAACGAAAGCGCCATCACTCTTTTTTTTACTTTTTTCATAACTTCAATAACTAATGAACTGCCAGGATTGCCGTGCTCAGCAAATTATACGGCTAATTAGAGGCTGAGTGGACGATGGTGGATTGATTTAGACCGACGGCCGATTTTCCCGTAATCTGGCGTTGAGATCTCTCCTATACAGCATTCGTGTCATTATTGCTTTTTTTTTTCTCTCATTTATAGTTCTTGCTTGTTTGTGTGTTTTCTCCCGTGTATACCTGTTGTCTCCGCTCGTGCGCAGCTGGTCTCGTTGGCTGTCGACGACGACGCGATCTTTGCGGCATAAGAACTAGGACACGTCGCCGTTTATTCAGAGGGGTGTCGCCGCAGGTGCCAACCGTAATTGCGGCAGCAGTGATTGCGCTGTGCATATGCGGGCTAATAATGTACGTCGTATATCGCGACGGGCTTTTGCCCGGAAGGTTACCGGCGTCCGAAGCGAAGGAGTGAGGCGCGACGAAGCGGCTCGACAGATATACATATCTGGACACCTATGCGCGTGTCATCTGATTATTGGGAAAAAAATTAATTTCAGCTGTCCGTTCTGTTTGTTTAGTTGCACGTGATTCCGCCATGAAGTCCTGGTGTGAAATGGGCGCTTATTTTTTTACCGAGTTTCGCGGTGTCATTCCGGGGTATTCGTCCTGTGAATAGAAAGCTCACTGTTCCACCATGTTTATACTATCACTAGTCACCTTACGGTCGTTGAATATGTTTCTTCAGTATTACCAAAACGATTGTTCTGTGTCTAATGCGTCATCTGGCATGTCCACTTGCTTCATAAGTAGTCTTTACAATGCATTAAAATATACCTTGCTTTGTATTTATGTATTTATATTACGTTACAATATTGATTATTTGTACACTACCCTTTATGTGACACCTCTGGTAAAGGGGCTAATAAGGAAATAAACTGAAGTGACCGAAAAGAGAGGCGTTCTTCGATGAATGCCAGAAATCTGTTGAATGGCACTTTAATATAGCACGTTATTGAAAATGATATTTGATATGTATGATGTATATAGTAGCTTGTAGTTATTGTCTGCCTACTTAAAGAAAACTGAACGTTTTTTCTTTCCCAATAAAAACGAGAACGTAGACATGTTTACTTGCACTAGACAAAATGGTGAAGGATAATGATGTGACCGTGATTATGAATTACCACCTCGTTGAAATTCACACCCTCTTAAGCACTATCCCTGGCAGCACTGGTACACAGAGCGGACGTAAGCCCAGTGTTGACCAACATTATTCTTACATTGAGCAGCGCTAACTTCATGTTGGTTCTTTAAGGTCTGTGCTGCTTGAGATATTTGAAATTATAATTTACCGAGCTTGGGCTTTTCGCAGTGTGCTGTAGTAGGACAGAAATACAAAGTCAGCGTGAGTCCAACGCTGGTCCACCTTGATGCTACATTGAGTACCTTTGGTCCAACATTGGCCCCGCCATTCAGGGCTGCTTGGAATATTGAGTTTGTAATTCTCAACATGACTTCATGTTGGTTCTTTAACACCTGTGCCGCTCGAGATATTCGAAATTGTAATTTACTGAGTTAGTGATTTTCGCAGTGTGCTTGTAGTAGAACAGAAATACAAAGTCAGCGTAAGTCCAATGCTGGTCCACGCTGATGCCATATTGATCAACGTTGGTCCAACATTGGTCCCCCATTTAATGCTGCTTGGAATTTACGAGTTAGACTTTTTTTTATCCGTGTGCTGAATTGTGCATCTCCCCTTGTCTTCCTGCAGCGGCCCCCCTCGCAGTCCCTGAACTCGTACGGCACAGCGGATGACGTGCGTTCTCCTACGGGTTCGGCGGGCACTCCGGGACCCATGCCTCAGCAGCCCAGCTCACAGCAGAGCACCGACAACAACAGCGAAGCGGGTGAGTCACGTGCTTTCGCACGTTTTCCTCTGTACGTACCCGGCAAACTCGCCCGAGTCTCGAATCCTGAGTTGTACGCGCGTCGTGATTACTGCGTACGACCGGATTTTCCTAGTGGAGATGCCGTCGCTGCAGGAGTAATGTCTTTACCGGGAGCTCAAGTGCGGTGGTCCTCGCGCTATCTATAGTTTGGAACCTTCAGCGCATCTACATCGCAAAACCGACAGCGCCCTTTCTTTCCGGCTTTTTTATTCAAATGAACACAAATAAAAAAAAGAGATATAGGGAACTTAGAAGGTAGCGGCTACTCCTTTTAGCGTAGTAATAATAAAAAGAAATAATTATACCAAATAAGAAAGGTCACAAGTTCCGAAAATCAAGCGGCAAGAGAGCTTGGTTTTATTCCTATGACGAGATCTGGATGTGCACACCTTTGGATGGGTATTGGGTATTCCTGAATGATATGGAATCTGACGCATCGAAGGACTATAAATTTTATCATGTCACTGGTAACCCAAAGCGTGACTTGTTTGACGAATCTGCCCGCTCGCGGAGGCAGAAAGTGACAACAGTTAGGGACGGAGCAGCTCTGTCGCGCTCAAGCAAAGATCAATCTTGAGCATTGCTTCTGTAAGCCTTCGTTCAATCGTATTACTGGTGTAAAACTGGCTTTATGTGGCGCTATTTCGAATAAATGAACGTATGACTCGGGTCGAGATACAAACCCAGGTTGCAAAGGGTGCATGACATTGAGCTGCTTAGCGGAGTCGTTGACTCGTGGCGGCGGAGTCTGGTTCTCGAACGTTTGTCTTGCTCGGAGCCTGCGTGGTAGAGATGGACTTTGGGGGTCACGTGCTTTTGTACTACCGTTCGTAGGTTTGTTTGCTTGTTTGTTTTCCTCCAAATATATGGGCCTAAATTATACGAGCCTAAAGCCTTTCCTTGACGTCTTCTTCCTCTCCGGTATTTTAATTTACGACCTCGGGAAGTGACGACGAATGATGGCCTGCGGAACAGACCACCGCCTTCGGGGTGAGGAGGAGGAGGAGGAGGAGGAGAGAGAGAGAGTGAGAGGCTTGGCGGAAGGTGGGAACTGTAGCTATGAGCAGGCAAGGGGGAGCGCGATGACGGATACGATGAAGTACGCGACAAGCGCGACTTGTAGTTCACTCTTCATCGTTTTGCGTCGCTCGCTTGCGAGCCGGCACCGCTCTATCAGTGTCTTGTCACGTGTAAAGGGGCGGCGGCGACGGCCCCGTGAAATCTTTCTTTCGACCGCCGTCGGCTGTCGTGAGTGACGAACGAACGCGCGAACTCTTCGTCAACGTCGTTGTCGTGCGACTCGTGCGACCTCTGCACTGTCGCGCGCGACTGCTGAGGCCTGTAGTTAACCGAGACGGTCGAGTCGGTGCGACGGGAGCTATCCAGGTTGTCAAAAGTTTAGCTTTCTTTTCGCTTTAACGCTTCTTGTTTGTTTATGGTTCAAAGGACCAGCCAACACTACCGTCGGAAGACACGGCTTATACATTAAACAGAAGCGTTGAGAAGATTCAGTTAAAATGTCTCCCAATTTAAACGCCATTCTGTTCTTTTTGTCCTGAGCATAAACCGGTTACCGTGGAAATCGGCAAGAAAGCAAAGCTAGTTGGAATGACTTGGTGTTTGTCATTCCTGTACGAGAGTACCTGGCTTCATCCCGCCTGAATCTGGCTCCCGCACAACATGTTCGACGTTACCGTGAAGTGAATTTGAGTTCTACTCGTTTTATGTTCCGAGAGATTCGCACGACGTGCCTCTGTTGTACGCTGCTATCTATAGGACACCGCAGTCAAATATCGGATTAGCAGTTGCTGCTGAAAAGGGAGTAGCCAGCACTAATTTTGTTCTTAGAGTGGTCGTCAGAATGAGGGGAGCTTCTTCGGCGCCACCATCTCCCCTTTCTAAAACAAGTAACAAAGAAGAAGAAGGAAAAAAAAAAAAAGCTAAATTGACTCTGAGTCCTTTTTGAGTGCTTTTTCGTTCGAGTTATGTCCTGTTCGTTCCGGAGAGACCCCTATACGCCACGCCTCCTCGAAACAAGAGCGACGCGCATCGGTGACCAAGACCAACACACGCTATTATAGAAACGTCCATTTCTCAACCGTACACGCGTGCCTTCCGCGCTCTGCGGACAAAATATAATGACCGCTGTCCACGCAGATCCGCCTTTGCAGTTTTTTCCCCATTTTTAACTTCTCGTTTTGCACGGCTCCACCGTTTCGTGTCGCATTGCTGTTGACCGTGTCTTTAAAGCCGGTGGCGCGTGTGTTTTTCGGTGAGTGCTCCCAGTATATCGGTCTCTAAACGAGCTCTTGTTGTCCAACCGCCTCACCCCCCCCCCCCCTCCCCCCGCCCCTCGGGGGCTCCGCTCTAAGCGCTCACCGCGGATCTTAATTCGTTTTGCTTGGCGGGCTAAAAGAGAAAGGTTCCCAAAAATTACATGAGACGGAGAGCGCAATTTAAACGTCTTTCTTGTGTACGAGCGTATACAGTCGTGCTCAAACAACTTACCCGAAGATTATTTTTATTTTTGCGCTCTTGGTTAAAGAGAGAGTTCTGCTGTCGTTGGTTATAAAGAAAACAAGTGGTGGGGGCGGAGGCGACCTTAATCGTCGTATCATAATTGTATGAGCGGTTTAACGGCAGGGGTGAAGAAAGACTTGATTTGATAGGACAGACGCTGTTACACCAACTGGCCCAGCAAAGTACTATAACGAAGTTAATGTTCATGTTGTGTCGTATACGGAAGTTGTAGTGACTATATTCGCTCATCGTGGTTGCCGAAATTTCGTAATGACGAATTAAGCTTCAGGACAGCTAACCTCAACCACAATTGATTCTAATTGGAGCCAGGAAAGGACGCAGATTAGACAAATCCCCTCATACTGCTGATCACTGCCGCCATGCTGGTATGAGCCTCCATAACGGTGGTGGCTTAGGCAGACACTTGCGCCAGTATTTTTTCGATATAAAACTGCTGTTCGAAGCTCCAACCGTCCAGTTCGTGCCGCTCATATGCCCCGCGGTGCAACGCAGTTCGTTTCTGCAATACCCGCAAAGTGGAATTCCACCGCGCGTTACCAAACCGATGAAACTTACAACGACAGAAAGAAAAAAAGAAAAAAAAAACAGAATGACCAAGTGAAAGTGATACAGCCCGCAGGATGACACTGTTCAATTATAACCAAGGCACAGAAGAAGAGAGAAAAAAAAAAAAAAGCTTCGCCTGTACACAGGCGTGGAATGCATCGTACAATAGCCCGAGGACGACGTCCCGCGGCGTGCGTCACCATCAGCCATTTTTTTTTAATCAACCCCCCGCTGAGTTTGTTTTTCGTTCGGCTCGAAATTCACAAATTCACATGTGCGTGGCGTGGCCGAGGCATTGCAGGTGCGTCATTTCTCGTTATTGTGACTGCGGCGTTTAGGACTTTTAAATCATGTCGAAAAAATGTCGAGCAATATGCGGACTCACACTGTCCATGGGCCTTTTTTGCTTCCTCGTCTTTTATTTATAATTGTTTAATTTATATTGCCGCAACAATATTTAGTTTTGATGAAACCTTCCTATCTGCGGCTGATTGCGGATGTTTCGGAGGGACGCGCGGCGTTTGACTGACGTTTGTCCCGTTTGTCCTTGCGGTCGCTCAGAAATTCCAATTTGCGGTCCCTCGATTAGGAAGGCCACCTGGCTGTGCTGTGGCGAACGAACCGCTTGCGCTAGGCCTATTTCTTAAATTAAATTTCAGACGCACGAGCGTATTTGATGTCGCTAGAAATTGGCCGTTTGGGATGTGCTTCCTTATCGCCCGCATTCGCTGGAACTGGAAAAATGAAAAAAAAAAAAAATGCGTCGTTTGCCGATGTGGCTAGCGAAACGAGTATAAACATGGCGTGTAACTCCCGAAGGCTCCTTCACATTCAGCTGTGCTGATAAAACCGGCTCAGCGCACATGCCCATAACGGTCTTTTTAGGAGCTCCAGATATCTGTCTCTACGCTGGACTTTTGAAAATCCTTGGAGTTGTAAGCCAGTGACTTTCGAGATTGCTTGCAGCGCCTTCAAATTTAGGTGTGCTGAAGAAACCGTCCACAGCGCATGCGCAGAGCGGTCTGTTTAGGAACTCGAGATATCTATACGCTGGACGAAATGCCTTGGAGTTGTAAGCCAGTGAATTCCGAAATTCCTTGCAGGGCGAATAGATAGTTTTGGCTTGTCCCTATACACATTATACAATATGCGGAATACAGGAGACGTGCACGCATATGCCGCAACACTTGTGGCGCCATCTTTTGGCGTTCAGTTCTACCAGAGCCGCGCAAAACTGTTGTGAGACTGACGGGCTCTGTCATACTCAGCTGCTGGCTAAAGAGGCTTCGGCGGAAACATAGTCATCAACCTATAGTGACTCTTTTCTGAATCTAACTGCTTATGAAAACACATAAACGCCTCTGACGCTTTGTCGTTGAAAAAAGTGTTACGAGATGACGATACGAGCGCCGTCACAGCATTGCACGTCTTCTTGTAGTTCGGTATTCCGTAAACTGGGACACGTATTATAGACAGACTAACACTCTGTCCTCGTCCGTATGGCGTACCGCAGTTTACGGGATGTCGGGTAGAGAATTTTAGCTCGTACATAGACGTGTTACCCTTCACGGAATGCCGTGCTACCGGACACTTGGATGGCAGGAATAATACCGGTAGCGACATCTCGTGACACTTTGTCCAACCACAACGCTCTATAAACGCTCTTATGTTACAGCGCTCTTATGTAACACGCGTGCTCTCGTGGAAAGAACATCAAGAGGGCATGGATGTTAACGATTATGTCTCCGCCGTCGCTTTCTCTGACAGTATGCTCATAGAGAGTTCCAGATTGTGGGTACCGGAATACCGATTTGCAGTTTTGCGGTATACCGGAGACGTGCACACGGCAGCAGAAGCAAGCGCCGACTTCAAGATGATTTTGACGACGTCGGGCTCTCTGACGTGCTTCCGAAACTCGCTGCACACAATGTTTCTTTCCTTTTCTTCGTTCCACCGCCTTCGGAATGCGGTCGTCGCAGCCGGGATTCGCACCCGTGACCTCGTGATCAGCACCAAAATGCCACAGCCACTGGGCCTAGCTACAGTGGCGGCGGCTTATTGCCGTCACTGGCCTCACGCTCTTGAGAGAAACAACTGCAACGTTTCTTTTATTTCATTTTTATTTTTGCCCTTTAGTTGCTGTTTTCTGTGTACTCCCCTCCCCCCCTCCCTCCTCTCTCCTTTACTATCTGACGCACTTATTTCTCCGCATCACGCTTTATTTCGTGCGCCCGTGTCGTGACTCGGCTTCGGGGTCTAACGAAGAGCACGCGGCAGGCAGCAGCCGTAGCCGTATATAGAGTCATAAATAGATCGCCCGAGAGCGCGTTTCTGTCGTGATTTGTTGTGGCCAGCTGTTTCGCGGTGAGCACAGGGCGTTGGGAGGCTCTCTCCGCGTATGACTTCGTGCACGACCCGGGGCCCGGTAAAGAGAAGCAGGACGAGTACCGTATGAGCCCGCGTGTAAGCCTGCCTTGGAAACGGAACTCTCTTGTGAATTACTGATTTCAGCGTTTTCTGTAAATTACGCTTCTGCAACAGCGAATACGAGTCTTAGGGTGAGGCTCAGTAGGCCAGAAAAGACGCAGGAACGAAAGACTGGTGGCGGGTGCCGCTTCGAAGTTCTTGCACCAGATCGCCGTGACGTCACGGATTTTTGACATTTATTCGGGAATGGTTAGTTGCTCGACGTCAAGGCAGGACTACGTCGCATTTGAAAGGATCAAAACAAGACCCAACCCAGCTGTTATAGCAGGTTTGGGGAATTGTCCTCGGCAAAACGACCCCTGTACGAGAGAACTATATACATCTATATATAGATACAAATATATCTGCGACTCGGCACTTGCATACCGGCGCTGAGGTTGGAGCTCAAAATTCGAAATAGAAAAGTTTGGTTTTCATTTTCTCTAGTAATAGTCAAAACTTTAAGCCAAATGAGCGAGAAAAATACTGTTTGGAGGGAATAGTTTACTAGTTCAAATTGATTTAGTGTTGCGTTTAATGTTCGTTTCACACAGGTCGAACCTGCCTCAATTCACCGCATTTTTTTTTTTTGCAATGACCGAATGAATGGGGAGAGTCAATCGATCAGTCAATCGATGTTCGGCGGCTGAATTGTTTTTCACGTGTCCATTATGCGTCCGCACTCTAAAGCATATTAATGAGTGCTGTGGGGTGTTGATAATATAATTAATAGAGGTAAAGACTAGACAATGCACACTAATTATGTTATTCGTACAGCTGTCTTGTGTGATGTTGGAAAGCTCAATCCACAGTTCGTTCTTTGGGGGCTTATACGCCATCAAATATGGTATGCACCGTGGTGTCGCTGTATTTGGACACTAATGTAACGTTACCGAGCCTTTGGGTTGAATGAGGGAGGGGGGGGGGGGGGGGCACGGAGCAAAGATGACAGCTCAAGGCTTGCACGGTGCTAAAACATCGCTTGCGTGTGCTTGGAACAAAAAAAAAAAAAATAACTTTCGCACAAATGAGCCAGAGAGAAGACGACGACGATGGCTGGTTACTTGATCACGTTCGGTTAATGAGAGAGCCTCGTTAAGGAACCGTACGAGCAGAACATTGCGTCATGAAAATAAGAAAATTGTCATGTGTTGTTGCCGGAATGGAAGGCGCGTGATCACTTGGTTTCGCGTGGTTCGCTACAGGGGCCACTGTTACACTGGGGCACCGAAAATAACCTGCATTATTAAACTATATTTCTGATCGTAAACTACATTATTATTAGTAAACTACATAGCAATACGGCCTGTAGCTAACCGTGGATGGGGTTTCGGTAAGGCCAGAAAAGACACAACATACCAGACGCTGGAGGCGCCGCCGCCTTTACGATCCCACACCGTCATGTATTTCGACGGCGACTAGAGAGAACTAGTTAACTGTTTATCGGTGAAGCAGGACCACGTTACGTCTTTAAGGAGCCAGAGGGTCAACCTATAGCAAGTTTAGAAAACTTACGCAGCGTCATAAAGGCCCAAGTACTACGAGAAGATGCATTGAAATCGGTGATGTGGACCCATTAGTGATTGAAATCAATAAGTATAAGAAATTACCTGATCCTGCACTCCCAAGCAAAATTGTAATTTACGATGCGGTTAATCCTACAACAGTAAAACCTTGATTTCAACGAATTCTTTGTAGGAAACATGTTTCAGCTTAAGCCCTGTGGTATAGGTGGTTTAATGCCTAACGAACGGCACGATGAAAGGCTCCCTTCTGAGACGGCATTCCCAGACCTGTGCTTGATTTGGATGAGTTTTCAGTTTTTCGCCATAGTTAGAGCTATTTAAAAAAATGGCGATAGGTCTTTCCTCGCTTTCGCCTACATATAGCATCGCACCAGATGGCACCGTGCTTTGGCGACATCACACATTGTCAGCCTGCCCGCACTATAGTTTCTGATTACCCTCTAAAGCCAAAGAATGGCGTTTGTCAGCCGATGTTAGCGTTTGAGCGGGCTTTTCGTCGGCACGCCTCACACTTGGCCATCATTTCGGCCATCATCAACGCCTGCAGCCGTTTGCAGCCAATACAATCCCGACGAGAAGAACGTCCCAAAGTGTGATCTGTGGCCACACACAAGCTCGCCGTATTTCCACTTCGGCCCAGCGGGCTTTCTCTTCTGTCTTCTTACTTCCCGTTTTGTTTTTCTTCACTCTCCAGAGGTCTCTGGCAGCGCTGCCGCTTTTTGCTCTTGTCACAGACCGGTGCGATGCTCCCTGAAGCCGCCCGCCTCCCGCTTTCGCTCGGGGGCCTCGGGTGCGCGGTAATAACATCTCGGACTGGCGGGTGTTACAACGCGCAATGAAGATTAATGGACCGACCGGGCAGCCGCGCGCTAACCCGCGAGAGAGACGGGCAAAAAAGAGAGAGAAAGCTTACAACAAGCACCCCCGCCTTACCCCTCCCTCGAATACTTCCACCTCCGCCACAGCCTCTTTCGCCCCGTTGAAGGAGGAGGCGTACGACGACTCGAGAGACGACTGAAAACGGCGGGCTTTCTCTCGTAGGCGAGAGTGTTAGGAAGCGCCCCCTTTCGACGGTAGCGGCAGGCGAGACAGCTCGTCTTTTCGTCGCAGAGGCCAGGCAGAGGCCTCGCCCCCCTCCCCCTCCTGAGAACCAGCGCCACCTCTCGCTTGAGGGAGGAGGTACGCGAGTCGAGCCAAGGTCTGCGTGCGTTTCGCCTGGCTTAAAACCGTGCACCGTTCGTTGTGTGAGCGTTGAAAGCCCCGGAATGTGTTATCACCCTGGGAGTATTTCCATGGCAAAAACAGAACCGCAGAGGCTTTTTTGTATTCCTTAGGAGAACACCGTCGTAAGACAGAAAATCGGGTCGTATGTTCGCGTGTAGGTTTGTAGGCCCGGGAAGCGGACGAAAACTGTTTCGTCCTAGTTTTAAACGCCAATACATATCGAAGATCAAGTCTTTCATGAACAGCGCACATATGCTAAAGCCGTTGTGTCAACACGAATGATTTTGGGCGCTGGAATTGATCTACTGTACCTCGTTGTATTATCGTTTACCAAAACTCGGCTGAGAGAAGTAGTTCGTCGACGAAGCAAAATCTGTCTATTTTGTGGGCATTCTGCATTTATGACATTGATTACTGCTGCAGCAGCATTACGTTTATTATAGTTAGCAGTTGTTGGGCTAACCCTAGTGGTGTTCAAGCGAACACGAATGTTACGGATCGCTTCTGCAAACGCTTATGCCGTCACATGACGGGCTGGTAGGTCGTACGAAAAGATGCTTGCCATCGGAGCTGCTAAACGCTGCAATTATTCGGCGCTGTGGAGTCTGAGAAGGCTCCACAGTGAGTCTGTGCGTATCTTTTTTTATGATTTCATGGGCATGCTATACTCTGATGTCATTGTCAGTGTTAGTGAGTAGGCATTTCAAACGGCAACCGGCCGGCCGTAGAAGTGCTGTCAAGGATCGACACTATACAGGCATTTCTGTCATCTTGACTCCTGATGCCACCGCGTGCAGCTGCACCGTATTACTCCGCCGCTGCGTATGGCCGTCTGGAATAGGGCTAAAGAAGTCCTAAAGAAGAAAGTCAGTCGTGACGAAACGGAAGGAAGGAAGGAAGGAAGGAAGGTAGGAAGAGGTGGTCTTCGAGGCAGAGGCGACATGCGGGGATCAGGGCAGGCGAGGACGAGGCTAAAGCTTATGGAAGGTGGGGGGAGAGCGGTAGGTAGCTGTGGCCCCTGCCGGCGTTGGTGCTGCTGCCGCTCTATTTTGCTGTCGCGGCTAGGCGCCGTGAATCTTCGTTAGTCAAGCAGTGAGGCTTGCGTTGGGCCGAATCCCGGATCGCCGTTGTGGTCCCACAGCCACCATCCTTGGCGGCGGTCTTTCCTTCTTTTTCTTTTTTTGTCGCTTCCGGATCGCCTTACCGCGTCTTACCCCTCTTCACCTCTCATCTATGATTCCTGGTCGCATTTCTCCTTCTCTGTATCCGCTTCGGTCCGCGTTTATGTATTCCTTTAGCCGATTTTGTTTACTTGTTTATCTATCTCCCGTGCTTGCTGCGAAAACGCTGTCGCCTTGTGTGATTCGGCTGGCACCCGGATACGGCGGTTCTGCTGAAAAGCGCTGGCTAAAGAAAGAGAAACGTGGACGTTAATCTAGATTAATGCATTGCACTTGTGGACTAGACTGATCCCACCGGGTTCAGAGCGCCTGTGCACTTATGCTATTCGGGTGTAGTCCCCGGCGCCTCGCGGTTGGGCTTGGGCTCCAGGCAGGCTTTGAAGAAGTTGGCATGGGTGATGTCAGTGCTGATTTTATTTGCGAGATGTTTCGAGCCGTGTTGGGGAGAAGTGAGCCTCCTGAACTATGCTGATATTGTGGAATCTATTTTTATGCCCACTTCCCTGCCTCTTTATCGCCTGGAGAACGGCTTTGTCGGGGTTGAAACATGTAATAATATCAGCAAAAAATAAGAAGAAAGTTCTCCGAAACACGAGCCTTTCTTAAGGTTTCACGAGGTAATTCAAACGTACGGAAGTTACCGACGAGAATAGTATAAGTATGCACTGTCCGTTAGGTAAGTTTTATGACTTGTGTTTGAAAAACTGTCCGCTCACTACCTTAGCCAGTGAAACGCTTCGACGCTTTAAAACCCTTGAGTGCTCTATAAGAGCGACGTTCCTCACATTCCGAGTGATTACAATGTTTAGAGTTGAGGTTCGGGCTCGATAATATCGGCTAAACAACGCCAGACAACGTTTGACCGACCCGTTAGCGCTCGTTTCCTCCGCCGCTCACACCGTTTTCGGCAACGGCAGTTTCACAACGAAAGCCTGCGTCCTCGTCTCGCCATCTGTCGGCGGTGGCGTGAACTAGCCGCTCGGGGAGTCTGGTTGAGGCTAGCACAGTGGGGTGTGTGTGTTTGTGAGTTATGCACGAAGAATTGGGTTGGTCACGCGTGTGCAATCTGCGGCGCTATCCATTTGCTATCATTTGAATAGGGAACACATCGCGTGCAGCTTGCATGTAGCCGATGCATCGGGCGTCACGCTGTTTGATGTTCTCGCTCTTGACGCGCCTTTTGATGCAGAAAGCCTTTCCGCTTCTTGATTACTATAGCTGAAACCGCTGCGCTCGTGTCAATACTATTTGGCTGTCTTCTGGTAACCCACTCGCCCATTATCGAAAGACTGATTACGGGCTTTCTTTTTGATAAACAGGGGACAACATTGGGAAGCGCACGATTGATGCCTCTACTCGCTTCGTGATCGCTTCTTGTGCGGAGCTGCATGTGTGTGCCATTGTTCAAGCGTTTTTTGTACACTGAAATCAATCTGTTGTGCACCGAGATCCACTTGATTTGATTGATTGACTTATTTATTTATTGACTGACTTAATCATTATGGATTGGAAATGGCAACAACGCAGGATGTGTCACCGCCTTCTCCTCAACGTTAAATTGTTAAATAAAGTTAGCTTGAACTCTGTTGTGCACTAAGGCCAAGTTGTCTGCGCGTGTGTGTGTTTAGAAGTGTTCGATGTTGAACTTGTTCTTGAGTGCCGAGGTCCAGGCGTTTCCGTTATAATACTAAACTGGCCCGCAAACCGCTTTCGTGATTCTTAGCTTCTGTCATTCCTTACAAACAACCCCATTTGTACAACTCCATGAACTCGGAAGGATTCGCGTGCAGTATCGGCGATGTCGTGAGGGACGTAATTTGTTGCGCCAAGGCCACGTTAAGTTTTGGGAGAAACGAAAGGACGGTTGCGGCTTAGCACGCACGGATGTTATATGGGAATACAGTATAGCACCCGGATATAATGAATCCAGGTAATGCGAATCACTCTCTGTATCGAACACGAGAAAGTTACTGACTGATGCTCACGTAAAATAACTTCCCTTATATGAGGAACTAGACATTGGATATATCGAACTCTAGGCGCCCGCTGCCACCGCAGTAAAGCCTTAAAGGAAGTGGTCTGGAGCAGGTCTGCACAATGTCGCGCATCAAGAACGACATTCCTTGTGGCGCTGATAAGCAGTTCGAAGCGCACGCAAAAGTTACTGCTCCTATAAGCGTAGTTTCGTCTGCACTAAACTGATTTTTTTCCTTGCCTATTTTCTACTGTGGAGATGGTAAATCCGTAATATAACAAACGCATCACAATTATCCGTTTAAGTTCGCGAAAGGCTAGTTTGGGCATATCGAAATACCTGATAAATCGAACAAATTTTAGCGCATAAGCCTGTTAGTTAGCATAAGCCTGTGAGTTCGACTCTATATACGAAGGGCGGATGAGACCCAGAATATCAGGGCGATAGTGCGTGCATGCGAACAAGCCAGCAAGCGAGCTATGGGTTCCAGACGCAGGGAGGCCACGGCCGGGAAGAAGGACGGTAAGGGGGGTGGGGAGGGGGGGAGGCACTGTCAAGGCAGAATGGGCTGAGTTTTCGGGGTTGGTGGGCGCACGGCTCGGGCATCTCTTGGTCCTCGCGCGCGTGCGGGCGCTCTCCGCGAGCTCTCGCCTCGGCGGCGGGTCGCAGTCACTGGGGCCTACTTTATCTTGATAAATGATCGCTCTTTCATGCAGGGCCCTCTTTTCTCTCACACCCGAGCGCTGTCTCTTTATCTGTGTTTTTATATCTATTCCTATCCCGGCGGGATCGTCGTCCCTCCTCGCCACGTATTCTCTGATCCTGGTGTCTTCGTCTGTCGCATACAGTATATACGGGCGCTTTCGGGGCCGTCCGCCCTTGCAGCAGAAGACGCGGGGCGAAGAACAGACGACGCAAGAAATTTGGTCGTCTGCTCTTTATACCCGGTGTGCCTTCTTCTGCTTGTTCCTCGCCGCTTAACGTTGTTGTTTTCCCTTGCAGTCAGACGACTCAGTAAAAGAACAGACGAGGCAAAAAAAATTTTGTCGCCTGCTTCTTATACCCGGAGGGCCTTCTTGTGCTTGTTCCTCGCCGCTTATTAACGTCGCTTTTTTGCCCATGCCGCAGACGACTCAGTAAAAGAGCAGACGACGCAAGAAATTTTGTCGTCTGTTCTCTATACCCGGGAAGCGTCTTATGCCTTTTTTTTTCTTTTTTTTTTAAGACGCTGCTTTACGTTGCGTTCTCCCGGGCAGAGGACGCCAAAAAATTCGTCGTCTGTTCTTTATACCCGAAGGCCTGCTTCTGCTATCTTTTTGCCCGCTGCTTATCGTTGCTTTATCCTTATATTTCGTCCTCTCCTTCCCTTAGTACCCTGCATATAGACGCACACGAGCGCGCTCTGGTGTTAGGCGATAGAGCGTGGTTGAAAGAAGAGACAGAGGGGGCAAAAAAAAAAAAAATTAAGAGGTGGAGAGGGTGGTAGGTTGGGCATAAAGAACCCCAGGTTCTCTATTTTCGCGCGCTGTCGGTTATAGCTTCGCGCGCCGCCGCGCGTTCGTGGGTGATATTCATTCCGCGCGTTCGCCATTCCCAGACCGACGGATTCTCCCTCCCCTCCTATCATGTGGTTCTTTACTGCAGTTCTTGGTATGGCTTGTTTTTTTTTCTTTTTTCTTGTCCTACGTTAAGATATATGCGAGTAGGCCATATTCACTCGGCTTTCCTGCGCGCTTTCTCTTTATCTATTTTTTATTTTCGTTTGTCTTTCTATCACGTGACACCAGCTTGATTCCCTTCTCACGTTGCTTCTCCCTAAATCGTCCACTTAATCGGACTACGTTCTCCTCGCTTATATAGCGAAGCAGCGTGAATGTTCGTTTTCGAGAAAGAACTTGGCTATAGTAAATTGAAATAAAGATCGGCGTTCAACTGTCACTAACGTATGGGGCAGAAACTTGGACGTTATCTGAGAAACGTGATAATAACTTAAGGATTTTTTTTTCAATCGTATTTCACACATTCAATCGTATTTCAAAGGTACAATTCTTCGTAGAGGTTCGCTGCGCATGCTACGCTATCTGAAAGTTAGGCTTCTTGCTCGCTTCACAATTCCGTTGCCGTTGGCCTTACAACTGCTTTCGAAAGTAGCCAGTTGGGAAATCGCCTTATAATCACTGACCTTATACCATTTGGGTGAAGTCCAAATGAAAGCTAGCTATTTGGAATCAGGCTGGAGGTGAATCGGGCTTCCAAAAGACTAAATATTTTGTTTTCTCTCTCTTGCCTGCATGCCCCACGAACGTAAACAAGACTCTTACCCCTTGCACACTTCAGCGCGTCCCGCTGCCTCGCAAGGCGACAGAAAGTCGGCGAAAACGTGGGGGAGGAAATCAGGAGCACGGTTCTTCTTTCCGCTTTCGTCCTATATTTTCTTTTCTTTTGTTATGTGCTTTATGTTTTCGCTTCTTAGACTGTTTGTGAGCGGTGGCGGAGGCCGACCGAGACTTGTTTTCAGTGAAAACATTCCTCCCATCGGAGGCAGCTAGCTCTGGTTCGGAATGCGCGCGCATGCGCCCGTCGGGTCTCCCTCGCGCAGAGGATCTCGGTAGTTTTGCGGAGCCTTCAAACGGGGGTTCTTCCGTGGCTTTGCGGTGGGAGGGCGAAGCAGCTGCGCCGTGAAAAGCGAGTAAAAAAAAAAACTATGCCTAATGAAACGACAGATGTGCTGACGCAGTGTCAATAGGACCGAGGAATGGGCCTCGTGGAGTTCAGCGGAGCCATGGTGACTTCGCGCGGGGGACGGCGATGCAGAACGTTTCTCGCTGGCAAGTCCTGTGGCTAGTGGTCATCGCCTTTGACGTATAGATAACAACGCTGGCGTAGTTGTTAGTCCAGCTGTAGTCCTTTGTACCGACAGCTGGTTATACCATAACTGTGATGTGGCAACTGCAGCTATGCTATTTGTTGTGTAGCTAGCAACGCTGTCTATCAACACTCGCAACATTGGCAACTGGTTATGCCTGGCCCAAATACGAAAAATAGCTTCAGAAGTCGTGACGTCACACTGAAGTGCCGACGTCTGGATTTCCGCGCTAAGTTAAAAAAATTTAAGTTTGAGCTTCATTTTCTCTTCTAATAACTTGACCTATTGCAGTGTAATTAACGACAGCAGAGATTTCTAAGAATACCTTATCAGTCTAAGATGATTTATTGTTTTGCTTTAGTGTATACGACAGCAGAGATTTCTAAGAATACCTTATCAGTCTAAGATGATTTATTGTTTTGCTTTAGTGTCCCTTTAAATGAAACTTATGGCACATGAATGTTTCTGAAATGCGCGAGGTGGAGGAAGATACGTGAAAGGGAAAAGAAACTCATCCAGCCGGCCTTATACGCGCTTGTCGGCTACGTACCTCTACGAATATTTTTTCGCTGTTTCTAATCAACTGACTCAGACCCGTTCACTCACTAACTCTCGCACACTGGACCAGACAAGACACACGAACGGAGCACACACACAGGCCACGCCGACTGCGTGACTCGGCCATGCGAGCTGCAGGGCTCTCCGGCAATTTGGCCGGGTTTCCGCCCGCTGCGCCGCCGTTCTCTGGTCGGTTCCACGCCCCGCCATTTTTCTTCGAGGTCAGATGCCCGCGGGGGGGGGGGGGGGGGGGGGGCGCCACGGTGAGAGCAATAGAGCATCTGAGACACAACCAGCGCCCTCTGACGGCACCTCGCTGCGACGGCGGCGTGTCCGCGCGGTACGTGTAGAGAGGCTAGTACATGCACACACAACCCGTCTCCTCCGAATGAGGTACGCACGCGAGACGTCCGCTGTAACTAACGAGCCTGGCTGTGCAGGGTTGAAAGTGGTGGGAGGAGTTGGCTTTCGCGAGAAGGGTTGTTAGTCCTATTACACGGGCGCTGTATTACGATTCGCACCGCTTGGCAAGAGTCCATTTCCAGTTGCCCTGTTGGTTGGTTGTAGAACTTGAGCAGCTTTGCGTGTGCATGTGGAGAACTTCGGTTTCACCTCTCTTATGACGTCACCCGGAGGTTTCGGCTAGACACCAGGGGAAGGAAGAGGTGCTTCCACGAAGCTTGTTGCCCGTAGTGTATAAACTTTATGAAAGACAGGCAGAGAAAGGAGGAAGGAAAGGCAGGGAGGTTAACCAGACTTTGTCCAGTTTGCTACCCTACGCGCGAGGAGGCGGATGGGGGTAGGAAAGAAAGAGGGTGAGAGAGAAGACACGAGTCTTATCGCACTTTCACATGCAGTAAGGCAGGTGCAGCATATATAACGTCGACACTCAAGTATGTCGCCTTCAGGTACTGCAGAAGAGCTCGAATGGCTTTCTGGGCTGATGGGCTGTGAGATAAACCTTGTGAAAACTTTGTATAAACCTTATGAAACCAATGTCAGAAAATCTATGGGCGGTCTGTAGACTGCCTGTAGACTGCTTGACCGTGTTATAGGTTTGTTCCTTTGTAACCCTGCAGTCTGTGGGCTGGCTGTATAACTACTGCAGATACACTGGTTTAGGAGGAGGGACGCCGCATTTTTGGGAGTACGTAACAGGAGCATCCGCGAACAGCGTCGCATCGACGCTTCCGACGTAATCCCCCCCCCCCCCCCCCCCCCGTCTCCGTTTCCATGTCCAAACGGCGTCGACGCGAGTGCACTAAACAGAGTGACGCGTCAGCACAAAGTGTCGCGTCGACGTCGCACGCGTGCTCCAGCTTGCCATGCCATGCAAGGCTGGCCTTTATGTACGCCCCCTCCGGGCATCCGTCATTATCCATTTTCGTCGACGCCATCCCACCTCCTCTTCTCATTCTCTCAGCTACACGTTCTCCCCTCCCCTTCTGGGTGTCTTCTTGCTCCGGGCCCCACGACGGACAGCTGATTCTCATCAAGGCGGCGTTCCGTCAGCTCTCTTTCGACTCTTGCCTCGGTCGTCATGTGTCGTCGTCGTAGTAGTCATCGTGCTCTCTGTCTTCCTCCCCTCTCGCCCTGACTTCGGTGTCCCGAGATATCGTCGCCGCTATACTTTCCTTTCGCTGGGGTCGTCGCCGTCGTGTTTGCCTGGATGTTGAGTCCGCCCCGCCGCGCGGTCGCTTCGCGCTCGTACGTCCCCGTGGTATAAAGTGTCGCGCGAGGAGTGAACGGCCTCTCTCCTTCTCGGTATAGAAAGGGAAAGTAGGAATAGCGCGTGGCGGGCGCGAAGAACACTACCTTCTTGGCTTCCTGGCATATGCGGGTGCGAGCAATTTGCCTTGATGACTTGCCAGAAAGGGCTAAGTTTATACTATTGTAAGCAGAGCGCGAACACAGTGAGGAGGAAACACAGGGACGAGATTCATCAGCGCTCGTCTCGCCTCGTTCGTTAATACTCCTAGCTAAGTTTGTGATGCTTACGATGGATGACTTCCAACTTGCCCGCTTCATCCTCCTGCTAACTTTACGTTGGGCACGACGCAAACAACGGTAACATCACTTGCGAGAAAGCCTATCTGCACAAACACACAGGCATGCTAGCACGAGCTAAGTGCCTTTTTATTTTTAGTGATGGGAATGCGTGTTCTCTAGCAGTGCAAGCAGGAGGCATAATGTACGCACAACGTCAGGACAATTTTAGACGTATATTGGCACATGTCGGCCCTATATTTGTCTCGTATACCAGCGCTATTATGGCACACGCCGGCGTTACATCGGCTGCGATTCCTGAGTACTTCAGTTCGTGGCTGGCTCACATGATAGTCTCCGATGATGCCGTATTACAAAAGGACGAATGTGACCGTTCTCAAATCCAATTCACTTCTGCTTGCACGAGCGATACGGTATTCTGCGGGATTCACAGACTATCGTTGGAACGTTGGCGCGAATCGGTAAAACTGTTGTTGGTAAAGTTACCAACTTTACCAGCCGAGTTGTTCTAGGTGTTCTTAAACTATAGGCAAACGTTAAACGCTTGATGCCTGTCGAGGTCATAGAACCTGGATACATGGTACAGCCTGCAGCGGTAGTGGGAATATGAACATGCGTGACGTAGACCTTATACGTAATAAATAACATAGAAGCGTATGCGCACACATAAGGATGAGGGACAAAGCCTACAGAATGAGAGAATCATTTCGGAAGGTATGCAGGCAGTGTATAGAAGGTACAGATCCTTGCATTCAGCGTTTCACCTTATATCCTCCCCCCTTGGGCTTTTGAGTACATGTGCTCGGAGCTTCGGGGAATCGTAGACCGATAGTCTCACGTCCGCGGTTTTACTTAACCGAGCAATGGGGATTTGGATTCGCCCAGCTAACGCAATGTCTCCATGCCCAAAGATGGGTACGCGCGCCGGGCTGCCGAAGCCGCGGTCGATCTATAAACGGGAAACGGGAGCTCCCATCTCGTGGCGTCTTGATTGGCACCGCGTATATAGGCTGTCTTCTTTTGTTGGCGTCATTGCGTTTCTTTTCTTGTGAACGACCCCCCTTTCCGTTCGTGTGGTCGTTCGCGCGGGCTCTTCTCTTAAACGAGCCAACGTGCCGCCTTCCAGACCTTCAGCTTAAAACGGTGCAACGTGGCGGGAGGGCTGTACGCAGCCCGTAGATCAGGAGCACTGTTGATTCGTATTGAACGTTCGGAGTACCGACACATTTTCAAAGCCTAGTAAGCGCTAAATCGCCCAAAATCATTTCACTATGATACTAACTTCTGCGAATGAATTTCGCGGTGCACGAGAGGTGGGTCCTCTGTGACGTCATCATATACACCGGGTCGGAGCTCCGTTCCTGCAAATCGCTGCGGCTGCCACGTGAATGACGTCATGAACAACGTCATCGTGCCTAGCCTTACCGCTACGCAACGGCATTGAATGTCTCGTTCTATGCGTCGTGACATCGCGATAATGTGAATGACGGGCAGGAGCGGCACCTTGAAAACTAAAGTATCCAATTAGAGTACTATCTCGTATTTCTCAATCTTCGTACTTGTTGAGTAGGATTCTTTTAACGGAGCTTACGGTAGAGTTTTTTACAAATTCCAAAATATGTGTCGGTACTCCTTTAGGATCGGTTATGGCTTACCGCTTAAAGCTAACGGATACAGAAGCCACTGCAAATGAAACTATACCACAAAAAGCGGGAGCCTCACGTGCGAAGCCAGCGTTTTCCCAATGTACGACCAATATTTCCTATATTTGACCAATAATGGCATTGCCTTTGTTCTACGAAAGAAGCCAAAAGGAAAACGAATTCGTTTGGCTTACATATAGTGTCTCGAGTATTCGACGGTATTTGCCGATTAAAACAGTTAACCTGACCTGCTAGATCACGTGCGTTGTTAGGCAGTGGAAATGTTAGTAATAGTCACACATTGGCAAGCCTCACAAGAACTTGCTGGAAGGGAAAATTAAAATTTAAGAAACGTCACTTTCACGCCACTGCGTGATTTCCTATAACAGGCGAAAAACTTTGGAGGACGCTTAAGCTTCGCATTTAATAGTGGAACGCGATAGGCATTCAAAGATCCCTGGCTGCTTATAAGGCTTTTTTCTCGTACGTTCAAATTACAATCCGACGCTATCACCCCTGTAGGTTGTGGTTAAGTCGTACTTTACGATTTTTCTGACGGATTTTACTTCGAGAAATTCAACTTTTGATCACTAACGCCTTGCGCCACGCGAAGCGCCCGCCCGGTCGGGGTGGTTCGGGATGATTATTTCCGCCAACGACGCCGGATTTTCTGCGACACGGGACCCTTAACGCTATCGCGTTAAAATTTGAGACTTCCGCTTTCACGCCACTGCACGGTTTCACGCCGCTGCAAAAAAAAAATTACAAATAATAATAATAGTACCGTTAAACGGACGTCATAGCTGCAGGAACTACTTTCCCGAGCGTTCGCGCGCGGAATCGCGGAGGTTGTCGGGAGGGGGGCATTTCGCGCGTTCTCTCTCTCTCTGTGCGCGTGGCATGTCTCGTCTTCGGGCCTGGTATTTGGCCGGCGCAAATATTGGTCGTCATTCGGCAAAGAGGCCCCGGGCGCCTCGTTCCCGTCGGTGGCACGAGGAAGAAGATGAAGCAAATAAGAAGAAAGTGTTATTAATGTTGACTCTTTCCCGGAAGCCACTTTCCGCGTCTCGCACGTGGCCGTTTGACGTGTTGCGTTTGTTGCAACCGCAGTCGAGAGCGAAAGGCAGAGAGAGAGAGAGAGAGAGAGAGGGATTGCGGTCGACGCGCCCTCTGGCTGTGTGGTCTTTGAAACCCGTCATCCGCGGCGCGAGCGTTCGACTGCTCAGTCTCAAGCTCGTTTCTTTGTTGTTCTTTTTTTCTTCTGTTTTGGGAGACAACATCTAAATATTTCTTTTTACCTGTCTATATATGCCTTATACAGAAATGCTTAGCGACATTCTGAAAAGATCCTCATGAAATTTTCATAGGTTTCAGAAAACACTCTTTCGAAAAGCTGTTGATATCTTTAGTCCTGAGTTCTGAAGGGTATGAGGACGTCGAAATCGTAATTTCACCTCGTCTTTGGTGTAAAACCGCTCTAATCTCGGTGGTGAAACCAAGGCAATACTTTCCTTGCTCATTCATTTTTTTTTGTTTTTGTCAAAACTAAATAAAGTTCAGCTTTAAATACGCGTACAACAGTACCCGTCATACTTTAGCCTTCTTGATGTCCGTCAACTATTCATTTGCGCAGATATGGTGTTCGCACTTTTTCAGCAGGATCCTAAAGGGTGAGGGAGGTGGGGTGATGGTGGAGGGAAATAGGTATCTTACCGCATAATACGCCATCCCGGAATGAAATTGCGGTTCCGTCGGGAAAGTTCTGTAGCCCATAACGTCTGATTCCTTGCTTTCATTTTTTTTTCGTTTTATCATCATGTCTATTTCCGCGGTACGTATTCTTACATATACTACTGGCATCGGACTCACGGAGAGCTCAGTTGGAGCGCAGGAAATGCCGGCGGCACGCGAGTTCCGCGAACCCACCCGTAGATCTAAGCCTCGCGCTCACAGCGCGGCAACGATGTGAAGCCCTCACGCTAAAAAAAAAATCATGAGATAGAAAAAAAAAAGTTGACGGCCGGAATCCTCTTATCAGTAGCCATATCCGCGAAGAAAGATCGGGACAAAGAAATAAGATATAAGAGAGAAGCGAAGAAAGACAGAAAAAGGCATTCTTCGAGGGTGAGAAACGAGACAGCAGCAGTGGGTCTCTGGCGAGCGCTCAGATCCGGGAAGATGAGGGGGGGGGGGGGGGGGGGGGAGAGAGAGAGAGAAGAAGCAGTGTGTGGAGACATGGTGCCCGCGGAGCCTTCGCTCTAGGCTCAGCTGCGTGCGTCGTTGTCGTTGTCGTGCGGCATATAATACACCGACTTCTCGCTGCGTGCTTCGGTTATGCACCGCTTGGTGGCGTGCGGTTCGGCCGACGTTTTCCTGTGGCGCCCCCACGGAGAACTAGCTGCGGGTGTTTTGGCGTGAAGAATGCGAAGAAGACCCAGGAACCACCGACTGCTTGCTGTGTCCGCGTTTCTTTCTTTCTTTCTTTCTTTCTTTCTTTCTTTCTTTCTTTCTTTCTTTCTTTCTCTTCCTTTTACATATAATCTGCCTATTTCTGTGCTGGCTTGCTACGTATTGCAGTTGTTTCGGAATCAAAACATGGCGCATTTGTCAGTTACTTGCTGTTGTACTTCCTCCTATTCCTATTTCATCGTCACTTCATGCAGTACAACAGAGTGTGGCGATACAGAGCAATCTTCGCGTTCGGAGGCACTGGCTGAAGTGGCCGCGGTAGCTCGCGCTAGCCATTGGCATCAGCAAGGGGCAGAAAGCGGATGTCTCGTACCACAACCGCGCGTCTTGGCCTTGTTCTGGAGACGTGGCGCGCAGCAGGGGGGCCGCCAGGAAGGGGGGGGGGGGCGGTTGGTGGCGGGGGGGGGGGGGGGGACACACGCTCCCCCCGCCACCCCCGAACCATCCTGCCCCCTATACGCTTACCCCGCTGTCTCCGCTGCCGCGTCTCTTCTTTCCCGTTCCTCCAGCTTTCGGTTCCCCCTCTTTTTTCGATGCTGCCTACTTCCCAAGCTTTTTTGCTCTATTGGTTCCCACTTGGCCCCGCGCGTATATAGTTCCGAGACAGACACGCACGCACGCCACGAGTCGACGCGGGAATGCATCGCATGCACGTCTTCGCTCGCCGCGTGGTTTGTTGCCACCAGCAGGGGGTCTGTAGCCCGGCGGCTCGCTTGGGCCAAACGCTGCAACAGGCCGGGGCTGCGAGCGGGACCCCGTAGCTGTGTCGCTGTTGTTGCTGTAGCAGAGACGGCACAGCGGCGTCCCGCTGAGTTCTTCTCGCCCGCTGTCTTTCTCTTCTTCTTCGTTTGCCGGATGATTTGTTTTCCTTCTGCGTGCACGCTGCCTCGTACGGAACGGAGGAGTCGTGGTCGCTCGCTCGTTCGCTTGCTTGCTTGACTCGGTGGCGATGCGGTCGTCGTTGGGTTTCTCGGCAGCTGCGAGCGAACGAACGAACGAGGCGCCGCGTCGTGCGTGGCAGAACGTCGTCTCGCGGTCGTGGGCGCGACTCCGTCTCGAGTTTCTGCGTCCGCCTTCGCTGCGAATGCCTCTCCCTGTTGACCGAAAATTCACGAAAAGAGAGAGAGAGAGAGAAGAGCAGGGAGTGGAGAAGTTGCAGCTTCTACCATCCCCTCACGGTACAATTGACTCGCGCACGCTTTCATGTTTTAGTATTTTGGTCCTCTTCGCGACGTTCACACTTGCGGTGGCGTCTGCTCTTGGACGACACAAAGCGTCGTCTGCAACTGGAAGACGAAGCTTTTTTCTTGCCTCGGTCTGTCTGTCCCCGTTGAATTACGTGCGAAATGCGGCAACCGCTGAAACGATTTGAACGAAAACGTATCGCATGGTTTCCACGCCTGGCAGTCGTCGCAGTATGGTGCGATATAGGGCGTCCGAAAGCTGTCGATTGGGGACCAATCGACAGCTGATTTTCCCCTATACCAGCCTGCTCGTAGCGCCGTCTAGTGAGGAGGTTTCGTACCAAAATAAGTAGCCCGCGCATATGCGCTGCGTTCAACGCAGCGGAGTCCGGTTGCCAGTGAGCTTTTAGAACACCCTGTCTGTCCACGCATAAAGAGCAAGCGCCGGGCCCAAGCAGCACCTCTCTGACCGCTTATCGCTTCGCCTCCACTTGCCAGCTAAACGTCCAATCTCTTTTTCCAGTCGTCGTGCATATATTAGTGCGCCAGCACCCGTGCACCTCTCGCCTTCTTGTTCCGGCACTAAACACAAGCGCGTATGCGAGTGCATACAAGAAGGAAGAACGAGCAAGCAACGAAAATGCGGCCGCCAGGGAGCGCTCGAAACGGCGTCGTTCTTTTATAGAGTTGCATAATCTCCCGGACCTTGAACGCTTCCCCGCTGGCGAGAAAAAAAATTTCCATTCAAAACGCTCGGCCCTCCCAGCAGTCTGAAGGCGGCGGCGGAGGCCAAGCCCCCCCCCCCCCTTTAAAACAAACCAAAAAAAGACGCCGCCGTCTCCGATGCAGGACGCTCCTGACAACAGCAGCTCAGTGACTTCAAAGACTACGAGGCATACGCTACGTTGCCCGTTGTACGGGTCGTCGAAACGAAGAAAAAAATTATAGTAATAAAAGAAGGAGGCAATGGCAGACCGTCCGTCGCAACTCGCGTGTCGTCCCTCCTACAGCATCTTGCCACGGACTCTTGCCCGCCCTAAATGCCTGATGGTGTGTGCGTGTATGCGCAGTCAGAAGCGGGGCAACAGCCGTGGTCGCGGCGTATCATTGCTTTCTGAGCTGTAGCGAGCTCGAAGAAACACAAACGCACACACTGTGTTTCTCTCTCTCCCTCTCTCTGACACGACGAAAGCGAAACGCCACTTCGCTTCGGTCGCCTCAACTATCCCGTCGATGCAGCGCTTCTTTTGTGCTTAAGGAGCTTGAGTAGGCAGGTGGAGGAGAGGGAGGGGGGGGGGGGTTATAAGCGCATACGGCAACCGGCTATTACGAAGCTGGTTCCCCCCTCATTAGCATGAGCATAGGAGCAGCAAAGTTGGCTTCGCTTGGTCGCAGTCGCCGCTCCTAGCTTTCGCCGGCTCGAAAGATGAAACCCTGCTTACTGTTCGCTCGGCCTGCGCTTCTGACGTAAGATACTGCAGGGAGGGAGGAATAGGAAGCGGAGGGGGGTGTGGGGGGAGAGGAAGGGACGTTCATGGGAGTGTGGTGAATAGAAGACTGCCCACGGGCATGTGAATTCGACGCTTGGCTACTCCCTTTCGGACCTCCTTATGTTCCTATCTCTGTATTCTCTTTATTTGTTTGTGTTCGTTTGGCGTAGTTGAAAAGAAATGTACGTTTTTTGACGGTGCCGGGCGGCAGTAGGTGTGCGACTGTTTTCGCTTACGAATGCTACGTGCGGTAACCGAATCGGCCATGGATTGTTGGAGTCCTGCGCGCAACTCAATCTGAATGCGGCCGCCTCGGACGGGGACCGAACCCGTGACCTCGTGCTCGGTAGCACAACGCCATAGATAATGTACGTGTGTGTATTGTTTGTGTTTGTATGTTATCAGCAACGGCGTGTGAGAAGCGCTCTGTCTATCAGCAATGACGTATGAAGCTCTCGGTCTATCAGCGATGATGTATGAAAAGCCCTCTGTCTATAACAATGGCGTATGAGAAGTCCTCTTTCTATGAGCAATGACGTATGAGAAGTCCTCTTTCTATGAGCGATGACGTATGAGAAGTCCTCTGTCTATCAGCAATGACGTATGAGAAGTCCTGCGAAAAAACCGCACGAACGCCATTTCGCACACTCTGGTCTAAATGTGCTTGTTTCACACGTAGTGTATACGGCACTGCGACATCAAATGGACACCGCTTCAATGAAGAAAGGAGAAAGAAAACCCCGCTAACGCCGTATCAACCTATTTCACGCATTTTCGGGCCGTTCTTCGTAATTTAACTCGCATGCAAATTCCGGCATAGTTATAGAGAATAGCAGTAGTTTTACAATTCTGTGCCGTCACTGATACCACTTGGCCCTAACTGAGCATGCATTTGTGGCAAACCTAGCTCGTGCGTAGTCGAAAACGGTAACGATCACCTAGAATCGCACGACGGGATGTGTATGATGCACAGGAAGCGTTTCGGAAATCCTGCTCAATGATCGCGTAAAACGCCGTCCCACACACGCCGGCCCAGTTTTGCGTCGATCTCAGGCGTTTTATAATACAGCATTGATGACGGTGCTGCTTCTATTCACCCAACCTCCGTCACCCGATCGCCTTCTCCGGTTCGCTGACAAATAAATAAAAAGAGCAGCGACGCGCCGTATCAGCACTCCCGATCCTCTTTCCTTTCTTCTCTCTCTCTTTTTCTATTTTTCCATATAACATTCCTTTTATCTGCTTGCCCTTCGTCGGCCTCTTGCCAGTGTCGGCTTCACGTCCTGAGCCTAGCCCGAGCCATGTTTCCAGCTGCCCCCAGCTACTCTGTCCTTGCTTGGAGCAAAAATGGCGGCGCGGCGTGTAAACGCTGGATTTGGATCGGCTTGACTTTCTTTCGTCTTACTTTCCTTTCTTTTTTTATTGCACACTTCTCACTCGCCGCTTGTGATTCCTTCTTTCCGCGTGCCTTTTGACGGACTCTGCCATCGGCTTGACGTCCTGCACCACGTTCCAAGCTAAAGGTATTCACCATTCCTGCTTGAAAAAAGAAATATTAAAACAAGTACGAAGGAAGAAAAATGGTGGCGCGGGGTATGATCGCTGGATTTGGATCTGCTTGACTTTTATTTCGTCTTGATTTTTCTCCACGCTGCCCCCTGCTGGGCTGGTTTCTTGTCCTCTCTTCTCTTTCAGTCGCCTTCTTTCTTTTTTCACTCTTTTCCCTTTCTCATTTTTTTTCTTCTACGCTGGTTGGGTGCGGGCTGGTTGGCTCGCGTTACGCGTTGACGACGCGACGCGATTGGTTGGTGAGCTCTGTGCCTTCGGCACACGTTTCTAGCGCCGAAAGAAAACAAACACACATAAAGACTACATAGTGCAACGGGGCAAAGAAGGAAATCCCGGGAGCGCGACGCACCGCGTTCGTTCCCTTAATAATAGTCATTCAGGCGGCCGCACCTTCTGCGAGGTTCTGGTGGCTCGAGCGCGCGATAATCCCGCATTTGCCTTTGAACCGCCCCGTTTTCCCGGCCGTTTTGCTCTGTTTGTACTGCGATCCCTATCGTCTCCTCGAACGAAAGGACTCTGCGTTTGTTACGGTTTGTTTTCTTTTTCCGGTTACGTTCTTTTGAGGGTGTTTGTAAGTACGGGTGGCTGGGAAGGTTGGTGGCGTACGTCGTCCCCCCCCCCATCCTATCACATAGCCCTGGGGAGAGGAGGCGTTTCGTCTGGTGAGCGCGCGCACCTATACTGCGCATTTGATGTTACGTCACCAGGGGGAAAGGCGATCGTGAAGGGTAGCTGCAGCTCGCGATAGTGCCGCCGCTTTATAACTATACAATCGCCGGTGCCGTCTTTTTTTGGTGTTTTATGTTTCGTCACGCTGTATGGCGCTTTTGAAGAGCGCGCTGATCGCAGACGTGATTTTGACTTGACTGACACGTTGATGGTAGTCATTGTCGTCGGCGTGTGGGAGTCACGGGCTGCCGGTTGGTCTCGACGCTCCATGGCGCGCGTTTACGCGATCTCAGCAGTGACACGCTGTAGTTAGGCACAACTGCTCCGTTAAAAAAGAAAAAAGAAAAAAAAAAGCGAGTCTTGCGTTTCCTCTGGCTCGTGGGAACATCAGTGCCCGATTTCTGTACAAATTGTAGGGTTCTTTTGTGAGCTGTGTAGCTGACGAACTTTCGTATGAACTTGAGCTTGTAGCCGACGGCTACAGCTTGCAATGCTTAATTGTAGGGCTTCAGTACCTATAGGGTTGCACGTTGGGCCTGCGGGTACACGTCATACCAGAGGGCTTACGTGCAGCGACACGCACAAACGTCGCTATGTGTTTGCTGTGTCTGTGTCGCTCTTGCATCCTGTATGCGCTAAAACAGAAACCTTCAGTACCACTGCGTCACTACGTGTTTGATTTATTGTGTGGCACTGTCTTTTCCGTCCGTGTTTGGAGATTTACGTGAAAACGCGTGTCAGCTTGTTCCCTGCACCTGCTGCGGATGCTTACACGCATACGTTTAGACGTTCGCGTCCATTGTACTTTGACAACATGTGGACAGTAAAGAACCTCAACGTTCTTGTTCAACCGCAGTCGGTTCACCCACTTGGATCGTTCGAATCTTAACCTATAGGCCTTTGACAAAGATAGGCCCACTTATTAAGCGTAGGCCAGCCTTTCTGAGGCATCTTATCTCGGTTTGTTACTTTTCTACCACAGCGCGCTCTACTCTATCTGTCGGCCCCCTTCTTGATCTCGGAAACCTATCGGTTTCGTGCGTACAAAAATTTCGGGCTGGTTTCGTTTTCACGCGGTGTACTTACTACATGCGTTGTCTCACCGCTCCCCCTTTTTAAACTCGGCCTCTCATTACAATCGTAAGTCGTTTAGCATATAACCAGATGTCGTCAAGCAACGCTGGTATCCGCTAATCGGTCCCGCTGTTCAAGTTAAACGGCAGCGCTAATAGCGTTCAGACTCAAACTCCAATGAAGCCAGCCTGCACTTGACACGGGCAAACGTGAAAGTGCATGCGAAACAACCCGGGATTGTGTTTCCAGCTGAGTCAATATCAGCCAGGTAGCGATATGCGTATACGCTTCTCGAGTTGCTCTTTTACTCTCTATAGTCGCTATATACCCGTGGTTCGTGTTATCTCCAGAAATCTCGAAGCGTTCATTTCCTCGTTGCTAATGGGCGGAGGGGATTAGGCCGCGCTTGGAGAGCTTAGCTGTCTGCGTGTGCTCGATGCCATCTTTCTTTCTTTTTCTTGCGTTTTCTAGGCGTCTTGTCGAGGAAGTCACCGCCTTGCCGTTGTTGCCGTCGTAGTCGTATACAATCCTGTAATGCCTGGCCCTTCGCGTATATATGTATGTTCGCATAGACCGTTCTCGGACACAGCATGTCGCATACGTATTACGCGTACATGCTTGTATAGGAGAAAGGAAAACCCGAATCCCTTAATCCCCGTAGCCGAGTCGGAACCAAGGCCTCGCGTTTGCTTGTTTTTTTTTTTTTCCTCCCACATATGTGGCGTATAAGCAGCCACCTGCAGCGATGGTCGCACAGAACCACCGAGCGACCACCGTCTGTCTCTTTATTCTTTATCAAGGCTATTTTATTCGCAACAGTCGCCAATTCCCGTGCTCACGTGACCGGAGATTAATGACCCTGGCTTTATTGTGTTGTTTCGGTCCTGTCTAGGCGCAGAGATTACGCAGGCTACGTTATTTTATTTTATTTTTTTTTTAGAGCACCGCTAGTTACTAATCCCGTTTCGCGAATTTCTTTGTCCATCGCGGCACCGTTCTTTTTCTCTCTCTGTTTTTGCGACACCGCATTCTGGATATCTACGATGGTGTTTTGTGTTTTTCTACGCCGTCGTCTTTATAGCGCGCTGTACACGAGTCGCTTGGCCGCGCGATAATTTCTTTCCCATATACACTTACGGGATTAAGCCTGCGTGCCGCTTGCCTTTCCACATGATTTCGAGTAATCCAGGAAAAACGCGATACCTTGGAACGGTGTCTCGCCGCTCCGGCTGACGTTCAACTTTAGCAACATTTTTTTTTTAAGTATTATTTGCTTCTGCGCACCCTTTCTGTGCGCATTGAGTGCGGGCATATAGTGCTCTTGCGATACTTGATTCACAGAGCGCTTATACATATAAACATGACGCTCGTGTATATATAGAGAGCCTCGTCCGCGCGACCTCGCTCACAGCAGGTGTTCTAATTATTTCGAGTGGCCTCCGAGATTCATCGGAGCGGATCTCGGGAGTCATATGTGTAAAGGCCGGCGCGCGCGGCCTTTGCACCACTCGCCCCCAGATCTCCGAGGCAACACGACTTCTTGACACGTTACCGGTGTCAGCCACTGAAGGCACGTGTAAAAAACGTCGTCTTTGACTCTTTTTATCTTTGTAATGAAAGAATGCGCCGCGGTTTATCACATGGAGGCTGTTTCTTAGTGGGATTGTTTATCAGTTGGTTGTGTCCATTCGGTCGGAGCTTATTGCATTTCGTAGACAACTGCGACATCCTTGAATGAGTTCGTTCTCTTTTGTGTCCTTGCGGTGAGGAACGTATTGCTCTGTCCTCGTTTATAAGGCCTTGGAAGCTAGGACTTGCAGTGAGTAGGAAATTTAATTAGCAAGCCCGAGTAGCCGGCTATCCTTGAAAGGAAGCATACATCTTATTCTTTTGCTAACATATATAAGACCAAAAATTGAGCATAGCAAGGAAACTTGAACCTAAGGACCGCGCCATCAGCGACTGAAACATAATATGATAGGCGTAACTTTGAGAGGTAGGAACAGGGCCGAACAGGGTACATAGTAGACAGCTAACGGGCTGATGTTCTACAGGCTGACATTGCAGAGTGTGACGCAACGAAGCATGCGGTGGCGCTGTGAACTTAGACTGAGTTTTAGATAGGATGATAAGATTAGGAAGCACGATGGCCTATAGGATGGGTTTGACTAGCGCAGGGCAAGTGTATTGACTGAACATTTCTGGGAGAGAGAGATACCTTCGCCCTGCGGTGGGCTTTCAAAGAGTGCTGATATGACAATTTCGACTCGGCGTTATTATTATTATTATTATTATTATTATTATTATTATTATTATTATTATTATTATTATTACTACTACTACTACTACTACTACTACTACTACTACTACTACTACTACTACTACTATTTGCATTGAATGAGAGTACAAACCCTGTAAAACCCTGGAAGAAATTCTGACGAGCGTCAGATCGCAACTAAATAATTTACCAGAATACTTTACGAACTCGTTTCCGTTACGGTACCAAGCAGGCGGATGCGCCATGACGTCATGATACAACAGATCCCTGTAATGGACCGACGATGACGATGGCAATAGTTCTCATATATACAGAGTCGTTCCGTCGATCCATTTTGTTCTCTTTCTTTTTTCTGCCCTTCATGCTGCCCTCTGTGAGCACTGGGAAAAAGAATGACTCGATTCACGGCGAATCGAGGAGCAATCGAAGTAATTCGCTCTGTAAGCCCTACGCGCGCTGATATCTACACCTACATCGAGCATGTGAACGTTGTTCGTCTTGAAACACGCATTGAAATGCAGCGCTCGCATGCACGTAAACGATGCAACGTAGCAAGCCGTGTAGAATTTTTCTCGGCTGGGATTGCTGGCTTATACAACGGGCCTCAGCCAAGTACTTATGCGATGCCGTGCTAGTCCGATGTCGTGCGATCACCCGCATTTGTCTTCAAACTCCGCTGCCGAGCATGTATACCGGTCGTGATCCTCCAGAATATTTGTTATATGTGTTTTTCTTTTTTTTCATTCTGCAGATCCTTATGCGCATGTAGGTCGGGCCAGTTGTGTTATTTGTCTTCACCTCCCCGCCTCCCCCCTCTTTTCGCTTCTAGCAAATCGGCAGTCTTTTCTTCCTAATGTATTTCGTTTCATTTCCTTCTTTATTTGTGTGTTATTCTTAGATTTTGTATACTTCCTGGGTATAGCTGCTGCCTCAGCTGGTCATCGGGTCCCTGTATACTAAAGTCGGCGGAGTCTGTTGGTTGCATGGGTCGCCGGTTTTTGTGTTGTCCTCGTCTAATTCCTTCTTTTAGACCGTACATGCGGCAGTCGTTCCGGGTCGAGAATTTTTATGGTCAGCGCGCCGTATATACATTCGTCGCTACGTTCCTTTCTGCATGCTCGCCCAGCAGGGAGTTCGTAGGGCGGGAAAGGGAGGGGGAGGTAATACGGCTGTTCTTCGAAGCGTCGTCCGATGTGGTCGACTGGAATCCTCGTCCAAGTCGGTGCTTGTTTTCCTTGCCTGCTCACTAGGGGGCGTCTCGTCGTTCAGGCGGAGAAAGAAGGGAGAGATTGGAGATCAGAGATCCTGATAGGAATGGTCGGTTACGCCGGGTCGCTGCGTCTCGGCGCGGTTGTTTCCGTATTCGCGTAGTTGTCCGCGGCGCATCTATATAAGATGCGCAGTGCGCAACCTGTTATGCCAATCGCTCTATTTGAATTTGAAGGAAGGGGGAGGGGGGACAGAAAGAGAGCAGGAGGCTTAAAAAGGCTCGCCGACACGGAGGCAAGCTGCCGATCGCGGCGGGCAATCAACCTCTTAAATCTGTATTCGCGAACTTTTTAAGACGCGCGACCGTCCGCGAACTGGTCAGGCGCGCTGTATACTCGCTCGCAGCGAAGAACTGCCTCCTCTCCGGCAAGCAACAAGCACAGCGATGAATGTAGACCGTGACGACGACAGGCAATGGCAGCGACAAAAACGACAACACACAACGGAAATTACAGCACCAACCCAAAGCTTCGTACATATATAGCATCTTCTATGCGTTGGGGTTAAGTCCGCGAATGGAGGAACAGTGAATTCTTTCAGTTAACTTCCCGGCACGTTATTTTGTCGTCATTGGAAGGCAGGGACTGATCTTGATTCGTTACTATAGCAAGAATATGTTCTAGACGACATTTAAACAAATATAATTTTGATAATAGGACCACTCCACCTGGCGGCGGCTTCGTGCGAACTCCCAGCCATGGTTATTGCCAGGGGCCGTATTCTGAAACGTTCCACTTCGGCGATATCTCTTTTTCACTTTCAGGCGCGCGATGATTGGCTGTTTTAGCAAAATTGGATGAGCTGATTGGCTGGTTGAGCCCGACGTCATTCAATTTTGCTCAACCAGCCAATCAGCGCGCGCCTGAAAGCGATAAAGAAATATCGCCGAAGTAGATCGTTTCAGAATACGGCCCTAGAATTACAATTAAGCGTTCTCTCGTATAGTTGTGTAAGCGAAGGTATACGAACAAGCAAACTTGCGTGGTTCGACTTCCTGCCGTGAGCAGCTGTATTTTATTCAAGAAAGGGGGCAAAATACGAGCCCTCGTTTCGCGGTATACTAGTACAGAACCGCATGCAGATGCAATAACTCCAGCTGGTCGATGGTGACCTCCGTAAAACCTCACGACGCCCCGTCATCCTTACTACGCGTCACGTGGTTCCCAGCTAATTAAAGCTTTCTCCGCGTGGGCTATAAGCATAATGAGAGGTCGTAGGTTTTCACGTGCGTTGCATTAGAAGACGGGACGAACGGAGAAAACTTTTGTGTGTGTGTATCTGTGTGTATATGCTTCATTAATATCTTCTCCGATATGGCAGGCGCGGCGCCTTCTGTACTCCATACCGCCAGATCTATATGGTGAAGCTAAAGTTATGGGTCGCGTTAGCCAACCATCAAAAAAAAAAAAAAATCTAGAAGAAGCCCTCCTCCATTGTCCACAGCTCTGGGCGACGCCGACACGGCTGCGGAAAAAAAAATTAAGATTTTTCTCAGAACCAGCGGTTCATAAACTTTTGGCCCCGACTGCAGCGTATGTGTTGTTGATGCATAATAAACGGGTGCGACCACCGCTGTTGGTGGTGACCATCTGCGGGGAGGTCGGATTGAAGAGGGAAAGGGAACTTGGACAGTGCAAGTCAAGATTGCTCTGACAAACCCTCCCCCAAAGGTCTTCCATGAGAGCTCTTTTGTGGTACCTCTGGGAGACCTCTTTCTCCACTGGACTCTAGACTCTACAGAGTCCAGGATTCTCTTTCTGCGCATGTGGATCACCTGTTGGCCTGGTCCATTGCTGGAAACTCGAGGGATGGTCGGCCGCGGTTGACCTGCTTATATAGCGTCAGTATACCGAATGACGGCTGTGCACTCCGATGACAGGTGAAATATGTTGGCTCGCTTTCCAGCGTTTCACCTCCGACAGCGATGGGGCAGAACGCTTCCCTTGAGAAAACATCGGTAGCCTTGCAGGTTTCAGATTTGCGCCCATTCTTACTTCACCCTAGGCAAACTTTGGCCGTCGATTCCCTTAGTGCGTGCGCTACAACAATTGGGAAGATGACTTACGTATACAAGCGCATAGAAACCACTCTTGATCGTGAATGGTTGATACGAAGTTATAGCCTTCGCTGCATTACACGAAGTTGGCGAGACGATGTGTTTAGTACGAAGCAGCGCACGTGAAAACATTGTTAGATTTCCTCCACGTACAACGGGCGTCTCCAATAAACTTAGCGCCTTCTTTGCATTTTTATGACGCCACGGGCGGTTGGCGGTCGCCAAGTGCGTCGCGGTCGAAGTTTAATGGGCTTTGGTCGCTGCGATGAAAACGACGTCCGGCGAAACGGAGGAACACCATCTGCGGCTATCGCCGGGATATCTCGCTGGGCGCTCTGCATGTGTAAAAAAGATGTGCCGAAGAGGTTTGCTGGGCGTCGTGAGCTCGGGATCATCGATGGTATCACCTCTGGTTGACACCCGCGACCCTTCTTGAGGAATTCGTTGCCATTCGAGCTCGGCACGAGGCACGTATACCGCGGCCTGCTTCTTGGACAACCCAGAGTCACGTGAGGTGAACATCCTTTAGATTATACGCTGGCCTGAGATACACTAAACACTGGCCGTTGTTCGTAGTCGTAAGTGGCTTTTGATGCCCTGCTTGTGGGCCCTTAAAACTTTTAAGCTCGGTCTGCAACGCTCTTACCGGAGCGCTCTTACCTTAGAGCCACTGTTCACGGGAAGGCTGTGAGTCACAGCGCAGTTTTTTTTTTTTTTTCGTTTTGACATGCTCCCAAGAATGTAGCCGATAGTACACTGTTTCGCATTGGAGAAATTACCTTACGTGTTTAATTTAGATGAGTGAAATGTATCCATTTATTGGAGAATCGCTGTGGTACAAAACGACCATTTGCATAAGGCCCTACCGCATAAGGCCCTACCGGTTTTCGCTTCGGGCGCGCCTGATAGCTCTGGATAGTGGAGCGCTGCTTTCGTGTACATTGAAGGGTTATGTTGGGCCGTGGGCGCGGGAGGGCATTCGTTTGTCGAGACGCACTGCCTGTCAAAGGATTTAGACGCGAGACCCTGACAATAGCTATGAACAGTAATACTTCTTCCTGATCAACTGTCGCGACGTTGGATGTATAAAAATGTGAAAAACGTGATGGGAGTTGAGGAATGATCCGATATACGCTAATTCTCAGCAACTGTTGCATACGCGCCGCCACCATGCGTGATGATGATGATACACTTTATTAAATAAAAAAATCAGAGTAGCATTTGTGGAGAAGGTCCCTCAGTCCAGTGTGGGCATATCTCTTTCCCTCAATATATCTTGGGAAGGAAGGAAGGGGGGGGGGGGGGGCAGGGTGGATGAGAGCGGGGTATCCCAATGAAACATCGAAAAGGTCGTTTTAGAGACGTCGCAGTGCTGATAATGCCTTGTACAAATCATAGCGCCCTATCTGAAAAACGAGAAGAAAAAAGAAAAAAAGAAAGAATCGCGGAAAACGAACCAGACTTGCAAGTACTTCGGTCCGCTCGTTTTATGTTTGTCAAATCTGTCTGCGGTTAAGCAGCGGTAGTAAACGGGAGACGAGAGAGGATGTGTCGTCATCATTACACCGGCATCACGCGCGGGCGCGCGAGCGCCCCCTAACTACCAGCTCGAGGTGCTGACGTTTATGGTGTTTTGAGAAGCCGTATACACACACATTCGCCCACCTCTCCCTACACTCGCACCGTGCCTGCCTCAGCGAAGCACCTCGGAGTGGTCGTATAACTCCCACACGCTCCTCCTCTCCGCATACACAGCTAGCAGCGTTACACCCTGCGGTTTATTGTTCCGCTCTTCTCATTCTCACGGTTCCCTCTCCCCTTCTTCGTGCCTTTTTCTTGTGTCTGCTTATTTTATTTACATTCCTGCATACTTTGTTCCAATGTGTCTATCCTACACCACGTTTATGTGCACTGCAAGGGAACCTACGTGCTTCGTCAGCTAGCAGACGACTAGCAGACGGACGCAGCAGACGAGACGGTATACACTATAGTGTATACCGTCTCGTCTGCTGCGTCTCAGATGAAGCAGACGGAACCGCCCGTTGTACGCTGCTAATCCGTTCGCGACCCCGTTTAATTGTTCGACGGACGTCGACAACAGGCGGATTAGCGATGGACAGGAGGCCGAGCCCTTACTCTCGTTATCGTTCCTTGGCATAAGGAGTGTTTTAGAAACGACAGTGTTAGGGATTATGGGATGTTGTCGGTCCGGTATATACGAAAGAACCCAAGCTTAAGTTAGGTTAGGTGGGTTAGGCTGTGCGCATGGTTCTGTGCCACCGACGTGCCCTACTAAAAACGCTATTATAGGCCCACTTGCGTATTGTATAGAGCTCTTTATTGGGTGTTTTTAGACATTCCAAACACAAAGTAAGCAGACGATTTTGCTGATAGGTCCATAAGAACGGAAGCAGAGCACATAAGAACCGAAATAGAGTTTGGGTGTTGTGCATGCGTTGGGACGCTGACGATCTTTCCTTTTTCTGTTTTCCAACACTAAGCTGCTTACATTGTGCTTAAAAAACGCGACAGACAAACAGTCAGGTATTACACAGGACGAGTGCTGACTGACGACAATTTATTGCGTGATGAAATTCGCGAAAAAAATTACTTTGATGTCAATCCCGAAATTCGCATATTTTAACCATAACGAATCGCTATCCAACTAACCCCAACTCTTAGTTCTACTCACCTGCTTACTTCGCTATATTTCTAAAGCTCTCTGTAGATTTTGCCCGTACTGCAGATAGAAGGCAACACTGGGGTGTAATGGCCCTGGCCCGTTCCCCCTTTAAATTTTCTCCTCCTTCTCGCGATCTTGTTTGCGTGGGTTTTCTTTTCTCTTACAGTTTTTTTTCCTCTTTCACAGGATTTTGATGGAGTTTTGAAAGAGCGTGGCCGAGTATAATATACCCGATGTCGCTGCGGGCGGCTGGTTGTTGCTGCTGTTGGACACTCGTAACCGAGAAGCATGGAGAAAATGGAGGGGGGAAAAGCAGCTTCGAGGGAATGGCGGTGGTGGCGTAGGGAGAAGGAGTGTATATACGGGTAGTCAGACGCTCGTTTCTCCAGTTTTTACGAGCTGTAAAAAAGGCAGCAGGCGCCAAGTACTCCGAGGCGAAGGAAGAGCGGGTCGATTTCCTCCGGAAGTGGCCTCAGTGTCTGCGATGGACGAAAACAGAAGGTAAAACGCCAGGGCGTAAAGTAGAAAAGAGAGCAGACGAGAAACAGACGGCTTCCGCTTGTTGCGTCTGGTGGTGCTGGAGTGACGTGAGGCAGCTGAAGGTGCAGAAGCAGACGACGGCCGCAGTCGTTGAAGAGCGTTCCCGGTCGTTCTGGTACACGCACCTTGCATCAATATAAAAGCAAATACTTGAGCTGCGATCAAACAGCATATGGCGTACTTCATAATTCATACAAAATTAAATTACGGGGTTTTACGTGCCAAAACTACGATCTGATTATGAGGCGCGCCGTAGTGGGGGACTCCGGAAATTTGGACCACCTGGGGTTCTTTAATGTGCACCTAAATATAAGTACACCGGTGTTTTCGCATTTTGCCCCCCATCGAAATGCGGCCGCCGTGGCCGGGATTCGATCCCGCGACCTCGTGCTCAGCAGCCGAACACCATAGCCACTGAGCTACCACGGCGGGTCATAATTCATACATATAGCATAGATAGCATAATTATAATCATTGAGCTGGATTACTGAAAGAAGCGGATGTTACTTGCAGGAGAAATCGAAATGCATAATCGACTAATAGCGAAATTTCACTAATCCAAATTTTAAATTAATAACGTTACGGAACATATTGCAATTAGCGAGTTGCAGCGCTCGTACAGTGTTACGTGTTTTCTTTGTGCCTGTCTTCTTTGCGCTGCATTCCACAACTAACTTTCAAAAGAGTTTTTACTCGTTGACTGAGAGTTAATCGACATTCTTCTGGACTCCCTAGATGATAGCTGTATACGTTCCCGTAGTTATAATATATGTAGAGTATCACCACGAACTTAATGGCGAGATCCACTTTCAAAGGTTTTATTGCTAGCTTAAATTTTTTGATAAAAAGGGTTTAGACATCGTAAGTATAATCTCGACTACACACTTTCAAACAGCGACCGTTAGTAAGTGCAAGGCTGAACATTGTGACAAAAAAAAAAAAAAAAAGGATCATACTACAGGAAACTAAAAGCAACCCGGAAGTCATTGGGCTGTATGAGCGAGCTTCGAAAAGCACAACCGGAAACGGAACTTGCCTCCGTCGTTAAAAAAAAAAAAAAAAACTATGCAGGAGACGACCTCTACTGGGAAAAGCACGAACTCGGATAGCGAGTACGATGTCACTCCGAGGCACATAAGAGGGGAGGGCAGCGTCGCGTCACTTCCTGTTCCGGTTCCTTCCTTCCGGTTACAATGATGACCTCCCGTCCCATCCCTTCGCAGTTAGACGCGGGGTCCTGGCTTGCAATGCGGTCGTTGTGTATGTCTCGAGTGAAGTGCCGGACGCTCTCTATGGCCAGCGATAAAAATGAAAGGCGAAAGCATAATAAAGAAGGGTGTATTTATTATTTATTTTTGCCATTTCAACCTTGGGGACACCCGTTTGTGTACTACATGTTGACGTGGGCACTCCACTTGCATTGATGGGCTGTTTTTTTTTATTCCTTATTTATTTATTTTTTATTTTTGGGTCACTGCATATCGCGTATACGCTCTTTTTTGCGTATGTTTGTATTCTACTTGAACGCACTGCTCCTAGTTATTATGATGCATAGATGCCGAAGAAATGCGTGAAAAAGGATTTAAACGTTAAAGAGACAGGTTGCAAATCAACTAGACGACGGAAAAGAAAATAAAGCCAGAAGAAGATATATTCAGTGGTGTTTTAGTGGCGAATGCGAGAGAAATGCGTTAGCATTGGCCGCACCTTTTTTGAGGTCCCGGATTCATGGCTTAAACGGTAAACCGCCTTCACCACCTGCAAAGTGTTCACAAATTCTCTCGACACACGTCCTACCTCTTCGAGGTTCGAAGTGCGACTGACGTTCGTCCGGAGCAGACCATCGTCAGTAGCACTATATATATATATATATATATATATATATATATAGTTTGATGGACCAAGCGTATTTAGAAGAATGCGAAGCACAACTTTGTGGTTATCTTCAGTTTACTTGTCCAACAGTTACAGTCGGTGGACCTACCAGAACCGAAGATAACCGCGAAGTTGTGCTTCTCATCCTTAAATACATGCACATACGCATACACGTTCTTCTAAGCTCTCCAATCTACTCTCTACCACGTGACCTGCTTCCCGCATTTTCGTACTTCTAATGATAATGCATTAAAAAGCGGTTGTAATACGAAGCGAATTTTACCGATTGAGAAATGTGAATGAATATAAGTAATCCCGTTGGAATAGTTGCTTAGCGTAGGCGACTCATTAAACGAAGGTGATTGATGGATATCCCTGGTTATCCCCAAACGACCTGTTCCTCTTCATTCTGGTGTATAGCGAGGAAAAATCGCCTGGACACACAAGGTGACACAGACGGTCTGATGCGATTCCCGCAGTAGTGGAGGCATCGAGCTCGCCGTTCCTTTATTTCCCTGCGCGACTCGTCCCCGCAACACCGTATAACTTTCCCTTCACCGTTTCCCGAACGTATATTACCGCCAGTCGTACGGCACTTACACTTAGCCCTGTAAATAAGACAGCCCGCGGCCAGGACCCCTCCCCTCAGCACGTGTAACGAACGAACGTCTTAGCTAATGACCCGGGCCAAACACCTCTGCTACGTATATATAAGGAGTGCGCGCCATTCCCTTCTTCCCCAGTGTTGTTTTTCCCCATTTCCTCCCAACTTCCTTCGCGAGCGTGCCCTGCCCAGCTCTCTAAGGGCAGCGCCGTTACGAGAACAACGCTAACACAAGAACTGCGTGACGCAGCACAATGCTCAGGAAACATTGGGGAGAAATGGGGAGATGCGGACATTTGGGGGGAAAGAGGGGATTCGGGGGAGGAATCGGAGGAGGCGAAGCGGTAATGACCGATTGAGGGAACCGTCGATGCTCTCTTGCCGGTCGGACGGGCGGGCGGGGGAAGTGAGAAAAAGTGTACTGGGGAGGGTGAAGCAGGCGCGCCTGCCGGGAAGCAGAACGAGGAAGAAAGGGGATGCGGGGGAGATGGCCACCACCGCCGTGCGGGGTAGTAAATGGATTAATGGGGACGCGCGCGCTTGCGATCCGAGAAACCCCTCTGGCGGCGGTGGTGATGGTGGCCCTGGATGGGTGATGGGATGACCTCACCATTGTCCCATCCCGCCGTTCCCCTTTCTTTTTCCCCCAGCCTCCTTCCCCTTCTTTTCCCGCAACGCGTCTTTTGCCAGCCTCGGTGGCGTTTTTCGCGGAGAGTACTTGGCGTTGCTGCGTAGCGGACGTTCCTTTTTCTCCCTTGTGCTCGGGACACCAAGTGTAGCGTGTGTTGGCGCGGATGTGCTCTCTACTTACGTCCGCGGTCGCCTGCGTTGTTTGCTTTGTTTGTTTGTTTGTTGGTGGTGGTCGTTCATTGTCCTCTTTTCGTTCGCCGGGTTGCCGCAGTCTCTGTCCCCTTTTTTGGGTCGTCTTGCAGTTTTGTTCTGCGTGTGTTGTGTGTTTACGCCCACTCCCTCGGGTACTTCGAAACGGCTCTCGAGGGCGTCGTTTGCTTTTGTCTTTCGTTTTTCTTTCGGTGCAGATACTTTGAGAATGTTGGAGAGCCTCATAAAGGCGGGAGTAAATGGGATCTCGGAAGGCGGGCGCCAGCCGGCAATGGCGAGATAAAGGAGCAAAATTAAGGGTGCCTTGCGCGACTGTTTCATTTCTTTGTCTATACGCCGTTCTGCGCCCACGTGTCTATGCTGTATTTAAGCTTATCGCGGGCAGCTCTCCTTGTACTTACTGCCCTATAGCTAAGAGCGACGGCTGACGATGCAGCAGATGGGTCTGGTTGGTTAGACTCCTTAATTTTGTTGCAGCTACACTGTTGTGAAGTACAAAGGAATAGGGGCGCGACAAAGCCGTCATGGACGTCTCTGTTTTGTGTCGTCCCTCCCTGTTCCTCCGAACCAACTTGAAACGGCGTTCTTGCCGGGGAATTAATGTTTAGCGGGAACAGCGAACTGTGGTCACCGCGAAAGGGCGATTCCTACGAATCAGGGTTCGAAATCAAAAATCCGCTTTCATGCCCTGTAAAATATGATCCGTGAGGGTTCATTCTGGTCAACGGTTATTCCGCAGTGTTAACCTAAGTGGCCTCATAACGACAAATAAACATTCTTGTACGAAAAAAAGACATGAATGATGGCCCTAGTTTCATGATCACCACTTTCATTCGATGAATAATGTGAACACAGCTATCATGAAATGTCTCTTGAATAAGTTCTTGCGAGGCGTAAGTGAACATTTATGCAGCTTAAGGCAACTAAATGCTTGTCGGTACGAAACATGGAAACATTCTCGGGTATTGAGCCTTGGGGAGCAAATTGGATGACTAACGTGGTTCAATGTTGGCCCGACATTAGCCCTGCGGTGTGTGTCGCTGTTTTTTTCAAGCGCCGTCCACCGCTACCCGAATGGAAATATTCGACACTAGATGGCGCGCTGAAAACAAACGAAATGTTTCGTGCAAAAACAATCAGCCCATACCAACGTCCAGCGCGCGACGATTTTTCACTCACAATGACACGCGGGGGCTAAGATGGAAAGGCGGGGAGGATAGGGGGGTTCTGATGGAGAAAGAGGCAGCAATTCCGATTTGCTCCGGTGCTCGGGGCGCTTTGGGCGTGCCTGCATGTATTGAGCGGCGACCGGCGCTCTCCAGGCATAACGAGAAAAGATTTGGCGAATGTGATGTAGAGGTGTGTCTGTGCTTGCACGGCGGGTTACGGGGGGAGGCTGGGATGCAGGCAGGGGAGGGGGGGGGGGGGGGGAGCAGTCCAGCTTCTTCTTTGCAGTCACCGCCACCGTCGTCAGCCTTCGACGGCGAGACACGGCTGCCGGAGAGACGGGCTCGTTCGGCCAGCGTTCCTCTTTTTTTGTTTTTTTGGGCCGATGGCCATTCCTTTTTCTGCTCCGCGGCGCTGATGCGATGCGCGCCGCCACGGTCAACGACGATGGCCACAGCTATGACGAAAGCTTCTTCTCCCTTTCTTAGGGTCTTCCCTCCCTCTTCAAGTTTCCTCCAGCCATTTGCTGCGCATGCGCTGCTACGCTAATGTCTTCGTCTCCTCCACCTCCTCTCCGCCTTAAACCACGGCGCCATGCTGCGGCTTCATCCGGTGGCCGAGCGTCCGCTTGTATGTACGTCTGTTTGTACTTCTGTTCGTTGGTCGTGCTCGCGTCCGGGTTGGCTGATCTTGGCTCGGCTAGCGTCCCACCAAGACAAAGCCGCGAGAAGTAGTAGCAGCCTGTTCGGAACAGCCGTGTCCCTTTCGTTCGTTCGTTCCTTCTGCTAGAGTGTACTAGTACTTCTGCTGCCATTCGTTGGGCAATGTCGTCTGCTATCTCGTCCGTCGCCCTCCCATAGCGTGGCGTGTTTGCGCCACCCGTCCGAATCGTTGCCTGCCCGTCCGGGCACCGCGCCCCGTTCGCCATGCCGGACGCCTCCTCCTGCGTGCCTAGCTGCCGCTCGCCGCTTTATGCACATGCGTGCATGCTCATTTCGATGCCACCATTGTCCGCTGCTACCGCGATAGTGTAGCGTTTCTTGGTGGTTATCTCGACTCGTGTACGTTGCGCCTCGGCTAGGCAGGCCTTTACTTGGTTTTTGTTTCACGTAGTCGAGCTACGGAGAGTCGTAGCCGCGCTGTTTTTGTTCGCAGAGACCAAAGAGATTCGAGAGCAAGGTAGGAGGGGTTGAGGTAGTTGACTATGTTGAGAGGAGGTGTGCATAGGGGTCGCACAAAAAAAAAGAAAAAAGAAAAGAGACAACAGAAGTGGAGGAAATACAGAGGAAGGGAGGGGGAGGGGAGGTGTTTCCGATTCGTCCGTTCAGCCGCCGTCAATGTGGCGTGAGTGTGTTACATTTATTATGTCGTGGACGGCTAAGAAGCGAGGAGGAAAGCGACGGCACATGCCTGGGCCGCGCGCATTGGAAGTGTACGCGCTGGCGGATGATGAGGGATAGAAAAGACGAGAAAAAGAAAGACTGGCTTCGACAAGCCGCGGAGTGTGAGAGAGGAGGAGAGAATGGCGGAGGCAGGGGCTGGTTGGGTCCCGCATTGGTCGGAGAGGCGAAACGCGCAACTGCGAAGCGTCGACATAGCCTTGCTCTGTGCTGGTTGATGCGGCGGCGAAAGCCAGAGTAGAAGAGGAAGGGAGGGACTGTTGTTGCTGCTGGCTGCGTGGCGGTCAGAACTGCCACGCAGCTGTCGTGTTTGTGAGCGCGTGCGTGCGTGCATGTATCGACGTTGAGCCGGGGCCACGGTGTAAGATATACAGTATATATCTTACACCGTGGCCGGGGCTATCGTTGCTCTCTGGGGGGTGTAAGGGAGCCGTATGTAGGGTATCCCACCTAATTTACCCAAACTGTTCAGCGAAAAAAGAAAATGGCCCTATGGTGGTCGCTCGTGAGAGGCCTGACGACCGAACACGGTAGATCTTGTATCTTGCACCGTGTGTTTCAAATATTTTATTTTCGTTGAACAGCTCATGGCTAAAGTTAGCTAGGATACCCCGTATATACGTATATCGCGTATAAAAGCATCTTTCGCGTTCTTGAGGGATCTTCGAAGAGGTAAGATTCAAAGCTCTACGATTACGTTCTGAGCTCTTAGTTTTCCAAGTTCTTATAGTTTTCGTAAGAGTCCTAAGGTTCATAGTTCGGCGATCAGGTTTTTAGTTCTGCGTTCTAAGCTAGGAGTTGCCGCCGGGAGAGAGAGAGAAAGATTCACTGTAAGAAATATGATATAGGAGAAAAAAAAATGTAGAGGCGTGTCCTTTCCTCTCTGTGGTAAGTTGAAAACGAAATACACAATGAAAATACCGAACCGAGAAAAGCAGGAAAGCGAACATGGACAGGCGGACAGTCGGCGGAAGAAAGCCCGACTCCCCGTTGAGTCGTATTCGTCGAAGACGTGTTTCCGCGTCTACCTGCAACGCTCTGTAATCGTTTGTCTCTCCGCAGTCGGTCTGCTTTTGCAGGCGTATTTTCTCTTTCTTTGTTGTTACAAATTGAGCTTTGTGGGAAGACGTTATACACCGACAGTCCATACCACGCGACTACACCAGCCCGCTTGCCTGACTGGGTGTTTCGAGTTTTTTTTTTTTTTTTCAAGTCCACAGAGACCATCGCTTATTCCCCCTGGCGTCATATGGCGTGCAGTAATTTGCATATACTACGCGCGTTTGCCGTATCTCTCTGACACCGTTTTCATACGGGACTTTGTTCCTCTTCTGAAGCCGAACGACCCAAATCGCCGTTGTGTGTTTGCCTCCGGTGACTTTTTTTTTTAAATTCTTTTTTTCGGTGCATACGAAGATTGATGACCATGGCTGAGCAGTACAGGTGTCACTGACTCGCAAGCCTTTTTCGCTGAGCGCCTAGACGTCGGAAGTGCGCGTTTCCGTTGCGCCTAGCAAAATCGCAATAATAATAATAATAATAATAATAATAATAATAATAATAATAATAATAATAATAATAATAATAAAAGTTCTGCACCATGCATCGTGGTTCGGCGTTACGAAAATGCCAGTGAGAATTGGTCGCCATATTGTTAGGAGCTGCGCGGCGCGTGTATTGGCCAGCTGTGTAAATTTCTGGCAACTCTATGAGCGGAGATCGTAACGTTCTGTATAGGCCTGTGATGCAAGAGTTTTTGCGCTCCTCTCGTGATTTATCGTTTCGTCTGTTCTGTGCAGAAAGTATATGCGATTTCCTGTTTTCTGGTTTCTTGTGCCGTATTTTCGAGTCGTCGCGTGTCGCGATTAACCGCGTTCTCTGATTGGACGAGCGGCGTCGCCGAACGTATACTCTTTCGGTCAGAATGCGAGCTTCAGAAATTTTAAATAAACTATGGAGTGTCTTGTTGTGTATACTGCACTGGTTTATGGGATAGTGGGCTCTTTAATACCCGAAATTCATGCACTGTAGCAGTTAATAAACAGCAACTACACTGCTGTTCGATTCAAGCCCGTCGATGCCTGATTCTCGTCGTTGCGTATGCGTGTTATTTCCTTATTTCGTCACGTCATTTCTCCCAATCCAATGTTGTATAAAAGTCGCAAAGAAGGGAGCCAACAATTACGGTATCGTAAAATCGATCAATTACTCCATCATCAATCAATCAATCAAATAATCAATTGATCGATACCGCACGGCACAGAAGCCACGTCGTAGCAACGATCGACTTTTCCCCGTCCACCAGCATCGCGTTCCCAAGCGCCCAGAGGGGAAAAAAAACGAACATGGGTCTCAGAAATCCTCGCGGTCTTGTACACAGTTGTTCGAAGGGAAACGACCGCTTTTCGCTTGATCGGCCTCGGGCTTTGCGCGATACGTTCGGAGCAGGGTGAGGGCTGGGAAAAAGGGGGTCGTACGAAGAAGTATAGGGACGGAATACGCTGGGAGGGGGGGGTTTGGGGACTTTGGGGAATTCCAATCCCGACCGCGCGTGCGTGCTCACTTTCCCGACGTGTCGGCCCCAAATCCTCGCGCCAAATCCATCCCCAAGATGGTCGGCGTAATTCCTCATCCGTACCGTTTCGCCCTCCTCTCCCGACTGCTTCGTCCTCTCGCCCTTTCCCGCTGTCTTCTTATCACCGCGGACCCTTTTATTTTTGCTGTCCGCTATCTATTGCTCCATTTTGTTTCACTTATCGTGAAATTGTCTTTCTTTCTCTCGCCTCCTGTATAAAGTCATTCTTCTTACGGATCGTCGTTCCTCCGCTGCTTTGATACTGGCCGTAACATTCCGCGTTGTATGAGGCTGATCGCTCAGTACCGGTACACGATTCACGCTTGCTCAATATGTGTCGATGACAACCGAAATATGCAGTCACAAATACACCGTGTTTTACTAGGAGAGAATCTATGTAGATGCGCTAGCCAATAACGTTCGCTAATCTCCTTGACGTCACGGAGGAGGCAAGACTATTTTCAAATGTTGGCGTCTGTCGGATACTGTGTTTCGGAGCGTGGTGTGGCAACGAGGCCAGTTGCGGTGCGGTTCTTTTGGTCGAATTGAGCATGTACTGAATCAGTGGCTGTAGTAACTGGTCGCACTATAGCTTTTTTCCTAAGCTATGAGGCGTAAAATTAGCGACTCTTTTTTTAGTGACTTCAGAGAGAAGTAAAGAGCATGCTCATGGACTGCTATCTTCAGCAATAGACCGTAATGAACAAAACTAAGTATACGCCTGCATGCGTCTGCCTCGTTCTGGGTCAAGGCGTTTCTGCGTGACAGTGTGGATCGTTGCCCATGTTGGTATAAACGAGCCAATGCATGTCCAATCTATGACCAACGTTGTACGTTGGTAGTTGCCAATATGGCCCAGCATTGGAGCAAAACTGGCCACACTTCTTATGCTGCTAGCTTATAGCATTTAAGGCGAACGGGAGCGAAAAACCGTATTTGAAATGAGGCCAAAGCGATTCGAGACTCTTCACTGTGGCTCACTGAAACACTGCAAAACTCTGCATGCATTGACCCTCAGAAGCTTCGCATTATCGTTTCATATGGTCTTCGGTTGTACGTCGGCGTGTGTACGTTCCATGGGGCTTTACGCACGAGAACCCAGCACAGTCGAGCCGAAACGCGCTTCCAACAAGAAACCCGAGAGAGGAAGAAAGATCGGTCACTTCCCGCTCGCCCGCGCATTCTCTCCCCATCGCTCCCCAATTCTCCCCATGGCTCAGTCTCGTCCAAGAGCCGGCGGTTCCCCGTCTCCTTCGCGGCATCTTATTTCCTCCCCTCCTTCCCTACTGGTCGCTCTCTCCTTCTCCTATCTTGCATGAAGAACGTTTTCCCCCGCCGGCCGTGGAGGAGCCGATGGTTAATACAGCCAAATCCGGGGGTAATTTGTCAATGTCACCCGCGGTAAGCCCCCCTCACGCCGCCTCCCCCCTTTTCCGCTTACAGCCGTGTCTGCCCCGTTCGATGCCTCCTCCCGTTCTCTGTATACTAATACTTCCCGGCTCGTTGTCTTCCCGGAGATATATTTATATATACGTGGCCGGTTGTTTGAGCAGGGGATTGCCTTTCTTTCTTTCTTTCGTTGCTATGTTTTCTCTTATTGCACTTTACTCACAGCCAGCGGTGGCAATATTGTCTTTGGCCGCCGTCTAAATGCGCGACCAACCTCACCTCTTGTATAATAGCCTTGCAGTTATAGCGTTGTTGTTGTTGTTGAGGCCTCGAAACGTGGCTGTTACCCATAAAGGCATTGGCCACACAGATGGCGATAAGAATGAAACATTAGGCGACACAATCTCAGTAGAATGTGAAGGACACATGCCCGTCTTTTGCTTGTGTTTTGTGTGTGTTTGTTTGTGTGACAAACACACACACACACATGTATAGAGGCACACACAGGCACCCGTTTCTTTTTTTTTTACTTTCTCTTTATTTATTTAAAGATCCTACTCGGTGGTATTGCATAAGGTGTGGAAAACAACAGTTGTTTAACATATGAATATCAGTTAAGTTGTATATTAGTTAATACTAGTGAAGTTGTGTGTCTAGTGTGTTTACGCGCGGCCATCGAAATTAGCGGTGGGCAGCATCGGTACCTCTAAGGAAATATCAATATCAGTATTGGCTAGAGCTAACGCTTAAAGAAAGGCGCCGGATGAAATCTGCATGCCGATGTTCGTTACCGAAACGGGATCGAACAATGCGAATTATATTTTGTTGGTTTCCAGAGCAATACTACGCTCACCATGAAAGAAGGACATAGAAGCTAACGGTGACGGCATTGAAGGCAAAGACTTTCGCCTTCGTCGTTTGCCTAACAGAACATTGTTAGGTGATAAATGGCGCACATAGCCCAATAAGAAATTTATAAAAGCGGCGAGGAACAAACAGCTACAGACGTAGGTGTGGCACAGGCGGCATTTGAGGGGAGGGAATTGAGAGCCATTCTGGCTGACGCTATGGAAGCCGCGACGCTGTCCAGAACAGAAACCTCGAGGAGGGAGGAAACAGGCTTTCGAGAAGGGCGCTGGCCTGCGGGTCTATTGAAAAACAAAAGCGGCACTGGCATCAGCAGCAGCGGCGACAACAACGCCGCCGCCACCACCATATATATACCGTTGATGCGAAGGGAAGCGTATGAAGTTAGTTGAAAAGCAACCTATTCAAAAACAACGAATCTCGTCACTAGCAGACGGCTAGCGCCCTGCCAGAAGTGCGGGGGTCGTCTGCTGCACTTCTGGCACAACACTAGCAGACGATCATGCGGAGCCTTCTGGTATGCGTGTGTGTGTGTGTGTGTGGGGGGGGGGGGGGGGGGGTGCATGGTTGTCGCATTATGTATTCTTGCTTTCCTTACAGTTTTGGTTCACTTAAGACGCTTTTCTCGGTTTCTGGTATGAAGGACGCGATGAGCAGACGACTATCGCCCTGCCAGAAGTGCGGGGGTCGTCTGCTGCACTTCTGGCATAACGCTAGCAGACGATCACGGAGTCGTCTGCTTGGGGGGGGGGGGGCATTAATATTTTTGCTTTCATTGCTGTTTGGCCTGTCTTTCTTTTTGTTTCTGTTTTGATTGGTCATTTTACTGTTCCGTCGTTTTTGTGTGTGTTTTGTTTTCATCGTTCTTTGGCCAGGCGCGCGACCTCACAATGCGTAGCACGGTCGGGATGAGTGTGCAGCTGCCTTGCTTGCCCTTCTGCGCGCCGTTAGTGTTTGCGTCCCGTCTCGAGCCTCGCCGAAAGCCGCGTTGTTTTCTTTTCTCTCTCATTTCTTCTTTCTTTTCTTCTTTCATTTCTTTCTTTCCCGTCGTCTCGTGAGGGTGGCGGGAGGTGCTGGTTGCCCGGAGCGTGGCGTCTGGTTTGTGTTTCGCGGGTCCCTTCTCGAGTGGTATCGTCATTTCTATCTTTTCTTGATCAGCGCAACTTCCTTCTCCTCCTCCTTCTTATTCGTGAGCCTCCTTTCTCGACGCCTCTGTTTTGTTTTTCTTCTGCGTCTCATCTGCTCTCCTTCTGTTTTCATGCGGCATGCACAAGCGAAGGTCGGCAGTTCGACAGCCTCCGACGTGACCATACAGGAAAACAGCTGCAGGGCACACCACCGAAACAGTGGGGGAAAAGAACAGCCCTGTTCCAGCTTTCATCAGAGGCCCTCGCGGCTTAGTAGTACGGTAGTAGCTTAGGTAGCAGTAGTAGTAGTAATAGTACTAGTAGTAGTAGCAGTAGTAATTGGTTGTTTGACTTCAACTTGAAAGGAAGGAAGGTAGGAATATTAGTGTTGACCGCACTGCCACTGTCAAGCTACACCTGCTGATACCTCGGTAATCTCAAGAACGACCAGCCTGTTTCGGCAGCCAGTTCTATCGTTCCCTTTCAAATCTGCCTACTCGGTATACGTGCACCAGAACCGTCCATCTGTTCGAGCACCGACTTACGGTTTCTTCGAGTTGGCTTGCTTGTCCGAATCGCCTTATATTATTTACAGCGGCATGTATACAGTGGATGGGCGAGGTGATGTCCGTTGACTCCTTGTAGCCGCGGCCACGGGCGGAAGAAAGCTGCGTCGCTCTGAGCCGCTCACAGATAGGAATTTCGGCTTTGCGCAAGCAAGCAAGCTCGTCGCTCGCAATTGAGCTCGCCTCAGCCCGTCGTCCGCCCCGACGACGAAGCGGGGTGTTATGATTGCCGGCATGGTCCTCTTACCTTCCCTTTCCTTCGCCTACACTTGCGGGCCAAGAAGCATCGCCGCCGCCCAGGGTTGCTTCCCTTCGTTGCGCGCGGGCCGCCAGTAATGGGCCGGTCATTAAGTCCTCTTAAAAAAAAAGCGCGCGCTGACTGCCGGCTCCTCGAGCCGAAGACGCGCGCATGCGCCGTTGCAAAAAAAAAAAAAAAAGCGAAATACAGAAAATTGAGTAGATACAAAGAAACGCAAGCGTTGGAGAAGAGAAACACCAGCACTGCTGACGTGACTGGTTTTGTCTCGCGGGGGCATCTTCTCTCTACCCTCCCGGGTTCCGATGGATGGACGGACGGACGGACGGACGGACAAGCGGCTGATCCCCCGGGAATTACTTTCCCCTCTCCTCCGCGTCGCGTCGCTCGTTTCGCTTTCTCTCGCTCGCTTCGCTTGTTGAGATCGACGCCTCCCTCGAAAACGAAGAGAGAGCTAGCTGGGTGGGGCGCGCTCCGTTGAAGAGCTGCGCCTCTTTATTTCTCCTCGGCAAAAGCGTTTTGACTCTCGTCGCGCTAATTCTGCCTCTTTCGTCGGTGGCTGCCGGAGTAGTAGTGGTACGGCGATCCCTTCCTCGAGCTCGTGTTATGACATTTTTTTTTTTTTTCGACGTTGAGAGCCGGGCATATAAGGATCGAGGAAGAGGGGGTTAAACGCTGCGTGGCTTTTCGAACAACCCTAGTCGCAGCAGCGTCGGCATTCGAGGGGGTGGCAGAGCGAAATGAGAAAGACGGGCCACTGACTACTTGCGGGAAGGGGCAGGGCACGTTCAAGATGGTTTTGAGAAAGCCGCGGCGGCGGGCGCTGATGATGAGGTTGCCCTCTCTCTCCCCTTTCTGCCTTACCCCTCTCACCTCATCGTTCCAGGCCGGCCTTCTCTGAGCAGTCGGCTGGAGGAAACAAAATGGCGAAGAGGGCAACCGTCGTGGAGTATTCGTATTAAGGTGGCGCTTCGCGAGGTCAAACTGTTTCTTTCTTTCTTTTTTGCTGACTGGCTGACTGGGAAGTTTTATTTTGCTTGTGTGCTTGCTTTTTGCCATGCTTTTGGCATTAAAGAAGGCTTGGAAAGGCGGTGAGGAGAGACGGCTTTTGCAAGAAGCGCGCTTGCGAGACGACGTCTGCAGGGCGACCGGGCGGGCCACTTCTCGGCATCACAGTCAATTATGTGCGCTCGTCTGCTGTGGTGGCCGTGGTAGTGGTGGATGGTTCGTCACTGCGTAGGCCAGAGCGTGAGTTGGAAGGAATATTGTATAAGAGGAGTGAGGTGGCAGACACGAGAGCTATCTCTTCGACGAGAACTGAGAGAGAGAGAGAGAGATGGAGCCGGGACCGAAACGGTTCGGTCGAAAGTCAAAAGGGGGGGGGGGGGGGGGGCGACGCCATTACTACATATTCGAGAGCCTCTGGTCTTTGCCCGGATTTTTTTTGCCTGTTGAGAAAGTTGGTAATGAAAGAGAGACGCGTAGCTGGCGCCCGAGAAGAGAATGCATGCTGCTAATCGTCGCCGCAATTTTCGCGAGTGAGTTAACCACTCTCGGTTTCTTTTATTAATATAGATGTATGTATTACGGATTGGTTGTTTGTCCCTTTTGCTGAGGCGGTATGCATGTATGCACTTCGCCGCGCCGGCTTGGCACGTCGGCGAGATGGCTTTTTTTTTTGCGTTCCTGCGGCGGGGAGCATTGTTTTGTGGCCTAGTGCCAGGCGAACATGCTTAACGTCGTCGACTGTCATGGACAGTGATACATTGTATACACGTATAAATATGCTAGAGCACGCGAGAGAGCAATAAATAGGCTTCTTGCGATGATGTCGCAGTTGAAAGGACACTAATGAGTTACGCCGAATCACTTTATAGTCGTACAGTGTTTACTGAAGACTATGTATTTTCGTTTATTTGGTGGAAAAAGGGTTGATTACAAGCCGTCTAAACGAAGGCCGCAAAGTTTGCCTCTTTTGAATTTCGCGCGCCAACGGCAGCGCCGCAACACCTTTCAGTAACTTTTCCACAGCGCCGATAAGTGTTAAATGTAACACCAGAACATGTCGCCGCAGATTTTGATGAGGGCGTGTTTCTCGGAACTGGTAGTGAAGTCCGGTATTTCTGGCATACATAAGTGCGCCTTCATCACTGCATGGCTTCAATTGCATAATTTGGACATAGGCTCCAAACTGAATGAATAGAAGTTGATCAGTTACAGACTTCGTTAATTAGCAACATCACACTGCGATTTATCGTGCAAATAAATTGCGCGTCTTCAAGTAATCCTGGTGTGACCGAATTGCGCGTTCTACCGTACAGGTTATCTGTCTGCATTATATGATCACCCGGTGATTCGTGCGCGCTTCTGTGGACACTGCTGACGTCAGCAATATTAATTGTCTCATTCTCTTACGCGCGCATTTTCTTTCCCCCTTACCATTCCGAGGGAAGTGACGCAACACCTTTCTCTCAGCCAATCAGAGCGTGGGCGAGGATATGGCTGAAATCGACAACATTCTGTAGAATATTCTCATACTTTCTAGAGTGCACTGATTCCTTTGACCACATTCGCGACCCGGACCGCGTATTCTACACGTTCCTTGACACCTTCACACACTCTTGTATATTGAACGCGACTAAAAAAGCAGTCCTCCATAAAACGTGTCGCGTCTCGTCTTGTTCTCGTCGACCCAAGGGTTGCCATGGTTACAGGCGTATGCAGAGAACACGCACCCAGCAGGCTTGGCTCTAATTTACCTCGCGGCATTCACTATGCGGCGCATTGACGTGCCCGTCGCTGAGCGAGCGACAGCGGCGCGTGACGTGCGTGTACACGCTGCGTCACAATAGTCGACGTGCGGCAGGGTCCCGCGCGAACCTGTCACGTGTGCTTCCCGAACAGATAAACGTGTCCCCCCTGTGGCACGCGAAACGGTGAAATTAACCAGCTACACGCGAAACGCATAGAGATGATAGATAGATAGATAGATAGATAGATAGATAGATAGATAGATAGATAGATAGATAAACTACACAACAAAGGGCAGCGCGAAAAAGAGTTCTGCCAGGGTTACATACCTACACTATACTACTACTACTACTACTAATACTACTACTACTACTACTACTACTACTACTACTACTACTACTGCTACTACTACTGTTGCTGCTGCTGCTGCTGCTACTAATACTAACTAGTACTGCTGTAGCTGACGCCTCTTCCAGTAAAAGTATATACTCCTACTATTAGTTCTTAATTTTCAACGTCTTCCTTACTACCACTAAGTTTAACTTGTTTGTCATCTACGTTTTTTTTACTACTGCTGCTATAGTTCATCTTCTATGTCTTTTTGTTTACTACTTATGCTGTCAACTTCTGTATTACTTGTACTACTGCTACTGTAACTACTATACTACTACTCGTTCTTTATCCTCCTCTACGTCTTCCTTGCTACTGCATTTCGAATTTAAATTGAATTTGGGGTTTTGCGTGCCAAAGCCACGATTTGGTTATGAGGTGCACGCCGTAGTCTCCGGATTAATTTTCTGACCACCAAGGGGATCTTTAACGTGCCCCAAAATGCACGGGACACGGACGTTCTTGCATTTCGCCCCCATCGAACTACTGCCACTTTACTAGCGCTTCATATTATTTACTACTCGTACCACTTCTACTACTTCTACTAGCTACTAATACTTCATCTTCGACATCGTCTACTACTATACTGTATTATACTATTATCAACTCTTGCGTCTAATTCTCCCGTCTCTCTTGTTCGTCTCTACCGCCACTTCTTGACGCCGTCCACTTCTCTTCGTCTTTTCCACCCTCTTGTGTCATCGCATTCGTCGGCGAAGGACGACAACTGGTCTTGAAAAGCACCGCCCCGACCGCGCCGCTCCGAATACTAATGCCGTGTCGGGCCCTGCCCACAGCAGCGGCGTTGTTGCATGGTGGCGACTGGGACTCGGCGTGCGTCGCTCAGGCTGCTGCGGCTCGCAATGGCTCGCACGCCTTCAGTCCGTCCGCGCAGGGAGAGAGAGAGAAAAAAAAAAAACCATTGCGGCAGCAGGTCGAGCCGGCCCCGTGCGTCGTCATTTACATGCGCCAGACTCGCTGGGTCTCCGTGTAATTTCGCGAGTCCTGACGCAGGTCCGCTCCTCTCCTCCTCCTCTGACCGGCTGTCACTCATTCTCACTCTTTTATTTCTCTCTCCTCTCGTCTCCTGACCCTCACTGCTTCCTTTGATGTTTCGGCGCGCAGGGAGACAAGGGTAGGCGCTGAGGCCGCTTTTATTATTTCTTTTTCTTGCTTTGTGTTATTCTGGCTTTCCTTTTTATTGATTTTACGATTTCGCGATCAGACTTCTTCGCTTTCGTGAAGGAAGAGTTGGCGAAGAGAAGCATGCGAAGGCAACTTGCGTGCTCACCTTTTCTTTTTGTTGTTCTTTTCGTTATTGTTTTTGCTCGCAGCGGTTGATTTGTGACAGCGCCTGGAACGGCCGCGTTTGAGGCTGTCGCCGATCCGTGAATGTTGAGCTGAGGAGATTCTTAGTGGAGGCCCTCGAAGAGAATCCTAAGGGGACAAGCGAGCGGCTTGAAGCGAGCTTGAAGTAGGAGTTGATGTTTGCGTCAGACCGTGGGGTTTCGTGCTGATTCATGCTCGGCCTCTGTTGTGAAAGAGAAAATTATCATCCACCCGAGTTGTATAGCAAGAAGCTAAAAAGGAAAACCGGTACGGTTTTTTTTTTTTTAGAAAGGAAGATTCGCAGTGGAAGATTTGTCCTAGTCAGCGATTCGAACCCGAGACCAACGCCTTTCCGGGCGATCGCTCATACCATCTGAACTAACCAGGAGGCTCGAAGGTCGCAGAGTGAGGGCTAAGGGAGGCGGGGATGGAGGTGGAAGGGTCGTTGAGGCACGAGAAAGGAGCACAGGCCTGCCCTGAAAGTGCGTCGCTTATACCGTTGTAGAAGTTTTTCGTCCGAGAAAAGTGTTCGTTCAAGCAAAGCGAGTAGTAACGTGAAAAAAAATATGGTTGCAGTTCGATTTTGAATCGTTACTGTATTACGTTGCTGCGAACATGGATAAGTTCTTTGCACGAGCGCCCTTCATTAAACACACACGCAAACACAAACACGCGCACATGCAAACACACCCCGGCTGCCTGCGCGTCGAGCAAGAGAACCTGCAGCATCAAGCAGCTCGGTTGCGTTTTTCTCGTTCGCGCTCGCTCGCTCGCTTGCTCTCTCGAGGGCGCGAGTCGTCGAGAAGAGAAAGAGCGAAGAAGCCACGCCGGTGTGTGTCGGCAGCGGCGAGCAACAAGAGCGCGCCGTGTTCCGACTGATAAGAGCGTCGACCTGCCGCGCGCGCGCGCGCTCGCCCGCTCCCTCGGCTTATACGAAGCACCCCCCCCCTCCCGTCCTTATCGGCTCCCGACCAAACGCACAACCGCGTCGCGCCCTAGGAGGAGGTTCCGACAGCCCCAAGGCGAGACCGACCGACCGGGTCGCTACCTCGACGTGGCCTCCTCACCGCAACGCTCCTCGGCTCGCACGCAGGTCACATAACACAGAACACACGGCACGCCGAGCGCGCGTTAGCACACCCTCCTCCGCTGGTCTGTTGGTGCTCGCACGGTGACCACGGCGTTCTTCCCCCCTTTCCTGCCAACGTCGCCGGCTTGCACCAGAGGAGGGGCATGTACTGCGCTTGTACTATGTAGTGTCCCTGTATATGCTCCAGCATATATACAGGAACACTAATACTATGTAGGGTGCCTCGATGTCCTCCTCGCCCGCCGCATCGAGGCAACCTAGTACCATGGGACATGCAGCGGCGGTCGACGGCATCGTGGGTATATCCCCGTATTTGTGCGAGTGCGTGCGTACGTGCAATGCAACGAATTGACATGCGGGGCCTCGCTCGAAGGATTTGTAATTGCGCGCGCGAGGGCGAAATTGGTCGTACGAGGGGGCAAGTGCGTGTTGTGATTGTGAATTCGGGCCCTCGGGTCAGTATGTGCCGTCAGCGGACGATAATATCGAAGATAGGCTGGTGTGCGCGGTGCGGCAGTGTTGCGAGCGAACGAGGTCTGGTCGCAGACACTCGTCTCGCTCGTCGAAGACTGAAACGAAGCGCCACCTGTCTAGCGAATAAGCTTCGGGGAGGCGTCGCGAAAGATTTGAAATAAGATTGGAACACAAGCAGATCACGAGCTACCCGTTACTGTAAAGGCTATAGTACCTTTCATTTCAGTGTACTGCTGCATGTGTTCGTGTGTTTTACGCGGCGTGCCGAGGCGCGACTTCGGGACCTTCTGTGTTGTACTTTCCATGCTCACAGCGGGGTGTTGAAAATTTTAAAGTGTTGCACAAGGGATTTTAGTGCTTTAAGATGGCGCAGCACCCGTCTTTTTTCCTCTCTCTTCGTTAGTATACCACGTTAGATGCGCTCCCTGTAGGAGTGTACCGTACCATATAATACTCTCACGACAGGCACAGTCCTCGGACAGTACCGTACTGTACTTTCACGAAAGGCACAGTCCTCCGACAATGACGTACTATACTCTCACGACAGGCACAGTCCTCCGATAGTACCATACTGTACTCTCACGAAAGGCACAGTCCTCCGAAAATGATCTGCAGAATTGAAAGCGGGAGAGTCTGCGGGACACGCACTGAGACGCTTTTCGTTCGCCGCCGAAAACCGAAACTTCACATATGTGTACGTTCCACACCTCTTTCTACAATCATCGGCGCAGCCAGGGGGTTGCACACCAGGCACGTGCACCCCCGAAATTTCTGTTGTATGCGGCCTGCCCAATGCTCGACCCCCCCCCCCCCCCCCCCCTGCTCCTACATAAATTTGTCGCTTCACCACTGCTACAAACAGAACGTTTCCTCCCAAGGTCTTCTAAACGCTTTAAAATGCCCCGTGGAACAAATAACGCGACGGAAATCACTCTCTCTCTCTCTCTACTTCGCTAAACTCGCCATCCTCCCCGGGAGTTTGGTCTACCCAAAGTGCCCCAGTTTCTCATTATCCGCGCGATCTCTCTCGCTTTCTTCTATCGCCTAAGGAAGTCGAGAAGAGAAGGGGAATGGTTGTTGGCTGCTCACCTATCGACGCCACGTGCATGGCAAGAACAAACAAAACGGAAACGAGGAACAAAGAAAGCCTGCGATGCGAATAAAAAAAAAAAAAAGAAAGAAAAGAAAATGAGCGCCGCCGCTTGCAGTGGCGAAACGTCGTCGGAAAAAGCGGTGACCGCAGGGTCACGTGCCTCGGTAGATCGGCGCGTTGATAGGGCGGCGCAGCCGCGTCGTGACGTGACGTGCGTGCTGCCGTAGAAGCGGCGTTTTCCGGCGGCCGGCTCCAGGCAGCTCCAAGCGTCTCGCCTTAGGACTAGTGTACTGCGGCGCGTGTTTGTGTTTGGCGCGCGCTGTACAACGTTCTCGGTCTCGAACATTGGCGCCCCCATCCCCTCCTACTCAACATTTGCCGGTTCATGGTGGTGGTGTAGTAGCTTCGGCGAGCGATGCTGATGGCGTCGTCGGCACGTCGCGTGGAAAGTTTTGCCGCTATACGACCCATTAGCAGTGCTCGAGATCACGCCTTGTCGTGACCCATCTCCCCCGCCGCCGCTTGTGCGGCGGGGATAGTCTTTGCCTTCGTCTCGGCAGCGCGTATGGCCGCCGCGCCCGATGACCGATTACCGCATGCCGCCTGTATTACCATCCTCGCTCTAGATGCATGCAGTGCTCTTAAAGTATAGCCTGAATAACGTTGACGGATAGCAATTGTGCTGCACGATATCTGTATGGCATGGGTAGACAATGAAACCTTGGCACCGGTAATCTGTGCATGTTCTGCACCTTAAATTAAGGAATGAAATTACGATATAGCCCTTCTTCTTTTGCAAGGCTGCATGTCCACATGCAGCTAGCAGTACTCATCATTTCTCCCTTCGCTATTTGAGGAATTCAACAATATTTGCCAAGTAACTATTGAAAAGATGGCCGCATGTATTGATCATGACTGCAGAGGAAACGTCACGCCGTTAGGGTCAGTAAATGACGGCAGCGTTGCCGCATATGTGTGCACCGTGACGTCATAAACTGCGATTCGTCTGTATGGACCACGTACGTCCGCCTGCTGTTTCGTTAGATGCACCGTGAACTTACACGTGGGTTGCAAACTTCATGTTCCCACTATATATATATATATATATATATATTAGTACTTATTTGTTTGTTTGCTTTAGAAAGACAGTTTATGTCCAATAGAAGATGCATGTGCAAAATTTCGGCCTGATCACCCGTCCCTGTATACTACTCTTAATGGGACTATATACTGAGAAGAACGACACTAGATCAGTTTATACTGGTAAAATATGGTTTAAAACTCGTTAGTCACTTAGTGGGAAAAGTCTAATTATGCATAATAAGAAAAAACAAGGTATGGTGTTCTTGAAGATTGCGCCGCGCACGTCAGAGTGACGTCACCGATTTTTCTTCAACAGCAATCCTGAGTAGACGCTGGTCAAAATCCGTGACGTCACCACCCGCTAGTGCGCGATTTTCACGGTGGTGTCGCCACCTGTATTTAGGTTTTCTCTCCTGTTATGGCTTCAAGCTTCCTTTGACAGTTAGAATAGCCGTTCCCCTCTGCCGGTTAATGCATGCTCGACGAAGTTTGCTGTGCAGCCTTAACGTCGCAGTGCACAGAAATAGTGAGGCGGGATGTTTGCAACGCTCACGACACATTCGAGAGTTCTCTGGAGCAAAAGCACGACCTCGCTCATGGTCCCTAGCTTTCTCGGAGAGAAAGAGAGAGAAAGCTTTTATTGAACAGCGCATCATCACGCGGCGTCTCGCGAGACACCGCGTGATCTTCCTTCGTGGAGCGATGCTGCATGCTGCAGCCGCGTGATGTTCGGCTCGAGAGAGGCGTCCACGCACATTACGTGCCGCAGAGTTTCGGTGTTGAGTGCTGGCGTTCCCCTTCGGGCACGTTAGGTGATCGAGTGCGCGGTAGCTGCAGTGCACGCATAGATGCTTATCTTTAGCCTTTGCGCATGCGCGTGTCGTCGTGCGAAATAACAAGAGGCGGAGGCTTGCAGTAATATTACCTGTAGTCGCACTTCTATAGGCGGGTTTTTGAGGACACTCATTAGTATTGTTAAGCCAGATTTACAGTTTCTTCTTAGTTTTTGAGTGGCATTACAAGTGAAGTATACTTTTCTTTCAAAGGATGATACGGCTACGAGCGAGGTGGGTGGCGCCGCCGCCTTCTATTCCCCGCACCAACCCATCATGGCGTCATAGGTGGTTTGCAGTTTTAGAAAGAGGCTAATTAATTGTTTATTGCTCTAGAGTAGATTGGTTTCTATTGTAATCGTAAATAAGCAAAACTGTACCTCCCAACTTATTCCGTAGGCTTGTTTTGCAGAGAAAGAATCCGTATAACGAATTTGTGATGTCTTGCTGATGTCACTGGTGCCTCTGCTTCAGCGTGAATTTGGGGAGTCAAAGCTTGGTATAAACACACTCAGCGCGGAACGATTGCGGAATGAAATCTGAAAGAGAAAGTGCAGAGTGTTTGACCTTGTGTGTATCTTTCATAAACGCTCCCAAACACTTAAACACGCGGGCTTCCCGTACGCATTCCTGCATTCCACTTTCTGCAGAATTTCAAATCAATGTAATCGAAACTTCCCCTTAAGAGACTCGTTATATAAGGTCAGAACGACCAAACAAGACAGCGGAAAACGAACGATTTGACGCGCATAACTTCCGGAGATCGCGTTGAGCAACCTAGCATCGCGAAACACGTAGCCAACGTAAGACCAATGTTGGCCATACATTTGTAATACGCTGGCCTTACATTGGCTACTGTTATGGCCTACGATTTGACCCGCTTACGGTGCGGCTTCGTTGCTACTTCGCCAGGCGGGTGTGCTCTATGGTATTCAGGGGCCTTGCCGGTTGGTGTTTCTCTCTAAGCGCGTCGGTGCAAGACGACCCGTCGGTCGTCTGCGGTTGCCATGGCGACCTAGCCTGGGGCGTCTAGCAACCCGAGCAAGATGGATGAGATCGCGCGCGCTCACATACCTAACCTTCTCCCCCCCTCCCCATCTCCACCCAACTCCATAGATCCCTTTTGCTTGCCAGCCCGTTGCCCGGCTATCTTTCGCGAAGACTGCTGCTTCCTCTTTTTGGCGCGCGCATTCGGCTTCGTATATCTTTATGCTTGCGGCTCGCAGCGCGTGGTTTTCTTGTCTTATTGTAGGCACACACACACACACTCTTCTTGTCGAAGCTCTGTAGTTTGTTCGCGCTTCGTGCTTGCTTTATCCGTCCGCGACTGGGCCGGAGATCTCTAGCGCTGGTTTATCGCACAACGATAATGGATGCGAGTTGCGCGAGGTAATTACGGAAGTGCCGCATGGGCCTCCTATATATGTGCTCGGGTTTAGCATCGCTTGTTTTTCGCTCATGTTAGTTCATCTTATACATTGCCGACAAAACCGGCGTGAATGGAAGTAAGAACCAAACAAAATAAAATGAAGATAAGGCGTGATACGGAGAATATCTGTAATCTATAGTGTGGTTCTGTATTCCACGACCAGACTGGCTTGTCGTCAATTCTTACCCGATGCCTTTCGTTGATTGTGAACTCTTGCAAGCTACGCTTTTATTTTTATTTAAAAAATTATTTTCGGGGGAGGGGGCGCTTCTGTTATTGTTAAAGACGGAAATGTAGTGTGATTAGCGAAATTAGGATGTGTGCGTTCCCGTGATTCGCCATCAAAATGGTCTCGCCTCGCACATCCCAGATTCCAGTACCTAGGCTTACTGAACAACCAGTAGTACTGTGTCTATATGTCTAGTACTGCTCGCTACTGTTCAGTAAAAACAGGAACCGACTTTGATAATGATGATGGACGAATGGATGGCAAGTTATTGGTTGGGTGGGTGAATGCTAATGATTACATTATTATCCTGCCTTAAAAGAAAACGCAGTGGGGAAATGTCCAACCAAGCCTGTTTTCTTCTATGTTATTCTAAGCTTTTGTAGACGGCGCAACGCCATCTACAGGGCATTATCGGGTTTATGAAATGTTTTTGTTGAACCGGAAACGCTATAGCGTCCCCGAGTTTTACGTGTGTGTGTGTCCACAGCGTTATAGGAGGTGGGCCCTTGGTGCAGGCGTGACGTATACAGCCTCGCTCGATAACGTTCGTTTGTTGTCTCGTGCGACGACGACTCCCTCGACTCATCTCGTATTCATGGAGAGTCTAGGACTCCCCCAGCATGGGGGCGGCACGAGTTGTCATAGCGACTATATATATAGGATAGACCGCATAAAACTGCTGAGTTTCGCTGTCGGTTCAGGAACAAGCCGCCCAGGCGCGTGAGAAAATGTAATGATATTCAGAACGACGTCGCGCCGACCGGCCGGCCGTTTCGCAGGACGCAGTGTACGTGCTTCTGCTCGCGCATAGACATAAATATAAACCTCCTCGTTCTCTTACATGCAGATTTTGGGAACGATTGTTTCCCGCTGCTTCAGTGAGCTGCGTGACTGCTCGTCGTATTCTTGGCGCGAGCTTATATTATACGAGTGTGGTCCGTATATAACGTTTTCTTTTTTATTATTATTTCGTGCTTCGCTCCGCTCCGCACTGTCATTGATTCTTCACCCCTTTTGTAGTTTTTGCTTTTGGAACTCGTACTATAGTGCGTCCTACTCGCCTTTGCCCTGTATGCGATAAGTTGTGGTTATAGTTCCCCGAGCTTAGCTTAACTGTCGCAATTGCGGAGACGTGCAAGAAAAGTGTTGAGTACTGAAGAGAAAGATAGAACCCGTTAAGGGCTATCATGTGTTTTACGCTGTTGCATGCAGCAGCTGAGTCTTGTCGACGGAAGTGAAAGATAAAATTAAACAGGAAGGATATCAGAGAATGGTTTGCTGACAAACTTTGAGGGACAAGTTCTCAGCGTTCAAGTTTATGTTCCAAACGAGGTCTCGTTAAGTAGGGCGTGGATGTGGTAAATAATAGTAATAATAATGAAATATCTTAAGTATACAATTATAAAAGATAAAAAGAAAAAAAAACATACTATGCAGGCATCACATCCAGAACGTTCTCTTCAGAAGTCATGTTATGCTTATAAAACTGGCGATTGTTATATATCTTCGCTCTGCTGTTACCCTGCTTACCCACACTCTGTTACCCATACGATCAGTTACCCTGCTGGATAACTGATGGTATGATTCACTGACATTTACATTTTCTTCTTCCACCAATTAATTGTTGTTGTTTTCTTGTTTTCTTCGTCCCTAGTATCACACTTTTTTTTTTTTTTTTTTTGCTGTGACGACACGTGACCAAACTTGACTGTTTTTTTTTTTCCCTTTTCTATCTGCAGGTAAATCGGTGGACTCCTTCAGCCTGGGACTTTCTCCGCACGGTAAGAACACGTGATTTGTTTTACTTGGTTCTATACCTCTAAGTACGTTCGCATTCGAAGTTGTGATTCACGTTCAAAGCGGGTGCCTAAAACAAAAAAGAAAGAGCTTTATAATGATCCCATTATCTAGAGTTGACAGACACGTATTTATATATACCAACGATGTAAACTGTCGGAAATATTTGTGACGTAGTTTACATCGGTGGCCATCGTAATCGTAATTACGTATACAGTGACGTGCATATGGCGCAGTATAGCCCTACGAATGAAGCTGTTGTAGCATACCGTGCATTGTCGTGCGTATTGCGTAGCACAGTTAACGATAAATTATGCTGACTGTTGGTTTACACATGCATTGCAGCAAACACGCTCGCCTCGTGTTTCGAGTAGATCGTCATCAGGATTGATGACGGACACATATTATTAACAAAGGTGGCCTGCGAAATGGCGAGTAATACCATAACGAATGAAAACATTTGTGAAGTCGATCCAAGACGTTGTGTATTAGGCGCTCGTATACCTGTTTTCTTGTCTTCACGGAGGTATACAAATTTTTTTCTTCAAAGGTCACACAAACTTATTTTTGTAACAGCCGTGATGGTTCTACAAGTACTGGTGATATTCCGTCACGTTTCAAGGTAACATCAAACATCGAATAGAAGTTGTATAAACAGAGATAAAGTGCATCAGACAGGCTGGCCGATGTCTCGATGGGTAGATAAGCTTTATGAAAAGCGTAGTAAAAATTAGGGGCAGCCTATCTGCCTCGCGTTGAAAAAAAAAAAAATCCAAACCGAATTTTGTTTCCGGTAAGGATCTTCATTGCCGTCGAGGCTATAGACTGTTCGCTATGCCAAGTGCCGCTGGTTGCGAGCGCATTTCTTGAAAGTTATGTATTTCGTTTCTTTTACGCGGTACTTTTTTTCCGGCTGGTGTCCATATATTCGCGGTATTCCATCATACACAATTCTGTGGGTTGCTACATCTGCCGGCGGAATTTCGCACGCTTGTAAAAGGGGCGCAACAACGTCTCTGAAAAATTGAAAAAAAAAAGGAAAACAAAGAAAACAAAGAGGAAGACAGCGCGCAATGCATCTGCCTGCAAATTGAAAACTCGTAGCGTACATCCATTTTGTCCTTGCTCGCAATCTTTGTTCTACGCCAGCGAAGGTGAAAGAACAGGCTAAAGAAAAAATAAAAACAAGAAAAATAAAACGAGATACAGCAAGCAAGTGCAAGTGCTGAAGCAGGAAAAGGTGCTGCGGCATAGATATTGGCCCGAGGGATGGTTTCTGTTTTATTTATTTATTTATTATTATTATTTTGGTACGCTCTACCGTTTTATTCGTTCGCCACATTTTCTTTCTCTCTCTCTCTGTCTCTCTCTCTCTCTCTCTCTATTTTTTTTCACCGAGCCTCTTCAACAGCACTGTCGGGGGCAACGCGACGCCTACTTTGCCCGCGTCCCGCTACGCGTCGCTGCGTTCGCCGTCTCTGTGGCCACGCCCACTGCACATGCGCGCGCGCATCAAGCCCCGCCCCCGTTGCTCCCTCTTTCCTTCTTTTCGCTCTTCCTCCTTTCCCTCTTCTGTGGCCTCCTCTCTTACGACGCGTTCTCCTTCCCTGGCTGGTCGGGCTCGCTCGGTTGCTGCGTTCGGTTCAGGAGGATCGAGCTCCGGTTTTTTCACAACTCACGGCGGCGACTGCTCGGCGACGGCCGTTTCTCTTCGAGCACGTCCCGAAGAGTTGCTTCATTGCAGCCTGTGTTCTTCGCGTGGGTTCTTTAACGGCTGTTTGAAAGGAAATTGCCCGCGAAAAACGTTTAAGGAACGTCTTTCGTAGGGCGCCTACATGCAACGCTAGTCTTTCGTAGTCTTTCGCCCATAGCTGCGCCCCCTAACGTGGCACGTTGACATTATTGTTTCTTTTTCTTTTGTTTTGGTTCTCGATCATGTTTTAGGTATGTGTTCTTCTGACTCATTCCGCAGTGGGGAGTGTTTTAAATCTAGTTCGTAGAGTATTGAGCGACGTTTCGAGCGGTACCCCAACTAAAAAGATGATTTTGGGTGTATATCTGAATGAGGTTTGTAAATGACTTTTTTGTTCTTACTAGCTTTGTCCTCCTGTCTATAGGATGTATCTAGGCCTTATATGGGCAAAAGGCGTCTGTGATTCTGTTTGCGTTCGTCTGTTGGCAACCGTGGACTTCGAGACCGGTTGCTGGCTGTATACAAACTATAGCTTACAATAATCTTAGGCCGCACGTCCTCAGCTTTTGTATAGGTGCTTTAAAGGTTTCGCTGTTGAACGTATTAAGGTTTCTATGGGCTGCTCACATAAATATTTTTGTGAGGTTGTTGCTTTCCAATTTAGAAGCTACGTATTCTATATACGGCGTTGTTGATAGTACACGTGTTTTTAATACTTTCGGCGACGCTTTGCGTCCTAAAACTAAACAAATTGCTGTGCGGTGTACCGGTTGTACGGGGTCCTCGTTACGGTTCCATTGATTCTCTAGGGTATAGCATAGAAGATATGTCGCGGACATGAGATCATTCATAACAAGCATGGTGCCAAAAGTATCAAAGCATTTTTTTTTCATTCTTTTTTAAAGTGTACTTGTATTTGGTCATTGCGTATGTGAAGCAAGAACTGCTCGAAACGAAGGCAACTTAGTGCAGTTCGTATGGCTGAAAGAAAAAGGTATAATAAAGCACCGCTTGTTGTGTTGTTCTACGCCGGCGCAAATGCTAATTTGCATGGCGTCATTAACATAACACATGTCGGTGAGCCGCGCTTAAATATCTTGGATGTCTGTTCATTTATTTCTGTTTGCCTTTCTGACTTTACGGCTTCGTCTTGTCTCGCCGTATTGACAGACCGGGTAGACGAAATTCCGCAATGCTGATACGAGAGAAAGACAGATCCAAGTTAGTGTGGAGATAAGGGATCTCGCACAGTGATTTCGGGTACGGCTCTATATATAACGTCCTCATGTGTGGACTTCGCGATGTTTATCGCGTGCGCGGGACACATAGAATTCCGTGGATTCGGCGTTCTGGTATTTGCTATGGCTCCGTGTATCACCTAACAGCCGTTGAAACTTCGTTTCACCCTCGCCGATGGAACTGCTTATCAGCGACATGAGCTCTCGCTATGAGATAACAGCGATAGCCTACATAACACGGCTATCGCTGTTATCTCATAGCGACAGCATTTGTTTGTAGCTCGCTCGGGTGTGTACCGAGTGGCTGTGGTCGTCTCTCGTAACACCTTCGATGTTCTGGGAACTAACTTGCCGTTCAATTCGGTAACCTTCCTTGTGTTAATCCGTCAGTCAATGAATCGATCGGCAGCCTTCTTTTCACATGCGCGAAATTTCTCATGGGTGAAATCGCAGCGCGCGGAAACAGGCTTGTCATTAATCAGCGGTGCTATATATATATATATATATATATATATATATATATATATAGAGAGAGAGAGAGAGAGAGAGGAGGGTGAAAGAGAGGCACCGCTAGACGTCTCCCCTCTCTCTTTTCCGTACGAAAGGAGAGCATCGCGCGTCCACCGATGCGCCATCGAAGCGCGGTCCGCCGCTCTTGAGGGATTCGCATTCATCATTCCTTTATCGCCGGATTCCGACGTCCCGATCCGCTGTCCGTTCTCTTGTCCGGTCTACAGCTATAGCCAGCAGAAGCCGGCAGAATTTTTTTTTCTGCCTTCGCACCCTCGAGCACTCTTCTTTCTTTTCTTTTTTATTCTTCTCTCGTTTCTCAATCTCGCTCTCTTATCACTCCGTCGTTGCCCTCTGCGCCCTTTCTTTCGAATCGTTCTCTCTCTCTCGGTCACCCCTAATGTCTTATCTCTGTTTCGGGTACCTCTTTTTCCTCTTCTATATACGCGCGGCATACACACACAGTCTCTTATCGCGATTTTTCGCGTCGTGACCCTGTAAGGAGCGGGCGAGTTCTCCAAATCTCAATAGTGTATATAACGTTGCGCCTTGTTAGGCCTTTGGGGACGTCTCCGCGCTACCGGTTTATGTCAAATATGTTTTATTGTTTTTTTTTATTTCTTCTTCTTCTTCTTGTTGCTGAAGAGCTGTCTGTAAAAACTGTGTATAAGAACAGTTGGACTCGTGACGGCTTGACGAAGGAGTGCGCCGGAAGTGGTGGCTTCTTGCAGAAGTGGTTAGCGTCGTTATATAGTTAATGTCAATAAATTTACCAGTTCCGAATACATCGCATATCTTGTCAGTTCCTTCCTTTCTTTGTCCTCATCCTACCACGCTGTCCAAATAAGCTACAAAAGTAATTTGTATCTGAGACCAAGAAAGTATAAACTTGTAGGTGTTAAGGCGCACAATAACAGTGCCGGTGTATTGGCGCGTTTACTAAGGTACGGTACGGTGCGGATACCAGTACTGGCGCAGTTATAAACTGTAGTGTGTCTGTTAGACGAGGCCCAGGCTTATTGAAAGGGTGGCTGCAATGTCAAGCGGAGCCAAGTCAAGCCTACTATGAACTTTACCTGTTCTTTTTTTTTGCGAATGACTGTTCGCAGTTGACTTGCGTGCCAATAAGGTATACTCTCAAACCTTGGTGTTCTGTTTACGTTCGCATTTGGCTAAACTGTTTATTTCGGTGGCCGCAGTTTCGCGGCAGTTTCCGATTGACGGCTGCGTTTTCGAATAGCCAATCTCTCAAACGAGGCGTGCAGGTGTAATCGTAATCATCGTAATTATGATGTACACTGCTGGACGAAGGCCTCTCCCAGCGTTCTCCAATTATCCCTGTATTGCGTTATCTGATTTAACTTGCGCCTGCAAATTTTCTAATTCCATCACCTCACCAAATTTTCTGCCGTCCTCGACTGCGCTTCCCTTCTATTGGCACCCTAAATGCAACTCTGATGGTCCACCGGTTATCTGCCCTACGCATTACATAGCCTGCTAAGCTCCATTTTTTTTTCTCATAATCTGCAACTACAATATCGGCTAGCCCTGTTGGCTCTCTGATCCACACCACTCTCCTCCTGTCTGTCTCTTAACGTACACCTAACATTTTTTGTTCCATCGCTCTTCGTGCGGTCCTTAACTTGTTCTTGAGATTATTTGTTAACCTCGAAGTATCTGCCCAATATGTCAGCACCGGTAGAGTGCAATGATTGTACACTTTTATTTTCAACAAGAGTGGTAAGCACTCAGTCGGTATTTATTAATGCCTGCCGTATGCACTCAAATTCCTTTTTATTCTTCCTGAAGTTTCCTTTGCATCATCAGCGCCCCCTGTATGTAATTAAACCTATATAAATAGGCCTAAATAAACGTACTCCTGCACTGACTCACGATGCTGACTGGCGATCATGTATTGTTGTTCTCTTGCCAGGCTATTGAACATTATCATTGTTTTCTGGATATTATTCTTCAACCCTACTCTTACACTTTCTCGGTTAAGGTCCTCAATCATTTGTTGAGGTGACTGAGGTGCAGTGACTAACACAATAAATGAAGCCGGATGCACGAGAACCCGAATCTTCAAACAGAAATAAGGCGTTGCTTTGGACCATAGCTGCTTCCACAATTGAAAACAGCGCGAAAAGCGTGAAAACGGTAATTACGAGAACAGACTATACAATCAGACTATACAATCAGACGATGCAAGCAGACGATGCAAGCAGACGATGCAAGCAGACGATGCAAGCAGACGATGCAACCAGACGATACAAGCAGAAGACGCGAGAACAGACGTATACGCAGCGCTTCTGTCGTCTGCTCACTCGTCCGTGTCTTTTGCGCTGTTTCGTAGCGGTGACCTTGTTGACCCCACGGAGAAAGAATGGAAACTAAAAGGCAGCGAAAGGAACTCGGCAGCGACTGACCCGCGGCGTTGAAATGAACCTGGAAATTGGTCTCTCTCTCCGTCTACAACCGGCCCGCATCATCGTCTTCGGATTCACCACAGCCGCCTTCGCGAGCCTGGCAAAACTCGAAGCAATTACCCTGTGCTCCGCGGTTCCTTCTCGTTGCGTGGACTTCGTTTACCGCCGCCAGGGTGTTTCTCGGTTTCCCCGCGTGCGTTCATTCTCGCGCTCCCACGTTTTGCGGGAGCGAGACCTGCAAGGCTATTTGTGGGAGAAAAACAAACAAACAAACAAACAAACAAACAAACAAACAAACAAACAAACAAACAAACAAAAATGCCAAGAAAACAGATAGATAGACTTCTAGGGTACTGGTAAATCGGTTCGCTCGTGATGCGTGCGCATTTTTTTACCAGTGTCAAGCTTTGCTTTCTTTGTCCTTCCTCTGTTCCTGAGCTTGTTGATGCTATCGCCCTCTTCATTTCTCGCGTTTCAGTTTTTGTTTTTCTCAGTGATGCTCCGTTTCTGCAGCCCTAATTGTCTTCGCCCGCAGATGGTCATAGTTCCGTATTCGAGTGATTCGTTTTTTCTTCCTAGCAAAAATTTTGTCGTAGACTAAACTCGGTGTCGGCTTAACTTAGAATGGAAGATGTGGTTGGAACATTATACTGCCAAGTTGCATGAGTTCATTTTGACTTTTCACAATTTGAGGACGCGGTTGCCGCGTTTAGCGGTTCCTACAGATATGTCCCCGGCAAGTTGCATAAGCTCCAAACCGTGTCTGTTTGTAAACGTCGTTAAGAAGTCTGTAGTCCGTCGACCACTTACTTCCGAAGAGGTTGCTTGCTTTTCTTAGTCCTCCGTCGTTCTCCTTATTAGTGCTAATTATCGTAACTTCTTTCTGTTTCTTCTTGACTGTTTAGAGGCGCATTTGCGGCTTCCCATTTATGCACAAATACACACCGCTCCCCTATTCCTCTGTGTCTGGTTGTCTTTGTACCCCATGATGAGCCGACAAGCTCAACAGCTTTATCGATTCTCCACAGGCATCTTATGAACCACTTGATTAGCTTTGCTACAGGCTTGTCCTTGTGACCATCTGAAGCTTAAACCTGGTCTACTGGTAAACGTCGTTAAGAAGTCTACTTTCGACCTCTATTGTATACCATAGACTAACGAAGACGTCGTATGCAAAACGTATATAAACATTTGTCAAAAAAAAGGGTAAAGGCATCAATTCACTGAAAAAAAAAAGCTTCGTGTATGCTTTTTATAGGCGTTTGAAGTAAGTTATTGTGAGGAGAAGGCGCCTTGAGTTGCAGTATACAAGTATACGATATACTGGTTACGATATGCTTGTTTTCCTCGAACCATAGCTCTTTAGTTTTCAACCTTCTTTTTTATCTCTTCGTTTTTTCTTGTTAGTTTTCGTCTTCCCCGTTTCTTTGTGTTCATCTTTCACTGTTCCAGAGGCGCATCTGCGGCCTTCTCACTTTTGCTGCAAATATACACCATTCCCTCGTCTCTCTCCGTCTGGTTTTTCGCAATTTCGTTTCGCCGTGATGAGCCGAAGAGCTCAACTGCGGACAACGCATGCCACGAAAAAAAGCGGGCACGACCAGCGCGGGCGCGCTCGCATCGTGCCCAGCTTCACGGTTGACCTTTGCTGCTTGCTGCTGAACTCGGCGAAGAAAACAACGCTATGAGAGAAGGCAGCGCCCTCTAGCTGCTGCACGCTAAGCGAAGTCGGTTGGCTGTTGCAGTTCGGGGAACTGGCGGTCGCTTTTGTAAGTTGCGGTTGTTTTCGTTTTCTTTTTTTTTTTTTTCGTAGTTCGCGCGCGCGATTCTTTGAAATATTTAGCGTAGATGAAAGACGAGAGGCGAGTCTCGTCTTCTCGTGACGAACCGCCGCCTCGAATGCGTTTCTTCGAGATGAGGGCGCTGTGGTCGTGCCGAAGTCGTGCGTGCGCGTGCTCCGAGGTGGGCTTTGTTTGTTTACCGGTTTGTTTGTTTGGGCAGTGGCCAATGCGAAGTTAGCCCTGGGTTAGGCTTCAGCTCGTCTCACTTGCAGTATAGGCTTCGGAATGATTTTCCTCACCGGTCTCGTACTAGAACCAGTTGTTTGCCGGTTTTCTTTCGCATGTCTCATTTTTTAATTGGCGTTGTTGTTCATGGTGGAAAAAGCGCTACTACCACCGAGACTTAGAAGGAATACAGGACAAAGTGCTACTAGCAACTGAAAATTTTATTTGTTCTTGCTGTTTTTTTATGTGTTCTTGCTAAGTCTCCGTTTTAGTAGCGCTTTTTCCATCATTAACGTTTACCAACAAGCCCAGTTGACAGCTATTCTAAATGTTGTTGTTGCTCTTAGAGGGAAGGCGGGATGGTTTGGTGGAGGTGCAGGTACCGCGAATGCGTGCCATCGAAAGCTCTCCCAAGCTTTAACAAATCCATGAGAGCCGACATTTGGCCGAGTTAGTATGCAGCCTCATCGACACAGCCGTATAGTCAAAGTCTTCCCGAGCGATTGATCAAGTTTAACATCCTAAAGCAACGCAGTGCTACTACTAGGGATCATACTACTATCGCAATCTGAAGTCAGAAAGCTTGCCAACCTCTGTCGGACTACTTGGCGCAGTAACACATGCGCAAGAGCTCCACCCCCTGTAGCTTTCCGTTCGTTGTCACAGAAAGTAGTCCGCAAGTGTATCGCTGGTTGATACGCAAGTACGTTTCAAAATGACAAATTCGCGAAGCGCGTGCACCAGGCAGGGCTTTACACGATTAAGGCAGCACATGTGTCGACCCTGAGCGACCTCCCAATCAGACATGTCTCTTTAGAAGTCAACAGCCAAAAGCCAGTATGCTAACGTCATCGGGACACCGATTCGCGTATCAAGCCGCGCGCGTTTACTTTGGTGGCGCCGTGTGTTCGATTGATCGCTGCGATCACGCTTTCCGTTTTGTGCTTGTGACAACCTGCAGTGCTACCGCGCGAGCAAAACCGAATGATAAATGTGCGCCGCATTTGCATATCCCCCCACGGCGTGCACGAACCAATACTGGTGCCCGACCGGGAGCCTCAATAATTTGATGCGGCGAGCTCGGTTCCCTGTATGTAGCTCTGCCATATAGAAGCGAAACGCACTGAGTATTTGCGGACGCAAATGTATTCTGCAGAGACGTCGTGTACGACGTCGTCCTTATATTTTTTTTTTGTATCACTGCGCGCGGCTCACACACAAAATATATATAGTAAACACACCGGACCTCGTGCGTTGCCGGAGCGGTATTATACAGATCGGCTCGAATTCGGCCGAGCGATATCGGGACCTGCGTATGCAAATCAGATCGCGCGAGTACTGCAGCCTCCGTTCGGCCCACGACGCAGTATGGCGTATACATATACATATACGTACACCATTGGCGGCCAACCTCGTATAACCCGTCGTGTTCGCTCATGTCTTTGCTCCTGCTTGGTCGATGGCCGAGTGTTGTGTTTGATTGGAGGGAAGTCGCGGACCATAATTCTTGTCCACCTCGGCAGACCGTGTATAGTAGAGGAAATGTTCGCGAATGTCTCAGCCAATGCCGTTTAGCGCCGACGCGAAATCGTTATGTGGCCTTGTTTTTGTATGTCCGGAACTGTCTGGAACACCAGGTCACCGTATATCGCTGCCTGCTTTTAACCTCATGTCGAACGTATCACTTTTTGATAGACTCATTTTGATACGCCGAGTTTGATAGATTCTGATTTAAGCGCGGGAGGCCTAACGCCGCAGAGCACGGGGCTTGACCCACGGCTGTGATACGTCCATCTGACAGGCTACTTATTCGCGCATTTGGGGTCCATATCGCGGTATTGGAAAATACCTCCGTATGTCCCGTACCACAATCCTACACGATCGTATGGGTTTATATGGGAACCGGAACAGAGGTTTTCATGCAGGATCATATTAATCATATCGAATTATGGACACAGGCCATATGGGGCATGCGAGATTCGTTTAATTAAGGCGTCACCGCTCGCAACCGTCTTTCTCTTCCTTCCCTCCTTCGCGGCGCATATTGTAACCTCAGTCAACCTCAGGCCTACCTCTCCGCCATTGGTTGAATAAACTTCTCTGCATTTCTCTCTATTTCTCTGCGAAGGTTGCGGTTGCCTGTCGAAGTGTTCCGTTGACTGCGCCTCGGCAACCGCAGCAGCTGTGATCGAAGGCCTCGAATCTACATACGGCGTTTGTTTCTGCGGATATTTCCTTTTGGATCAGAGGAAATGGGCCGCGTACGGCGCGTATTCGAAGGTCGGGCCAGATGTCAGGTGATTCGTTAAGAAGTTATAGTTATCGATCCTTTAAAAAACAAGCTGACCACGAGTTGATGGACTATTTGGTTCGACATACTAAGGCAGCAACGCAGGAGGAGACGAAGGGCACCAGAAACGTATAACCACCAGCACGAGAGTAAGAGTTAAGCCTGGTAATATACACTGCATGGTCTCTCGCGTTTGATGCCGAAGAATAATAGCGAATGATTTGAATATAGCGGGGTGATATTGTCGTGTAGTTCAAAAGAAGTATCGTTTTCTTTCATTGCTTATATGAATTGGAGTTTCCAAAACTTAAAAGGAATGATACACTTCTTGGTTTCGACGCTTGGCAATAGCAAAACTATGTCGTGCTAAGTGGAAAAACATAATCGACTTCATCTTATAACGTGCACGATCGCTATCTTCATCGCCTCAACCACCATCACGATGACCAGTAACACCCGTTCATAGGCCATATGTAATGAAATCTTAGACTGCGTAAAGATCCTATACTTTCAGACAGTGTGTATATTACAGATCAACCTCTGTGCAAAGGAAAAAAAAAATGTTTGAAATGCGACTGGATGCGTCACAAATAGATGGCAAAGACGGACGTTTCGTTGCCGAATCTCCAAACAAACGCTGCCATTACCGCTCACCGGAAATGACGCACAACCGGGAACATTGAGAACCAGCGCTGCTCATCGGAAAGGGTCTCCGAGATTAGGCGACGCCCGCGGCTCGCCTCAAATCTCGGAGGGAGACCATGATCTGGGATTCGCGTCACATGCGCTAACAATTAGGTACACGCGTCGTCTTCTTAGGAGTTATTTAAAGGCGGTTAATAAGAGCAATATACGATTGCGAGCCCAACAACTCTGCCGAGACTTCCAATGGTATGCTAAAACTATAATAAAGACATTCTGTCCCTTTACGTGCCGAAGTCACGATCTGATTATGAGGCACGCCGTAGTGGGAGACACCGGATTAATTTACCTCGTGGGGTTCTGGGGCGTGAATTTGGACATACCCTCTACAACAATAGGCAATGCTTCTCAGCTATTGCTGTTTCTATTTTAGAAAGTGCGCCGAGCACTCACCAGCATCGTTTATTTATTTATTTTTCCTTTTTGAATGGCATAGCGCGCAAAGTGCTTACAGGCTGTACTTGAGGTTTGCAAAGGTGATGAGCTCAGCTGTGAAGACCAGGGGAGAGAGGGAGAGGGAGCGGGTAATGCGAGTGAGTGAGTGAGATCAAAATGGAGATAGAGAGGATCTGCGAGACGAACGAGAAAGAAAACTGTTGGTTATTACGGGCCCGGTAATAATCGTTATTACGTCGAACGACGGCAAAGGGGGCGGAGGGGGGGGGGGGGGGGCGACCTTTCTCGTGAGCTTTTTCCCATTACCTCTCTCTCTCCCGCAGTTTTAAGGGGAACTATATACTGAACCAGGCACTTCTCGCGCACGACCGGTGTGGTTGAGGAGAAGGCGTTATATAGCCCGTCCTTTTATTATTTCTCATCTTTTTGCCGGGGTCTCAAACAAAAGTGGATGTTTGAAAAAGTAAAGAAAAGGAAGAGAGACAGAGAGGCCATGCGAATCAACGCAAGATAAGTGGTAGGGTATATGTATACCTGTCAAAAAGTTCAGTTTGAACGTGGTGTAAAGAAAGAAAAGGCCACGTGGTATAGGCTTGCGATAGAAGACCCGTTTGCCCTGTTCTCGTGGGTTGTGGTTCGGTTAAGTGCAGTATATGCACGGCTGCGTTTTTTTTTCAGAGAAAGAAAGAAAGAAAGAAAGAAGAAGAAAGAAAGAAAGAAAGAAAAGTACAGAAAAAGAAAACGCGATTCCTATGTGACCCACGCGCCGTCTCAGGCTTCGCCTTTGCGGCGACCCTCAGCTGTCACGTGCAGTGCTGGGTGCTCTGTTCGTGCGTCGCTCGGGTTTTTTCCGAACCGCGCCAGATTTTCGTTTGTTCGCCCTTTTTTTTTAATTTGTTTTTATCTATCCCCACTGACTCGCCTCTTTTTTGCATATAATTTTTTATGATGAGTTGAGACCTCGTTGAAAACCCCGTTTTCCGAGCCGTCAACGTCAGGCCGCCGCAGCCATTTCGAATTTTGTTTGGTCCCGCGGTTCAAGTTATTCCACACGTTTCGCGGTGCTGATGCGAGTCTCGTTCTATATACTCTCGTTCAAGGAGCACTGGATTGCCCTTACGCTTCTGTGTGCAGCCGTCTTTGTTTACTTATTATTTTTTTTGTTCTAGTTTCGTTCATTTACACGTGTATAAAGGCAGTGTTGGTGACTGAACCTGACAACCGCAGCTATGTGCCGTTCGTACACAATTGTAATGCAGAGTGACTCGCAAGACGTGTCGTCCGGGAGCCGTCATCGCCCGAAGAATATCTGCGCTCATTCTATCGACAACGCCTCCCATACATGCTGAGTGATAGAGATGAGTGCGTTCACATCTAATTTTATTTTGCGAAAAAAAAAAAAGAACGAGAGAGAGAGAGAGAGAGAGAGACTCGCATGTCATGACACACTTCAGTGACTGTTTTGCGTTCACACTGGCGCCTCGCTATTGATATGCGGACGATTACTTTGCAAAAGATATGAATGATACTGAGCTGCATCTCAATAGTCAGGTATATTTAAGGCCAACACAGTGTCAACAAAACTTGTATAACAACTTCTGTAAGGGATTTCGAATGATGAGAAGTTTCGGCGATTGTGGGCAACCGTCAGTACCAAGCATCTCCTCTTATATATGACATCCATCGCGCAAGCGCCACTCCGTGTTCACGTGATGAGCTGGCGCAACGCAGTGCGCAGTCATGTAATCATCAACCAACTGTAGAAACGACATGCTACACATGGGCGACTTTAATAACAATAGCTATACGCATGTTATCATTCGGTGATTATCCATTCGACGCAGCTTTAACAGAACCGCCTCTTTCCGAAGCGGTTCGGTGGAGAGCATTGCGCAAGCCATTGCGCTCGCCACCGCTCCTTGCTGTCACGTGACTCCATACGTCACACCGCCGCGCCGCTCCTCCTCTTCCACTCCGGCGCTCTCACCCCGACATCGCCGAAGGCTTTTTCGATCTGTATAAAGCTATCGCATCAAAACAGTCGCGATGAGACATCGTGTAGCAGCATATACGGAATGGCTCGTCCACGTCTTTACATATCGTCTCCGGCGTAGGCGCGGCTCGTAACGCTTCGACGTCTTGAATTTCGGTCCCTTCGAGTGATCTGCAGAATGCCGTCGCTATAAAAAAGTCAATGGCATGCCTCTGTTAGACCCTCCTCTTGTTCTGGCAGACATTCCGCATGTTCGACATATTGGAGGTACAAATTAAAGCTGCGGATATTGTTTACGCCGTCCAGTGTGCTTATATATATATATTCTCAGAAAAGCAAGGGGTGGTGCTTTCGAACGTTAGGCCATAGCGTCCTTCCGCCTTGTCCCCCACTTCGAAAGCATGCTGCCGTAGAGCCACTCAGCGCCAAAAAAGAAGCAGCTCAGCGAGCTATACGGCTCGTCCCTGTGTTGACTTTGTGCCATCTGCCGTTTCCTTTTAGTGAACAGACGCAGAAGGAAAGAAAGCAAACGGTACGAAATAAAGTTGAAAGCAGGAAAAAAATGAAGGCAAACAGTTAAAAGCAGAAGGCGAATCGTTGGCACCAAAGAAAAAAAAAAAGAAAAAAAAAAACCGAGAAAGAACTTTTGTACACACAGAAAAGGCGAGGTGCTGACGGTCAGCTATATGGCCGTCCTCTATTCTGACGACAGCATATACGCTCACATTGCCGCTCCGCGCATGCGCAGAAGCTCCGCGTCCCCTATTTCTTCGTCTGCTTTCTTCTGTATCCTACGGTCATGGTGCCTGGATGGTTTAGTCGTCTTGCTCCTGGTCTCAGCTATTCAGCGGTGTCCCGTCCTTCTTTTCTGCCTCGTGAAGCGCTCGTGCATGCTTATACATAAAAGGCGTCCCATCCGCGCGGTCCGAACCGGCGGATTCAGCGTCTGCATGCCGGGCTCTCCCTAATGTTCCGGGAGAAGCCCCCGGTGCCGTTTTGCGCCGCACGGGCCATTTATTAAGGGCGTCCATCTTTTCCCTCCCCCGTCTCCTCCTGGTCTTTATCCTCCCCTCCCCCTTTTTTTTTCGATTTTTCGGTAGCCCTTTCCCAGCCAATCGCCTTGACTGTCGAAGCCCCTTCGTGGCCGCCTTATCGTCTGTTCGCAAGTCTGCTAACGTTTCTGCCCCCGTTTCACAGCAGACGACCTGTACGTTCCGGAAGCTCACAAATCACTACAAGCCGATGCGGCGTCGGTAAACCTCACCGGTAGCATCGTGGTCATTGTCAATAACGCCGTTGCACACGTGTCGAAGTTGGCTAAGGCCAGTACAAGGGAGAGGCAGCTAGATCTCACGTTGACTGCGCCACTGTCGATGGCCCTCCGTGGCCTACTTGTCGTCTGTTCTCGCGTCTCGCCTTCTGCTCTCGTTTCACAGCAGATGGCCTATAGTCATTCAGGAAATCTAGAAACCATTACAAACCGATGCGGCCACATAGTTATCACCAATCATCATCGTTATGACGTCATAACCGTCTTTACCACTGGCCGGGCTTATGTGGCCCTCTTTAAGAGTGACAATGCTTCCTAAGGTCTCAGTCACCCACATGGCTGTCGGTGTCGTCTGTTTCGGCGTCTGGTATTTCTGCTGGCGTTTCGTAGCAGACGACCGGTGAACGTCGTGTTGAAAGCGGCGGACCGCTCCGTATATAATGTCCTTAAATCTGGAATGCTGGCGTCATTTTTAAACTGTCTCTCGAAGCTCTGGTGCTTTGGACGTGCTATAGAGTATAGACTGTGTATTCGAGTGTCACATAGATAGCGCAGAATCAATTGCTGATTTAGAGTGGGCATGTTACGGTAAATGAAAGAGTGATCGCCCCACAGTTTCTGTCGCCTGTGTCGTATATTGAATGCACTAAGATCGATAGTGAAGGAGGCGAAAAACGGAGATAAAACGCAGGAATTTTTGAAAGCGGATGGAAACGCTTGTTTGAACCTTCTTGCGCCGTTCTGGCCGCTACATGTTCCCCCTCCCCTTTCCCTCATCTCTTTTCTTTTTAAAACGTTGCTCCTTAGCCCAAACAATCGAGTTATTTCGCTTTGTGCTATCCTTTCTGCAGGATCCTCAGCCAATCTCGTTTATTTATTCCGACAGCTAGGAAGCTTTCTTCTTGTATATAACAAAATCGACTTTCGTAGCCTTTAGCAGTGAAAAATTCGGAAGAGAAATAATAGAATAAGTAAAGGATGCAGTCGAGAAGCAAATAAATCCAGCGACAAGAGCACTTCGCAACAACTTGTGCGCTGACGAAACTTATCTCGTAAAAAAACAAGGGGCGAATGGATGGGGCATTGAAAAGCAAGCGAAAGTGCTATATGCTCCTCCCCACTCTGCTCCTGCCTTCTCCAACAGCAGACATCACAACAGCGCCATAGATTGTCCCGGGGAGTTCGTCGACTCTGCATTTTTCTTCGTTTTCCTCGCTCGTTCGCGTCTGGCATGCGGCATTTCCAATTTTGTTTTTTATTTGCTTGAAAAAAAGAATAAACGGGAGGCACATCACAACCATTCCTGAATTGGCAGGGAACTTTCTTCCCCAACGCCGACATTCCCTAAACGCCACGCCATAGCCGTTTCTGCTTTTCAGTTACCGTCGTGCTTTGCAGTGTTTTTTTTTTTTTCTCCTTTTCTTTTAAGATGGTCGTCTGCTAGGTTCGCGCTCGCATCGTCTGCTTTCTGCACCGCCGTCTGCTCGCCTAGCGCTGCCGAGGGGGCTCGGACTGGCGTCGCTCCCCCCTCCGCCAATGAAAGCTCGCCGCCAGGCCCACGTGACTGGCGCGGTCCAATGACGTGCGTTGCAGACGATCGATTTTTAAAATGCGGGACGCTGCCTGCCGCCGGCATCTATTGCTTGTCGCGACTTGATTTTGCGTCGCTGCACTTGTGTTTGTTTTTCTCGAACGTTTCCCTCTCGATTCAAGGTGCTTGTTTTTCGGCGATGGCATCGCGGTTCTGTGCTGCAGCTTTTGTGGGGAGCGCGCGCCGGTCATGGCTGACCGATCGAATCCTCGTGCGTGGAAGCGTGTAGGGTATATACGTACTACACCCGCATTCACCCTTCGCCGATGCGAAAATGCTGCGCCCGCGATTTCCATTTCGAGGGAAATAGCTTGGCGTGCATGGGGAAAAAAAAAAGAAAAAGAAAACACTTGAGTGAGGGTCACAAGCAGAGAGCCGCCACGTTTTGTTTATTTCGGGTATATTTTCCCCTCAGTTTGCTGTCAGACCGTTCCTATTGGTCTCATTTGTTCTCATTCTGTATCTCTTCCTTTCTTTTTCATTTCATTCTTTCCTTTCTTTCTTCGTCTTTTCGGTACATTCCTTAGGACGCTGATATTATTGATCTCTGCCCATGCAGCACGTCGAGTTGTCGGCAGAAAGGTGGCATGCTTCAGTCAGATGCAGTTTAGTGCGTCGCTCGAAACAAAATCTTGGTCATATAACCTTCCGGATTTGTTTCGTTGTCCTAAAATGATTATGATAAGGGGGCGTATTTGGATAGGAGAGAGAGCAGGCTTAATGGCATCTGAAAATGTTAGCCTAGCTGCAGGCTTAGCATACTGTACTCCAAGTGAGATGGTGAAGGAGTAAAGCGACTGAGAAAACGCACGTACACTCATCACACTCACTAACACACGCACATACACACTAACACACACATGTGCGCGAAAAGCGCTTACTCAAAAGTTTTTACAGGGTCTCGTTGAAACCTTTATCCCGCTAGATACGCGCTTTAGTTGGGCGCAGTTTCGAGTCAGGACACTGCCAGGGTACTAGAACTTCCAGCAACCCATGTCACGTGTCGGGTTGCGTGTTTAGAGCGTTATTGAGGACAGCCGTTGAGGTTGCAACAAGGGAGCACCGAATCACGTGCCGGTTAAATACAATTTAAATACATAGTGTCTTGTGAAAGTGTCGTTCAAGTGAATGCAATGTATAGTGTATAGAATGTATACGGTGTGACTCGATGCGTTATAGTGAGAGGTGTGTGACAGCGGGGGGCGGACCTAAAGTTTCTTCTTGGCTACGGCGAGCTGCAGGTCGTGTGTTCGCTTCCACTGTAACGCCGTATACGTACCACATGACGTTACAGTTTGAAAGTTGCCGCGTGTGCCAATTTTGAACACGATAGTGCAGGGGTGTCACGTGTCTACACACCGTCGTCCTCCGCGTCAGAGTGTAATCAACTCAGTCTCGGGCGGAACCTCGAACCGGTATACAGTCCCAGGGCTAGAGAACGCGCCGTATACCTTCCACTGCGGCGTTACGATATATTTTGAATTAGGCCGATTATCTGTGACTGCAAATGAATGTCAGGCTTTTTGCGTTCGTGATTGAAGCCGTCATATTTAGCGTCTTCCGTGGACGCCCATTTGACTAGAAGCCCTAGCGCTTGCGGGCTCCAGTTCGCCACTTTTGAAGCTTTCCATAAGGTCGCCGAATCCAAAGTATTTCGGCTCAGAGCAGACGAAGCAAGCTCGGAGTGTTACAGTCTCTACTTAACATGCACGCGTATGATACGTCACCTTGTTTTCTGTGGCGTTCCTGCTCTGCTTGGGGGGGGGGGGGGGGGGACGCTTGTGTACTTAGATGTAGGCGTACATTAAACAACCTGCGGAGTTCGAAATTATTCGGTAGTCCCCACTACAGCGCATCTCAGTATTGCTTGGGGCACCAAACTCCATTGGCCAGTCAGCTGTGTTGGCGTTAAGTCCAGTTTATAGCCGTCGTTTGCCACTATACCGGAGAAACTTGCGCAGAAAGTAGCCAGCTACGTACATTCCTAAATGGCTAAAAGGACATTCCACAACGATGCCGCTCCTGCCGTCACATTCGTTTACAGTACCGAAAACTGGGAAAACCCTTTCCCGTTTCAGCTTTTCTCAGCGAACTCCGTGTAGCCCCTTAGAACAAGATTATGCCAGTCACCGAACACGCGGCACTCGCCCTGCTATCCCGACTACGAGACTCGCTTCAGTGAAAGAGAGAAAAAAAGGAGAGGGAAAGAGACAGTATACAAAGCGCTCCGGTTGTATAATGTACATAATAAGCGAGCGCGAATGGAGACGGGTTGTGATGGGGCCGGGAGAGGAAGGGAGGTGGGGAGAAACCTGGGGTACCCTGCTGGGTGGGTGGGTGGGCGGAATACGGCGGAGCAGTCGCCACAGCTGCAGCGTGCTCGCTCGGTTAATATTGCATAAGAGCCTCGGCGTTATTATCGTGAAAGGCTGCCGTGCCGCGCAGCGTTCGACCGACTGGCATCCCGAAGCGTCGGCTTCTTCCCCCTCCTTCCCTATGTGGTGCGTGGAAAGGTTATGAAGGCTCCCCGGTACGTGCCCGTACGGACGAAGCAGGGCGCGCCACTCTTTTCCTCTAAACCCTCCCCCCCGACACTTCCCATTTCACCCCCTTCTTCCCCATTCCCTAGTTTGCTACCCGCACGCCGCTCGGCTTCCCTCTCCTTCTCCCCATTTCCCGCGGCGGTAGAATTTCTAGAGCAGGGCAAGCGCCGAGCTGCGTTCGTCCTTTCGTTCCAGCGCCGTTCATTCGGCAACGTGTATAAGTATATGAAAAATAAAGGCAGGAAGAGAGGACTAACACTTCGACACAACAATGGTAGTGGTACAGCGTGGTTCTCTTCCCTCTTTCCCGAAGCGTTGCTGAACTCTCGTTCTTTTTTTGTTCCATTTTTTCCGCCTTCCAACGGAGCGTTCGCCTCCCGACGAGGCGTCGTCCACGTCTCTTCCCCCTTTTCGCTGCCGCGTCAAAGTTTTCCACCCCGCTTTAATTTCCCTTTTTTTCTGATTATTTTATCTTTGCTTTCGAGTGGGATACGTCTGACGCACGACCCCAGCGGCGGAGGCCCTTGGCGCGCTGGCTTTGTTCGCGCCTCTCCCGCGTTTGTTTCCCGAAGGCTCAAAGTTTCGGTTAGGAGTGTGTTGAGAAAGGAGGTGGTAGGGAAGCGGGGTCGAGATTCCTTAGCTGGAAGTAGGGGACGGCGTTTCATTGTTGTTTCGTTTGTCCCCTGCCCAACGAGATGGCGGCCGCGAGTAACACTGAACTCCCCCCCCCCCCCCGCCTCTCCTTACTTTGTTTCCCACTTTTTCCCAATGTAGTCTTTCCTGCGATATCTATGCATGTGTTGCAGCAGGCGGATGAAACGTCGTTGCGGTAGTCGATGCCTATGTCCTAGCTCTTTCTTTTTCAATACCACGCTTGGGAGGTTACGCCGGCGCGCTATGCTAAACTATAGTAAGGGCCATTATCATGATTTCGAAGAGGGCGAGAAAGGAAAAGGGGGGAACTGTACCGAAATGGCAAGAGTGAGAAGGGAATGCGTACGTAACGTTTCCCGTTTGACTCCCCCCCACTCTTCTTCTCCCGCCCAGAAAGCCTTCCTTCTTCACGGTACCGCCCCCCCCCCCCCCACCGAGCTATTCCCTCGCGCTGCCTCGACCTCCTTTCTTCCCCCGATCTCCGCTCCCGCGAGCGTTAATTTGATTGGCCCTGACATCGGTCACGTGATCCTGTCAATCTAGCGTCGAGCGTGGCGGGTTGGGCGGCTGCGCGGCGTGTGTAGGGAGCCAGCAGGCGGTTGCGACTCGTTCACTTCGGTGCGTGTCTCCCCTCTTTCGTGGCGTTCGCCCATTCCTTTTTTCCCCCCTTCGGCGTTTCGTTTTTGGGGAAACGCCGACTTGGGCTCGGCTGTGTGTTTGCGAAAGATTAATCTCGAGCTGCAGGCGCGTAGATAAGAAGTGCGGCTTTCGTTACGTCGTCTCTTCACTCTTCAAAGTGTAATACAGCTTAATTCTCACAAGCGTGGTCGCCATCACTATCATGTGCCTTTCACTCTATATGCCCGGTGCTTCGATCTCGCAAAGCCTTACTTACTGAGAGCGTTAACAACTAGTTTATCGACACTTTCCTATCTGTCGATTTGCAAATTTCCTCTATAATCTTATGAGACAGATATCCGCTATCGTAGCTGCTTGGGGATTAAGTTTACCATCTGTCGATTTTCAAATTTTCATATGTCGATTTGCAAATTTGCAGCTGTCGATTTGCAAATTTCTTCTGTACTCTTATGTTCCGCTATCGTAACTGGTTGGGGATTAAGTATAGCGCCTGTGGTATTTTGTTCGCTCAGAAATGTTTAGCGTACGCCAGATGCGGCATATTTTGTAGCTTAGGTTAAGCGGGCTTAATGACGTGCACAGTTTTGTGTTTGGTGGGGTCGACTTTTGTTGCCGCTTCTTCGGAAGCGAATAAACAACTCATCCAGATTTTGTCCGGTGGTCTTATTTATTTACTTTCACATGAGCTCCAGATCGTGTGCGCCTATGTGGACGCATTGTCTTGTCGCACACCAAATGCTCTCTTTCTTCGTAACTCTTTTTGGAGCGTGGCCTCTTGCTTAGCTGACCTCGCACGGTTCCCGCTTTGACGTCACGGTGTTTACGCGGCTGTTGTGTTCTCGCTCGACTGATGACTCTTTTATCCTGACAAACACCGGAGGCCTTGCTTGCGGAGAGTGTCGTGTGTGATTGCGCATTTTCACTTTTTCCTGTTTTTTTTTAATTTTTTTCTCTTCTTGCTGTACAAACATAGCTAGGTGAATACGGCTAAATAAAATGGGGGCGCTCCAGAAACACGGCCATGAATTGTCTGCATCGTTTTACGATGTCCTTAATTATGAGCAAAAAAAAAAAAAGAAAGGCTGGAGAAAACTTGTGTAAAGTATGGCGTGATACTAAGTGCCAACGTAAAGCATGGTATGAGCGTACTTTTATTCGAGCATGCGCTCTTGTGTTCATGTGAGGAAGCTTCGCCTAGTTGGTAACGTTTTAACCTTGGCCCGGTCTTCGTCAGAGTACGTATCCTTTTGTATTACTGTATACTGCACCGGATCATTCATCTTTGAATGCATACATACATACATACATACATACATACATACATGCATGCATGCATACATACATACATACATACATACATACATACATACATACATACATACATACATACATACATGCATACATACATACATGCATACGTACTACATACATACATGCATACATGCATACATGCATACATACATACATACATACATACATACATACATACATACATACATACATACATACATACATACATACATACATACATACATACATACATACATACATACATACATACATACATACATACATACATACATACATACATACATACATACATACATACATACATACATACATACATACATACGAACATGACGCCGACAGTGCGGCTGCGGTGTTTATGTGTAGAAGTGGTTTCGCTTCACTTCAAGTCCGAGGCCTGCCGAGTTAACCAGAGACGCGAGTTAAACGACCGTTAAGCGAAAACACCCGGCTACCGGTAACTGTATACCAACACAAAACACACTCCATCCTTCCTGGACTCGCCCAACTTGGCGACTCCAGCCGTACGGCTTTTAACACGCGATATGTGTACATATACACACTGCGGGCCAGCGTGTACACATGCTGCCGACACGCACGCGAAGGAACACGCGCTGTTTGTTTCGAGTGGTTATTCCGCGTATTACACGTATAGGGCCGTATAATACTATACTACCCGCGAGCAGCCCCATCGAGCTTGTTCTTGTCCCTTGCGCGGTATATGGCACTACGATTGCTGCTTGGACGCCGGAAACCTATACATAATGGGCCTCGTTTTACGAGGTCGTTAAGTGGGGACCTCCCTTTCCTCTCTCCTCTCCATCTTCCTTCTTTTCGCCGATTTTCTTGTCTTTTTTTTCTTTTGTCTGTGATATGCCGGCTTCCGTCCGAGCGCTGTACTCAGCCACAGTCTGTGCGCGTAGCACCGGATTCCGGCATCTTGTCGTAGATTGACGCACGTCCACTCGTCTGTGTATATGTGTGTATATGTGTGTATATGTGTGTATATGTGTGTATATGTGTGTATATGTGTGTATATGTGTGTTTGTGTGTGTGTTGGTGGTACTTAGGACGTGCTTGCCTGTGTAAGCGCATATAGCGAGGCACTTGGAAACGATCTGTTCTTCCTTTTAACAACGGTATGTACGCGTGCGCACGCATGCGCATTATACGGACGCGATGCGTCTTCCGATATTTGTGCAGGGAAGGGCTTGCACGTATAGAAGTGGCGTGCGTGCGGGAGTTGCGTCGTCGGGCGTAGTATATATGGTTGGAACGGTAATGAGTTTTTTTGCTGCAGATTTCCTGTGCTTGTTTCTGGAAACTGTCGCCGAGTATATTTCGAGAACATTTCACCTAGAACCTTGAATTGGTTTTTAAAAAAACACGAACCGCAAGCGCGCATGCATGCACGTTTAGAGAAATGTCCGAAATACAGATACGCGATATACGGCAAAGAGCGCGAACATGGGACTAAGGCTATAGAGAAACGGGACAACAGAACCGCTGACTTAGAACTTGATTTTACCGTGTATTGTCCAAAGGCAAAAGCCAGGCATTGGCACCACCGCACTTTTTGTAATCAATATTAGTTTAAGCCTTCGTGAAACGTTTCTGGTTAATTGTTACACAAAAAAAAAACACGTGATGCGTGCAATATGCCAGTTTATTTCCAACTACACGCAAGAAACTGTTCCAGCGCCCTTCTCCCATCACAGAAGTCTCATGTTCGTTCGGCTTCGTCATAATCTCCGTTTCTCCGGTCTTTTGTCTCGTGTTTGCGCCGCCTACCCGTATCACGTCGTCGCACCGGTGAGCCCAACCATTATAAATACAAGATCCACATAAACATTTCACTAGCACACATTTTGGCAAGGCAGATAGATGCATCGGAGGAGGAGAGACACTAGCACACATACACTGAAGCTCAAACACCCACAAGAGGCGCGCACAACGGACACAACTTGAGACATTACACACACACTCACACAAAAAAAAAGGGAGAGAGAGAGAGAGAGAGAGAGAAAGAGAGAAAGAGAGAGACGAGGCCTGTGATACACACAAAGACACAGTGCAGCAGCTCCTCTGATGCAGCCGGCCGTCCGGGCGGCCTTATTTATGAGCGCCGACGCCGCCGTGAGGAGAGGACTGCCGGCCAGGGACAAGATGAAGAAGCGGAGGAGGAGGGTGTAAGATTGACGGCCCACGTCCTCTGTATGCGGCCGCGAGCTGGCCCCGGCGGTAGTGCTAGTGCCCCCCCGCTAGACGTCGCAGCTTTGGTTTCTTTTTGGCTTCTCTCTCCGCGAGGAGCCGCTGTTGGCGTCTCGCGCGGTTCATCGTGGAGGATGAACGTGGACGACGGCGAGGAAACGTGGAGTCCCCTGGGACGCATACATCTTGCAAGTATACGGGGAAACGCAGATGCAGAGAAAAAGAGAGAGAGAGGTGGCGAGATCACGGATACGAGGAGACTCTCGAGAAGCGGATATAGGCGTACTGTCGTGAAAAACAAAAACAAAACATAATAATAAAGAAGAATCTTACACTTGCAAGAGTCATGCGTGATACTCGTTGCGTCTGAACGGAATGTCCGCTAAAGGCGATAAAAAAGAAAATCAAGAGAAAGGTAACACATTTTTCATTACGACGTTTGCGAGGGCGGAGTCGTCGGGACGGCTTTTGGTTGCGCGAAAGTATACGAAACAAGGAAAAAAAAAAAAAAGACATCACCATTCCGGAATCGGAGAGCGTGCGATTGTGTGGCAAGGCCTAAGTTTTCTTTCTTTTTTTTTTTTGCCTCGTTTGTCAGGATCTCTGTATATATGTTGCGAGTCACACACACGTAAGTCTTCCGTCTCGCTCTATGTGTGGGTGTGTTTCGCGAGCGGGCCTGCTTTGTGTGTCCGACGCGCAGGTCTTCAGCGCGTGCGGAAAGAATTCTTTTGGGAAACACGCTACAAGCAAGCCAAAGTAAAAGAAAGAACAAGAAAAGCGAATTTAACACGTTGTCTTTTGCTTCTTCGGACAGAGCAGGCCGAACGTCTTCGGTTCCTCTTTCGTGAGCTTGGGCGCAACTTCCCCCCGCACCACCCGCGGGGTGACTCCCCTCTGACCCCCCCTGAGTCTGTATGCACGAATTCCTCTTTCCAGCGAGTTCGGTTTGTGCTCGGTTTTTCTCATTGGTGGAGCGATGCGAAACTACCCCGCCGGACGACATACTGCTTGGCGGAACTCTTGGACACTGTGGGGGGCCAGTCTGAAAAGAGAGAAGAAAGAGGGTATGGTTAGAGAGCTTTAGTGAACTGCGAGTTAGGTTTCAAACTGCGCGCAGTGTGCACCAAGCCGGGACTGGGCGCGAAAGAACGGGTTGTTCGGGCTGGTTTGGCGTGGGTTTCAGTGAATATTGTTAAATGGTCACAGTACTCACGCCTATGCAGAGTGACGCCGATATCTAAAAGAGGGGCAGACACAGGTGAACGAATCGATTGCATCTATCACAGTGAAGTCCTCGACGTTCTTCTTCTTTTTTTTTTGCTTTTGTTCTTTTCGGGCTTAGATATATAAATCTACGCCTGCAGTGAGCCAGCTTCGAATCAGCCACTGTTTTACAGAACGCACGTCTCAGGTTTGCGTCACTGTCATCTCCCCTCCGAGATAAATTCGCCCCCCTCCCCCCCTCTTTTTAATTTTTTTTCATGTTCTCATTGTTTTCTATCTTATTCCACATGCCAGGTTGAATTTTAATGATAGTTCGTGAATCCATTTCTTCCCCACAATTCCAACTGCTTGTCCCTAATAGAAACGGGAGACGTAAGAAACGGGAAAGGGGAGACAAGCGCGCATGCCACCACTGCTTCTCGTTGATTAATTGACTGATTGAGCGCCAGATTGAGTTATTGATAATGCCAATAAAACAGTTTCCCTATCGAAAAACGCCTCTGACCCTATAACCCCCGTATCCAATAATCTCGTATGACACATCTGAACCAACGCGTTCTTGTTACGATGCCGTGTGTATTATATGGAATTACTGGGTGTGGACGTTATGTGGCGTATCGCCTTTCCTGTAAAAAAATAAAGGTAAACTAAGGACAGAATGGGCAAAAGAGACACCGCGCACATGGACTTCCTTCGACGCTGCCGTCGCTTCCCCTCACAATCTTACCTCCTCCTTTCCCTCAGACTCCGCTAGTTCACCTCCCCTATCCCTTGTCTGTCCTCGGCGGGTCCCTGAATTATGTGTCCTCCAGACCGGAGATTATTCCGCCTCCCTGTCTCCCCCCGCGACCATACCCGCTGATCTTGATTCGTTTGATCTTTTTCCCTCTTTCAACTTTCTCGGGGCCTTTCTCCCGCACTGACCCGGACATCTTTCATGCTCGCCTCTTTGTCTCTCTCTCTCTCTCTACGCATCGACTGATTTGAAAGCGAAGTCGGGATCGACAGACCAAACCGGGAATACAAGGATGCTGCTTGACAAGAGTAAAAACAATACACCCGGCCATAGATGAAAGTGGGTGCCTGCGCGGCTGTCTTCGCTGCAGTGCCTTCGGTCATAGTGTGGCAGCTCCCCCCCCCCCCCCCCCCTTTTTTTTTAGCCCGTTGCATCGTTCTGTCTTTCAATGCCCCTTTTATATATTCGTGTTGCAACCGCCAGCCGTGGCGGTGCATCTCCCTCGATCGCCATGGGCCCTTCCATTGGTTGTCGTCGTTTTGCTCGCTGACTTGATTTCCTAACGTGCTCTGTGAGATTATTCGGAGCGGGTAGCTTCCCCGCAGTGCTCGCTTGCAACGTGTCTCTTTGCCGTGTCTGCGTCATGACTGGGACGGCGGCTCTCTAGTATATGTAACGACGTCCCGTGACAGGCGTCGTCGCTGACGCCGCAAAAACGTGACCAATGGCCAAGGACCTCTAGGAGTCGTACTTGCGTAGATGTCTTATAGCGGTACGTGTACGTCGTAAAAGAAAGTACGTGTCTTAGGACTTTAACGTGATGTTGTTGGGCGCTGTGGTGATATACTGTGCCTCGGTGGCGCGTTTGGCGTCGTATATTGGGCCTTGATGTTGTCATGTCGCGCGCCATAGAAGAAAGGAGAAATGGAACGAGTAGAAAGTTTTTTTTATTAGGGCATGAAAGCTGCTTGCGTACGTAGGGGTCCAAACTATGCTTAGCTATAGGTCTATATTTGTCTAAGTGGCTTGCCTACGCAAGTACAACGTAAGTGGTTTGCTTTCCTTTGTCTTTAACTCGGTGTTGTGAAAGATCGAGCAAGTGTTTTGAACAGCTTTGCTGCTTATCGGAGCAACATCATCAGCAAACAAATTCAACAAACTTAGAAGCTTTAATGAAGCCCGGTAAGCTACCGAGAGACAGGGTCTCTCTGCTGCCCCCGGCGCGGCCTAGACCGAGGCCATCAATTTGAAGGATATTTATTAAAGTTGTCTCACACAAGCTTTAATGATGGAACCGAAGCGGCTGTAGTCTGGCTGTACGCCTATTTTAATACCAGCTATGAGAAACGGTCTATCTATCTATCTATCTATCTATCTATCTATCTATCTATCTATCTATCTATCTATCTATCTATCTATCTATCTATCTATCTATCTATCTATAACATTCACGCACATACATACATACGTACGTACGTACGTACGTACATACGTACATACATACATACATACATACATACATACATACATACATACATACATACATACATACATACATACATACATACATACATACATACATACATACATACATACATACATACATACATACATACATACATACATACATACATACATACAAGAGACACATCCGAAAATATTTCACAGTGCACATGAAGGCTTTCTTACAGGAGTTCACAAAAACGAAGCGGGTACCCCCCTCGCTTAACTCGCGGCGCACTCAACGTCAAAACGTCACGCGTGTTACACGGTTGTTTGGCATCTCGACTACAACCTTTCCCCGCAACTATACGTATATATACGTGGTGGGCGTGCCTCGCGTTCGCTCGTCCACTGCATTTAGGCCGAGCGAGGCGCGTTCGACCGGGAGCGACACCTAGGAACGGAAGCGGCAATAACGGAGTGCGCGCGCCTCTTTTCCGCCTTTTCCCGCTGGAAGATTGTGGGGGGATTTGTCTTCGGGGCCATATATCACTCCGCTTGCCTGCCGTTGTCTCGGTGCCCGTGCCACGTTTGCGCTAACCGCACGTTGCCTCCTCTGAGAACGCCTCCCTCCTTTTCTCTCCGTCGCCTCGGCGTTGGTGCCGCCATTTCTCTCATCTCGCGCCGGTCACGTGACAAAACGGAGCTTGAGTAGTCGAACGACAGCGCCACTGATAGGGTGCCCGCTGTTGAAACGAGCGCAAGTGTCGCCTTCGAGTGTCCGTGTGCATGTGTACATGTATGTGCGTAGTGTGTCTTTTGTGTGCGCGACTGTGTGTTCGTGCGTGTGTGTTTACTTTCGGCCGCCTTCCGAAGCCCCGCCGACCCCGGCTTGCCATAAAACTTGTCGCCGTTCAAGTGGCGGCGGGCTTTGGAGAACGGGTTTGAGAACGCAGGATAGAGGGACAGGGTGGTGGAGGTAGCGGGAGGGAGTTTGGGCGGGTATGTGGCATCAGGCGGTGTTCGTATCTGGGGCGCAAACAGTGAGCGGATGGCGTCGGAGAACAAACGGAGCCAGTACGTCGCCTGGGCTTTCCGAGGACCAGTTTTCTTTTTTTTCCTGTGTGTATCTGGAAATCGGAAAACGAGCTAGTAACGGAAAGTAGTCTTAGGCCTATGTGTTGAATAGATACGTGACCAAGTTCAGACACGACCTTTACTATCAAATGCGAAAAAGGGTTAGTCGAGAATGTTGACAGCCGGGTGAAGCGCGTGCAATTACCGGATGAAGTTTGAAGCTAGAACACTTATACATGCAATGGTTTCATTGTCTGTTTTCGCGTATGATCGTAACTAACAAAACAATGCAGACTATCTGATTGATCTCGCCGATCAAGCGATGCTGATGTGACATCTGTATAGGTGCTTTGCTGGACCCGAATTGTCCGTTGTTTGTCACGTCGGAACCTAAAGCATTCTACATCTTAACGATGATTGAACGTAACAAATAGGCATTTCGTTCGCCTTGGTATAGTGTGGGGACTTTGTGTTGATCCTGGCCAGATACCATTAAACTCTATCTCTTTCGGCGTGTAAACCGCAGGCAATCCGTTGTTTAGGTCCTCCTTTCTTGCGCTTTCTTTTTACTGCGTGAATGATCGCTCATACTTGCGCAGACAAGCTAAAACTCACGAATGATGGTCGAATGAAGGAAGTGGTGGGTTTTCCGTTAGTGTTATTTTAGTCGGCGGATTTCGTGTTAACCGCAGATAGGTCGTCGTTTAAACTCCTCAGACCCCACCTCCCTCTCCGCATCTGCGTCGTTCCCTACGCGATCTTTTTACACACGGTCGAGAAGATGTACCCATAGAAAACAGGAAGAGAAGGATCAAGCCGCAATGGGCCGGGCTCGGCATCTTGAAGTTTTCGAGATTATCCTGATTGGGACCGCCATAAAAACGGTCTCGCTCGAGATAGCGACCGTTCGCGGCGACCGTTCGTGGCCCTTTATATTTTCTTCTGGCCGTATACTTTCGCGTATACTGCATGCGTACAACAAGGCGCTCTTGCGCCCTTGACTTTGTTCGGTTCTCTCTATACACACACATACAACACTCCCGAAAAAGAGTAGCCGCGAGGCGTCCGTAAAGACTTCGTGAGTCGAAGAAGCTGTATGCAGTCGCGGAGGAGGAGCGCGGATTTTCACGGAAGGTTTATTCGTCTGGTGGCTTCGTTTTCGCGGTTTGTTCTTTTCTTTAATCATTATTGTGGCTGTTACGGTTCGGCCGGTCGCCGCTTATCAGCGGAGGTTATCTTTTACACGGCGTACACGAAGTCGTCCGCCCATCGCGAAGTCGTTTCGCTGGGCGCGTTCCTGCGTCGTCTGTTTATCGTCTGGTCGTGTAACGCACGGGCAATGAAGATAGCGCCGATCCTTGCAGCGACGGTCATATCCTTCTGTTTTTCTTTTTCTTTTGCCGTTTGTGTTTTTCTTTCTCACTTGTCTGTTAACTTTTCAACGTACGCGCTATTCTAGAAGTTGAGAGCTCCAAGAATGCAGGTTTAACAACTTCTTCGCGATATCTTCGGCGTCACCTTCTGTTCCACGCTGACGTGCTAGCCTTGGCCTTTGAGCAGTATATATAGATAATCCCCGCTGTCCCAGGGGGCGCTACATACCCCACTTCCATAGGTCGTTTGCTCAGCTCGGCTTAACGCCGCCGGTTATAAATCTAACCTGATTCAGCTGATCTTGTTATTTCAAGTATACGTTCGGAGTGTACGACGCCTTCATTGGAGCTTAAAAAAAGATAGTTGGACAAATATAGATGGGGAAAGGGACAGGCTGAGGGATGCGTTTGGTATGGTTTATACTGGGATAGTTAAACTTCTCGACTGGGTCTTCGATATAATCTGTTTGACATGTTCGCCGTTTGTCAAGCTTTATGGCGTCGCAGATAACGCGGCTTGCTGCTCGCTTTGCTGTGTACGGCCAGGCTAAAAAAAAAAAAAAATAATAAAAATAATGCGTCCAAGTATAGTTCACGTTTGTAAGGCTAAACTTACCTGTCTCGGGTCCCGTTAGGAGCTGTGCACATGTGGATCAACTTGGGGACTGAGACCTTCCGTGAGCAGTATCGCGCGGCCTTTCTTTTTTCTTGCTTTTCTTTCGCTTTCTTCGATAAAAAAAGATGCAAAAATGAAGTGTTGGTCGCTGATGATGGTTGGGTACCCTGTGTGCTACCGACTGTGAGAGATTCCCAACGCTTCGATTTGGGTTCAACCTGAAGTGTGTCACGCTAAGTATTTTTGATTTCCCAACACATGTGGCTGGAAGATGTTTCAGAGTCACGTTGAGGTTATATTCTATGCATGTTTTACTATATAATTTCTATAAACAGGTATGGTTAGAGATAGTGTCGGCAACGACTGCAATGCGAAAGACCTATTCACGCCTGCTGCAGCTATACGGTTAACACAAAACGTTTACGCGCTGTAACCGCCGCAGACAACTGCAGTTTTGAAGTGTGCTTGAGTACACGGCAAATCAACCAGTCTGTCGGTCGGTCGGTCGATTATGAATAGATTCAGCCCAATCGATTAATGTAAATCACAACGCTTCTGACGCCTGCCGCAGCTGATGGGTGCATTCTAGAAGGGGTATGTTGTAGTTGGCAAGAGAGTGTCAGCCAGTGAATGAATCATCATAAAAGATGGGTTACCGAACATGAGTTATTAAATTAACCAATTAATCAATCATTCATTCAATCAATCGATGTAACCTATGTTATACCGAACCCCAATCAATTAATAAACACATCAGTCAATAAATCAGTGAATCAACATACGGTATGCAGTTACCGAGCGTCAATCAATCGATTGCCCAATCATCCGTTCAACTGATCGATCGAAAGCGCGAACGTTTTGACACTGGCATGCAGAAGGCGACCGCATTCTTCAAACAGAATTCTGTATTCGACATGTCGGCTAGTCCCGTCGACCTGTAATCAGTACAAGTCGAAACTATGCGTGTCACGTGCTACTTTGTGTCTCGGTGCTCCAACCCGTGCCTTTGATTTCTCGCAGGCGACGCCAGTGTGGGCTCGGGTGACGGCACGGGCGAGGACGAAGACGAGGACAGAGGCAAGAAGCGCCAGAAGAAGCGCGGCATCTTCCCCAAGGTGGCCACCAACATTATGCGAGCCTGGCTCTTCCAACACCTCACGGTAAGACTCGTGCGACCAATCGTATGCTTGCTTGCTTCCCACTGCATGCTGCATACACGCACTGTATTCCTCAAACTGTGCACCGGCCTCGCCTCTCGGGCTGCGGGCATTCTCGCACTGTGGGCTGGTTGTTTTGCGTTGGCATTGTATCAACGAACACTCTTAACCATTGAAGTCTCAGGTGTTTTTTTTTTTTCGGATATGAAACACCCCCGGCCTCGTGCTATCTATTTCCTCGGATAGCATAAATCGAACGCAACGTTTTATTTTTGGTTGTACAGAAGTGAAAAAAAAGAGGAAATGATACGGGATAATGACAAATGCTCTCTTGCTGTCATCCCCACTTTCCTATGTGACAAAAGTAATGTCAAGAGGAACACGGCGGGACAAAAGACGCCAGAACGTACCGGTACGTCAGTGACTCTAAAAGGGTTAAATAAAATGTACTTACTGTACCCAGTTATTTTACGCTATTTACTACCTACTACTGACTGTTAACTATTACTGACTAAGCAAGGTGCTCGCTTTTTTCTAATGAGTTTCAGCTACCGATTCCAAACGCAGTTAGCTAGTATTACCGGATACAGAGTTTCTATAGCCTATACCGCGTATATCGGAACATCTCTGGCGTATTCCAGAGCGGGTCCAATACGGTGTGTTACAGTATAGAAACTTTGTACGCGGCGGTGTTAAATGCATTTGTAATTGGTAGCTGAAACTTAGTAACAGCTACTGGCTTGTTCAGTCAGAAATTTTACTTAACTATGTACCGTTACCAAATGAATTTATACCAAGGTAGTAAACAGTGTAATTACTGGTTAGTAAGGACACCAACGTCTTTTTCTTTTTCGAGAGTGAAGGTCAGTGACAGTACTATACAATGTTATAAAATTAAATATATATAGAAGCAACCACCAGCGCTATTTTCCTCCCACACAAACGCTCATGCCACAGGCGCTCGACTCTTTGTTTGTGTTTCGCTGACGCTCCCTTATATAAACGGTCGACCCAACCGCTTTTCCCTTATACTCCACGCCACGGGCCACGTATATCCGGCAGCACCTGCACGAGTCACCACACACGCGCGAGTGTGTGTACCTTTCAATCCCAAATCCACGATGCGTGCGCTGTGGGCCCAAAATCTTGGGGTGGGCTAGCGCCCTGGGCGCACTCGTCTATATGGCTCGCTCGCGGTGACACAAACACACACACATAATACACATATACACCCACAAAGTTAGCGTGCCACGCATACCGGTTTTTGCGTGCTCGCGGTTGACTCAGGCGGTGACTTTCACGCCGAAAAGCGCAAACTTTCGGCTCGACGCGAACTGTCGGCTTTAGCGTCCCTCGACTCACCCGCTCCATCGATTTCCCTTCGTACACGTAGTCTTTCTTTGTTTGACGATTATTATTATCATTTTTTTTTCGTCTCTCTTGTGAGTCGTCCTACCGTCGATGCCAGGGCGGCGGCGGCTCCGAACACTTCACTAGGGGTTCGAGCCCTCGTTGCTTGCCACGGAGCGAGAGAGAGCTCCGGTATATATAGGGTTGCATCTGGCCCATGGTGCGTTGGCGTGGGTCGGGATAGATAGGCGAGTTGCTTCGTGGCAGAAGTGTGCGTTTCAGATTATTCCGGGCCAATGAGGGCGGGCGTGCTTCCGCTATATAGTATATGTAGTTGTGTGGGGTGCAGATCGGTTTACGTTGCAGCTTTTTTATTATTTGGGGAAGGGGGGGGGGGAGGGGGAAGAGGGCACTTCTCTGCCTGCCTCGTCGCCTTTATTTATCTCCTGTTTTGTTAGCTCAGCTGTGAACGCGTCTTCAGGCGTTATATGTACACGCGAGTGTATGCGCCTGAGTATACGATGCGTGCGCGTGGGTCTTTTGAACGATGATTGCATGTATGGCTTATTTATTTTTTTCGCTTGTATTTTGTTTCTATCGTGTTTCGCCCAATTGGCGATGGGATGGCTATGCGATATAGCAGATCAATACAGTATGTTCTTTTTTAAAAAATAACTTCTTGCCTGCAAGCTAAATAAACGGTGCATCTGCAAACGACTGCCTTTATTGCTGTATTTTTATTTTTGCATTGACAAGGAGTGTTCGGGAGACTGAATAAGTGTACGATCCGTTAACTTTGAAATAATGCAGACTAAAAATGTTTCGAAAGGATATGTTTAGCGCAAGCAGACTCTCCTTCACCGTCTGTGTAGATAGGGGAGTACGCTTCAACAATTTTTCAAAGTCCTAACTTGACTCTCAGAATTCAGGAGCGACCGTGGACCCAAGCGCACGTTGCAGTCGCATAATACAGGTCAGAGTATCCTACGAAATAAGTTTAAGTAAAGGTGTATTTTGAATGTATCCAACCACATTCAACAGTCGATCAGAAAATTCCTGGCAATCTTTGGCCTAACACGATGAAGAAAAAGTGACTTGGAAGGTCAATGCCCGCTGAGTGAAACATGATCGTCTAGTCGACGTCTTAAATCGTCTTGTGAAGATCTTAAAATATTAAGTATACCTTCCTATAGATGATCTTATCTTCCGTTCATGGGTGGCGCTATCTTCGGCCACTATATTCAAACAGTTTCTAACCATGAGTGCCCCGCCGTGTAGGGTGATTAGGGTTTCATAATAAAGAGTTGTTATAGATGCGCTGCAGTTTCTTCACCCAATAGGAATCATGAGCTGTGCATGCATTTGTCTGTGATTCGGCATGGATTCGTTGACAGAAGCAGACTCCGGTTTCTTACAGCGTTATTTGCGTTATGAAGACAACACTCCAGAGTATGCCGAAGGATTTACTAATGATTTGTGCTTGCAGATAAAACAAACAGGATACACAGTGAAGAGTTGGTAAAAACTGAAATTGATCAACAGACAGCCTGCAAACGCTTATACACTGGTTTTATTTTCAATTTATGGGCGCCACCATCTTCGACTGTTACACAAACGCGTTCTCAATTTCGTGCTCAGTGGACAAGTTGTACATGGTCGTGAGACGCAGAATGCATCTGCAGGCCCATACTTTTCTGTAAGAATAGCCCATATAAAACCCGTACGCTGGTTGTTTGATTTACTAAACGCCGGCGATAACATCCCAATATTGCGCCCTCCAATGCTCCCGTAAAAGTCTGTCTATAAGCTAAATTGTACAGTGGTTTAGAAACCGCAGATGGCCGGAACTAATCTGGGAGTTCTCCGCTACGAAGTCCTTTACGAGCGTGGTATCCCTTCGGCACGTTACGATCGATCAATTAGTAATCGATCAATGATTCTGCGAAGTGGTCAATCACTAAATGGACAACCTAACCAATGAACGCGACACCCTACTTGTCTCTGTGGTCTCTCGCAGACTTTGCGTTTTCAAGGGTTGTCGGGGCAGTCTTAGCCTTGTTGCATGTTATCTTTCGTCCTGTCCTGCCGTATTCGGTGCTTATTTAGAGCACATTTATCGCGACCTTTTTTGGTTTTTCTATCATAACGGCTTCTTACGCTTGGTATAATGGGGTGTGAGTGCGTGCGTGCGTGTGTGTGTGTGTGTTTAATTGTCGGAAGGCGTTCCACTAACTACTCGTACACATTCCCCGCTACGCCCCTGCATACTCCGCAGGGTATTATCAGGAACGGTACCCACGTCACGTGCAGTCGTGTACCCCTGCCCCTGCCCCTCCCCCACGCCCCCTTCCCCTTACCACGTACACACGTCGCGTCCAGCAAGCGATAGAAAGGTGTCGCACCGCAACGGACTCTGACGCCTCGCGCTCGCAACGACCGGCCGGGCCCGTATACACTCTACACGTACAACGTGTGCGGCAAGACGATGCGGTCGAGCGCCGTGTCTCGCCTGGGGAGCTTGTTTCCAGTAATCTTTAGCCCAGAGGTGTACGGGGATAATCTTTCCTCTTTTCGCAACTTCGCCGACGTGCTTACTGATAATGCGGCGGCGCGGTTGACGCAAGAACGCCGGCAGGGTCAGGAGAGAAGGTGCTCGAGGGGGGGGGGGGGGGGCATCGAAGAAGGGGGGTAGAGGGGGGATTACGCGGTCTGCATGATGGGAGTTGTCGAGGCAGTTGGCTTTTTCTGAGCGGCGCGCGTGCCTGTCATAATCTGGGGAGTGGTTTTCTGTCGTTCGGTGGGCGTTGGCTTCACGTAGCTCCGCCTGGATGCGTTATATGTATACAGGCAGCGTACGTGTACGGTGATTTGATTGTAATGACTCTAGAGGAATGGAGCAGAATACGTCGGGGGATGATCGTCGAAGTCAAGCGATAACTTCTAGGTATAGACCAGCTGAGATGTGTTGCTGGGGACACTTATTCTTATTGGTTAGCTGTATTGGGGTTATAATGCTATGCGGCGTGGGGGTGCTCTGACGTAGCTCTGCGGGCAGGATTGGGCCGCGTTACAAATTGGGTTAGAACCGTTACGATGAAGGTTATCTCGAACTGGTATCAGAATCAGCGCACGTCACACAACTTTGATTATAAGCGTGGCTATTTCAGTATGTCTTGTCTCTTCTCGTGTCTTTGTTATTGTCCCAGTAGTTCGCGCTCCGAATTAGCCATGCTTCCATACCAACTCGCCCATTTTTCGCTTTTCGATTATAATCTCTTTAGTGTCGGCCCATCTTTGTTTACGATAGCCAGCGCGCAAAGTCGGGGAAAGAGCTAAAAGAAGCTTCGCTGTAAAAGAGGTTTATTACCGGTGCTTTGTTATTGGCCAGATTTTTTTCGCAACAAGATTGGATTGTTGTTGCTTCGTATACGTCGTTCAAGTGATAATAGACGAATCGATTGACTGAACTAATGGTTTCTTTCGCAAAGAATGCCTCTGACGTAATACAAGGTGCGCTGCGAAGTAGCACGATCTATACAGAGAAACGTCTCGTAGATATTTACATCGTCTTCTAAGAGTCTTATACAATTATACGTCTTATAGACGATTTTACCTTCGGTTCGCGGCTGCCGGCACTTTGGGCCGTTATACGCAAGCGATTTCTCAACCATGCGTGTCCACCGTGTAGATTACACAGATTTACATAGTAAAGTTACTGGAGAGTAATTCGGCATTGTGTTCGTTCAGCCTCAATGAGAAACATGGCTCTACAGCGTGAATGTTCTACGATTGGGAAAGTATTCTTTGCTGAATCCACCAACTGAAATCGACGTAAGACATTATAAATAAATACATGTATCCTTTGCTGTTTGTTTCTTCACTATAAATAAACATAGGTTCTGGGGAAAAGGGGCGCGTTTGCGGTAGAGCAGCTCAGGCTGAAGTGAATGCCCGTTGTGGTTGTGTCAGAGGTGGGACTCGCGAGCCCCACTAATTTGGCAGAGCTGTTAATTAAAACGCTTTAGCAATCCAGACCGTCGCCGTCGTTCCTAAACACGACATGCCTAACACCGTGCCGTTATCTTTGCGCGGTGGTGTACAGCATGTGTGCACGGAGAAAAAGCAAAGAGAAAGAAATGGTAGTGTGAAAATGGAGCTTAACAGATGGACGACGTCCTTTCTATAGTTCCCTAGAAATATCGCTACGTTGAACTGTGGCGCTGCGAACGTTCAGTTGCCATGGCAAAGATGTGGCGTAGTACATGATTTGCCTCATCTTCGTGCTTGTGGTTTCGAACGTTCTTGTAGCGCCAATATTTACGCTTTAACATTTCTAAAATTTCCAAGCAGTCACGGTTTCGTAACCACTGCAAGGCAATTAGCCTGTGCGTGTACACACGCGTAATCACTGCTAATCGTTGCGTTTACAACGCAAGATCTTGTCGGAAACGCATCATTTGCAAAGGCGCGCAAAGCCGTTTGAAGCCAGGAGCCAGAAATCTAGGCAAATCCATGTACTTATCATCGTTCCCATGTTGGCTGAATCGTCATGTATACTTGCAGCTTCCGTAGACACACTACCTTTATATAAAAATTTATATGAAAGCTCTATGGAAATGTTATAGAAAGCTCTACGCTTTCTGCCGATTGTTGGGGCGCACTATTCGCGTGTCGTGTGAGAGAACAAATAAAAAAAAAATTTAGTGCGGCCGCAAAATCGATATTCGCAGGCGCCACCGCCGGCGCAAGCTCGTGCCCGGCCCCTCTCTAGAGGCCCTGGGCTCGCGGCGCGCTCGCCTCGCGACAGCGCCGGGGGCTGAAACCTTGAGGAGAGGGGAGAGGGCCGTCTCTCTCTCTCTCTCACAACTCGCTCGCATAGAAAAAGCGCGGGCGCTGCTGCGTTGAATTCGGCGGCCATCTTCCTCGCGTGCCCGCCCGAGCGATTCGTGGTTCTGGTTCACGACCGTCTGATGCGATGTATAGCGATATACAAAACGTTGTGGTTCATTTATTTCCAATACTGTGAGCCTTTCCGGGACTGTTTACAGGGTGGTGAGCGTCTTCGTTAGTAGAAGGAAACGAAAATAAGCAATCACACAAAATATCAAATGGTACAAAAAAAAAATCGTTTCGGAACAGAATACAGATATGTAGCGTACAAACAGCACGCGGCATATATGCTGCATATACAAATAACGTATGGTGTATGGAACTAATAGCGAGCAATAAGCAAGTTAAGCAATGCAATTGCAACGTAGAAACAGCATTAAACAGTATGCAAACGGCATACATGCTGGACAACAGAGCCAGAAATTAAACAAGCAACTGCAATTTCTTTTCGAAAATCGTTTGGAATTCACTTAGCCTCTCAAAACTGTACAGTGAATGCTCCGTATACTGGACCACTTGATCCGGAATAAATTATGAAAATACGACCTCTTCCTCTCGGTGATCTCCACACACTCTCTCACTCTCACACACACACCTGGGATTGTTTAACGTACGCCTAAATTTAAGTACTCAGCCGTATGCGCTCTAGCTCAATATAAAAATGGGCTGGTGTGCGTAGGACAGGCATTACCAAGTCATGACCTGCAGGTTACCGCTATTACTTGAAAGAAAAGTGTACAATCATTAGAGAGCTTTAGATGAGGGGACGCAAGCGGCTTGCGCACACAAGAACTATAGGGGCCACGGTATTGCGCACGCGCAGACACCTACGTAGATGTCTGCGCATGCGCAGTACGGTGACGCCTCTACTTCTTGTGTACGCAAGCTGTTTGCGCCCCCTCATCTAAAACTGTCTATAGTCGGATCCAACTTAAGTCTGCAGTGAAGCCCCGCCCACGCCCTCATAACCACCAGCCACTGTTCCTCCGCGAGGCTGCAAATAGTTCGTACTCCAAACTTTCACCTGTTACCCAGATAAGGCGCTAACCACAAAAATAAAATTATAAGCGCGTAATTTTATACGTTTTCACTCGTCTATTATAGTGGAACGTACAAGTACGACAAGTGCAGTCGTATCAAGTACGACGCCATTTTGAAAAGGTCGCATTAAGACGACTTTGTTTGCTTCTGCGATTGGCTGGCGGAGTAACACAACCCCGCGCGGTCCGTGTGCCTTTGTTGCCAACTGCTGCTTTTTAAAAAAAGTTGTATGCTACTACAATGTGCTCTACCGGTACTTGCATATGGGGGCACCAGAAACTTGGAGCTTAACAAAGTAGCTTGAGAAGATGCAAAGGACAGGGCAATGGAAACGAAAGATGATAAGCGTTATACCTTTAGGAGAGAGGAAGGCAGTGGTGTTAATTCAAGAGAAAAGGATGTAGCCGATATTCTAGTTGACAGTAAGAGGCACAAATGGTAGTGGTTAGGTCACGTGATGCATAAGGCAGGTAGATAAGCGATTACTTATCAGAGTAACAGAACGGGTGGCAAGGAAAGTTAAGCGCTCTCGAGGGCAGCAGAGAATTAGCTGATGTGATGAAATTAGGGAAATTTGCAGAATCGCATTTGTGCTGCATTGGACATAAAAATAGGCTGATGATAGTGAAAGCTGTGATAATAGAAATGAGGTACGAAATGGAATGAAACATTAAGTGGTCATGGTAGTCATTTACTCCTGCCAACCACAAAGAGTCTGTCTCTATGAACTATATATTCATTGTCTAGAAGCTGTATATTGACATGCCATAAATAAGTGGAATTAAATTTGGTTTATGTGCCCACAAATAAACATTTTTTGAAGTGTTTAATACCGTTTCGGCATCATGAGCTCAAACTTCGTTCCTGGTTTTGTTCCTAACGGAGACATATATATATATATATATATATATATATATATATATATATATATATGCGTAGTATTTCCACCCTACCTTGCACATATAACGCTTAAACGAAAACAGAGCTTCATATCAGGATGAACTCACGCCAAAGACAGCTATAAATATCTGTCCTTACTGCGCGGCCGGCTGAATTTCTTCCGCATATCCGAGGAGAGGCAGGCACTTTTCCATTTGAAAAGCGGCGTGGACCACGCAGAGAAATCGCGCACCGCTTGCTCCTACAGGGAGGATCGGGCCGCCTGCACCGATATCGTTGCACAATATAAAGAAAACAGCATTTCGGCACCATGCGCATTCTGCATCTCTTAACTCGGAGTGCATATTATGTACCAAACGCGATCAGCACGAAAAAAAAAAAAAAAAAGAAAAGGCAAGAACAGATAAAACAACGACGAAAAAAAAAAAAAAAAAAAGAAGTGGTCTATATGCTGCCAAACCAAACATATTCGAGAGAGTGGCATCGTATCGTCGGCGAGAGGCGAGAGTGAAAGGGAGAGGGCCGAAGGGGGTGAGAGGGCACGTGGGTTGGGCGCCGGAGTACATATCGCGGCGCCTAGCCGTGCCGAGCCAAGCCACTGCGCCATTGAAAATCGATGCCCGCGTGTCGCGGGCTCCGAGGCGCCGTTTTAATACAATCTCGCGAGCTTGCAAGTGCGTCCATAAAGCTTCAAGCCTGCGGTTGTTGTTTGTTTGTTTGCTTGTTGTTTGTTTGTTACCGCTGTGGTTGTTTTTGTTTGTCGGCGAATTTCCCGACCGCCTGCTCTCCTCCGCCGGCGCACCGCACGCATTGATGGTAAATCGCTTTCGTCATGACCGTCTTTATGCCGTGTTTCTCTCTTCAGAGGGTCCGTGCCACTTCTTTCTTTCTTTCTTTCTTTCTTTCTTTCTTTCTTTCTTTCTTTCTTTCTTTCTTTCTTTCTTTCTTTCTTTCTCTTTAGAGCCTGGATACCCTCGCGATGTAGCGGGGATGGCAGTGCGTAATATAGAATCTGCGCATATACTGCTTGCGTTGAGTGCTTCGTGTTTCGTTCTTTCGTAAGCGTGTCTGTTTTTCTTATACGAAGGACGTCGGAATCGTGTTTCTCCGCTTATCCCGTTCCCAGAAGGGCGCACTTCTGAAGAAGAGAGAAAAGGTCGAGCGTTTTTTCTGTACTACACTTTTTTTTTTTTGCACCGTCTCTTGAACTCTCCATGCTACCATGCGCTTCCCCGCTGTCTTATTTTTTATTTATTTTTCTTTGTTTTGTAGTTCGCGTTCAGATAACTCTCGGTTGAGTTCTTTTCCCCTAAGAGAGATGTCCGCGTGGGGCGATTCGATATCGCCGGCTCGTGCGGGAGACAGACTTGCGATCAAGCGCAATGGTGTGTGTACAAGCTATGGAAACATTCTGGAGGCCGCGATTGGAGCGCTTCGCAGCGCCCTGGAGGCAAACCAAGACACATGGTTTGCCGCAGCCTTGCAGTCTACAGCGTGACCAGCTGTGTTAGGAGAACCCCGCGAGTTGTTGGTTACGTTAACTAACGAGGCACTTGTTCTAGTTCACCATGCACGCGAATGTAGTGATGCAGCTGGACCAGGAACCGCGTAACATCTCGGCGGAAAAAAAAAAATGAGAGAAAACCCTTTTTAGTACCTTAGCATTTCTAATGTCGCATAGATCGCGAAAGTAGGAATTATGGATCAACGATTATCGTTCAACGACACGCAACAGATTCCACTCGCACCCAGTAAAGACATGTTGCCAACAGTCGGTGCACTCATACTATAGCCACTCCAGCAACCGCATCCTGTGAGCTTCTAACACATTCCAACGGGCGAAATCAACCTGGTTGTGCAAAAAAAACAAAACAAAAAAAAAACGCACTGAATGAGTTCACTACACAAGCTACCAAGAATCGGAGCACTCGCGCAACCGCACCCCAGAAGCTTACAACTGATTCCACCACTTGATGAAGTTATCATGGTCGTGCCGCAACAGTTCGCCTTTTTTTTTTTTTTTTCAATGCGTACAAACCGCGCTCGGGGTCTTCTGCCATGCGTGGTCTTCTTCTTTCCAACAGCTTTATTTAGGGGTGTCCCACAATGTACACTAAAGAAAAACGTTAGTCAGTATCAGTTACATTACGCTTCAGAAAACCGCCACCCATAAGCTCACAACTGGTTACCAACAATCGGGGCAGTCTTACCAGTGGCCAACACGTTGTGCCCCACGAACGTATCCTATGAACTCCCAACAGATTATGCAAACACTCGGAGCTGTCTATTGGAGCAGGTCGGGAATCATGCTAGTCATGCCAAAAGCCACATCCCGTGAGCTTTCAAGAGGTGCAAACAGTCGGGGAAGTCATACAAGTCGTTATATAGCAACGAAATCCAACAACATTCCAACGGGTTATATACCGACAGCTAGAGCCGCCATATCGTTGCACCTGTAGCCTGTTATAGAGAATCGTTGGATGCGGTTGTTGGTACGATCGTATATGACTGCATGCTACCACTGTTGTAACTTGTTTGAAACTTTATTGGATATTGTTGTTTGGCACGACTATACAAACGTACGCGTAATCGTCCCATTTTTGTCTTCCGCGACGGTCTTAATATCTGTACACAGCTACAACCCGACAGACTATTCAATTCAGTCTAGTGGAAGGATTCATATCCTTTACTGTTCTTCGCTATATACCGTTCACATCGAGGCGACGATTCGATCCGAGCTAGCGGTGGTGCCATACTGCGACGGGCAGAGCCGTCGGGATGTTCTCCCTTCTATCCCATCTCCTCTCCTCTCCCCCCCCTTTTTTTTTCACTTCTCCTCTCCCGCTTCCCTTGTACGGTGCTGCGGTTCTCTGCGAGAGTCAGTTTGGAAGCAGCCCCCTCAACAACGACGTCGGTATAGCGTGGTGGATTTCCTCTCGGCGGGGATTGAATAGAGGACGTAACATTCACGATTCCAGGAACGATCTCGTCTCTATTGCGCAGATGTAAACGACCGCCTCGCGGAAGCGTTTCCACTTGCATGTCGGAAGGGAAAGGAACTATACCGTGAAATACCGCATATAATAGGAACCCGAATATAAAGGGAGTTTTGGAAGTAGCGGACTTGTATTGCGTTCCACTCCGGGGATGTATTCTGGAAATCGAAACGGTGAATTGAAATTGAGTTGAAAGTTAGCGTAGGCAGCTTGGCCTGCGTATAGAGTGTTGTGGTTGCGCGGCATAGACAGTGTCCTTGGAGGCGCTGGGCCGCTTGCCTTCCCCTATATAGTTCTAGATTTATCTAATACCAGATGCCATTCTGTGGTCGCGCAATGGGCGAATGAATAATGTCAGAAGGCCGCGATTATGCGACGATTTTATATTTCAATTCGATTCGTTTTCGCGCTTCTTCAGTGGTCCAAGCGGTGCTCCCGGATCGGCGGTGGATGATAAGGATAGAATGGAATCGAGCAAAGGGAGTTCTTTGTTACACAGCCAAATTGTCATATTATTCGAAGTATACGATTGTTGTTCGTGTATGCGAGCAGAAACCTGCTTGTTCTTTCGGTGTGCCACCAAAAAGAAATAAATTGGGTCACCGCAATCTTGTATCGCACGAACCTGCCGGCCTATGTGACACGCTCTCATGATATGGTAATTATCTTACCAGCATACCAACATAGAGAGAGAGAGAGAGATAGAGAGCGAAAGAGAATAAAAGAAACACCCCTACTTGTTTTTCAATTCCTTTCCTGCACAGCTGCGTATAAACAGGATCAAGCAACCATCATTTCCCCACTTGACATCGACGGCGATAGCAGCGAATTCACGATGTTGCCGTCTTCGGATGAAGGTCTGTCTGTGTCCCCCTCCCCGCATCTCAAATTGCTTTATGGGATGGACAAGTCGCATTTAACCTTTCCTTTGACAGCTTCGACAAGCGCCAATGACTTCGCGGCGCTCTTGCATGGCTTGTCGTTGAACCTGTTTCTTCATTTTGATTTCTTTCCCCAATACCGTTCTCAGATAAGCTCATCGCTCGACGTCAGATTGGCCGCTCTTCCAGCAATACCGATGCATAGAAGTAAGAAAGGAGGGGGGGGGGGGGGGCAGACAGAGTTAACAGCGTGGGCTGTTGGTTTTGTTTGCTTCTGCGTCGAAGGACGTGACAGGACGCGACGCCGTCATAAGCTGTCACAAAGCCAAGGCCGCGCTCATCAGCCGATGCCGGCTGTCTCCGTACCTGTATAGATGCGCGTACGCGTCCTTCAGACAGACCTGCACCCCGTGCAAAGATATGCGCGCGATGTGGGTAACTCTTCTGCGCTGGCCTTCCAAACGGGGCCCCGATCGGTATGCGTACGCGTGTCTGACAGGTCGTTTCTGCTGTGCTCGCCAACTCGGTTGTATACGACGCGGCGCCAGACTTTTTGTTTGCGCGAAGCGCTTGGCGAGCGTATTTAGACCGCGTCCTTCGTTCGTTGCATGTGCTAGGACTCGTCCCTTTGCACGTGAGATATACACTGCGGAAGATTTCGACACGCTGACACGCCGAGCTAGCTAGCTTAGCTAGCTCACCGGCAGGTTGCGTTCAGCTGCTGAGCTCAAGGTCGCGGGTTCGAATCCCGATCCGATGGGGGCCGAAATATGTCGACATCGTCGCACTCTCGGATTTCTGACGCAGGCCAAATGAGAGGGAAAGTTGGTCAAGCTTTAGTGAGGGAAATTGCACGGCGTCTTGTCGGGACCCACACGTAAAAAAGGTGTTGCGTTGAGGTGTAACGCACAAGCGATTGATTGGCCGGTCGATGAACGCATGAACAAGTAAATAACTCAGTCCGTTAGTGAATGAATGAACAAACTGCTTCAACAAATTGTTCGAAATGAAAGGTGAGCTGCCGACTCACGCAGTCCGTTCACTTCTACGTGGACAGAATTAGAACGACGTTGAGCCATTAGCTTGCGTATAGGAGGTTCTCGCTTATATGTACGTCGCATTCGAAACTTCGTTAAGCTAATTGTACCCCTTGACGGGATGCTTAAATTTTCGTCTTACGCCCTGACAGCGCCCTCACGTGGCTATTTGTTCACGACGTCACATCACCATTTGCTCGTCCTTCGACAGCCGCCAAGACTTATATGATGACTCTGTGTGTACGCCGCGCAACACTTCACAGCGTGTTTATCTGCGATCACTGAAATAATTTGCACAGCCTAGATGAACACAACCAAAGAACACAAAAGCGAAGCACCGTAGAAAGCGAGATCAGACTATATATATATATATATATATATATATATATATATATATATATATATATATATATACTTGGCCCGTCCTTTGCTTTCGCCAACAACCCGTCGCCTCGCTGCAGCCGCGGCTCAGTGTGTCCATAGGGTCCGAGACCTCCGCGCTCTCTGGCCGATATTGAATCGGTCGCGGCGCCGGCGATATTGGAAGAAGTAGACAATGATGAGAGGGAGAGTGTCCCGGTGCTGCTGCACAAGCCGTGTCCAGCGGGGGAGCCCAACGTCCTCCTCTTCTTCATCTTGGCCTCACTTCAGCAACGCGTGTATACGTGTCTGTGTGTTCGCTTGCTAGCCTGGCCAACCTGCTGGTCCGGCTGGCTCCACGGATGCCGAGGGAGGCAAAAGAAGAAATGAAGAAATACAAGGGAAGGTTGGGGGGCGTTGGGGGATTTTCTGGACGTGTCGCCGGGATATATCTCTCGTGTCGTGTTTGTGCGCGCGTGCGCGCGCGCGAGCATTCGCGTGTGTATGTTCTGCGAGCCCCGAAGAGAAGCAGCAGGGACCTATTGGGGTGTTACCCTCCCCCATCTGCCTCTCTCTCTCTCTCTGGGTTAGGGTCTACGTGGGAGGAAAGCAGGCTAAGCGGAGAGCAAAGACAAGTACAAGGTTCACACAAGGGGTCAGCCGAACGTGTTCGTTGTTTCGTTTTCCGGTTCCGTTACAAGGAAATTGTTTCCGCTCCAGGACCGCTTGTATGGGAGTCTCTTCCCCCCCTACACGTCAACCCTCCAGTACCAACTCTCTTCTGCGTACCGCTGCGTTGACTGTTGGCGCCGCGCTCCTTCTTTCAGCGTGTGACTAAGGACGTGGCTCGGGCTCTTATGGGCAGTGGAGGAGGGTCCGGGGAGGGGAAGGTCTGGAACCCCGGCTTTCGGAACGTTCGTTGGTCGCGTCCGGTGCCTTTTTCTGGCGCGCCGGCCGGGATGAGGGTCTGCACCGGGCACTTTGCCTATTGCCTTTTCCTTCCGTCCCGTCTGTCTGTGTCTTTTGCGGCACAACGCTTTCGCTTTCCGTGAGCCCTCAATGACGGCTCCGAGGCACCGTCGTGTGTCCCTATAAGCCGGACCGCGGCTAAATTTGTTCTCCCGGCACCCTCGCGCCACCCCCCGTTCCTCGCTCAGGGGGCTGAAGAGTCAGGCTGGATATCGTCTCACGCTGGGATGAGGAGTTGGGCCGGGATGTTTGGTTGGCGCGCGGCTCTGCCTCTGGAAGCGCGCCTTCTACGAGGGCGCGCGTGTTTGACTCTCGGCTTCAGCGAGGCGTTCTCTGTCTTGTTTTCGTTCGTCGAGGGAGAAGACGCGGTGGGCCGGAGAAGATTGGAGACGGCAGACTTCTGTGTGTGGGATCCGTGGTGGAGGAAATCTTGAGGGTAGAAGCGAGGGTTAGTCGCAGCTGTGTATAGAATTATGTTGGCTGAATGACAACCGCCGAAAGTACGTGGGCTGCCGTAGCGGTCGAGATGAACACAGAGACAAGAAAGGCGCCTCGCGAAGTGTACTCATGGCTGACGAAAAAAAAGTCATTATTGGTGCATATTCTTATGTTATATTCGAATGCTTGCTTCAGGGCGCTCCTGGAACGCTCCGAGTGTCGTGTTAGAAAGCGACTGAGCGGTAAGCGAGTATAAGACTTACTGCGATCGCTCAGGCAGGCTCCAGGGGCGATAACGAAGCCGACTATATCGTCGTTGGACGAGCTATAGCTTGCACTCGTAGTCAAGCTTTGAAGCTGTCTTGGCAAATGAACGGTATTGGAAAATCATCACAGGAGGACTATATATTCGTAACCAATGATCGCGTCCGGCTAGTTTCTAGCACTCTTCGTAACATTTCTCACAGGTTTCAACACGCCATACGATGGTCAGAACCGCAATCTGTTCTTGGCATGCCTGACACCGGGCCGTGTACGTTGTGCGTCTCCTGCGTTATGAGAAAGGCTCTAGTGTACCGTCTGCTCGCACTTCCGTCGCATTTGCCTCCCTCGCAGCCCACCTGCAGTGTGTGCGATACCAACTACGCTCAAGCGCAGGAAGCACGTGACACGTATACTGTCTGTAATGGCAACGGTAAAACGTTAATAGGAGTTTTAGATTTTGTGTACACAAGCTTAGTGGACGCAAACCGTCGGGTTTACAAAATAACGCGAAGAATGTCACGAAATAACCCCAAATGAGTAGAAAAGAATGCAAGGCCGGCGTGGCTCTTTGCGTACGCACAGATCCCTTTGGGTACCCAAAGCCATTTGCGTTCGCAGAATCTGACTCTCTAATCATCATCATCATTATCATCAGCCTACTTTTATGTCCACTGCAGGACGAAGGCCTCTCCCTGCGTTCTCCAATTACCCCTGTCTTGCGCTAGCTGATTCCAACATGCTCCCTAATACTCCCTATAATAGTATACGCCAAAACGTCATATATAATGCGCACGGGCAGTTTTGTCGGGCTTCGCAATCGCTGGCACCACAACTTCATTACAACGCGAAGCTTTCTTCTTACTCCGGTTTTGCTTCCCCAAAAGTTGGCGGCTCTCTGGTGATGTGCCGCCCTGCAGGGTGCAACATTTGTAACAATGCCACGCAACTTTCTCGGAACGTAATTTGTTTTTTTTTCCAGCTCAGGAGATCGCGAAATCCCGGAGCGAGCGCTCAAGCTTTTCATATAGCGAGCTGGTGATTTAAAGAGCTAGTCGTATGCAAGTTGGCTCGGAAAAACTTTTCGTACTCTGTTACTGTCCGCGCTCCTCCGTTCGCCCACGCATTCCGACAGCCTCTTCGTGCTTACGTACTCTCCCACACAGTTCACTCACTGCCAGCGAGTTCCTCACGCTCCCGTGGTGCCACTCTTTGCTCCCTATTCTCCCGCTTCTCTCCCGCATTTAATTTACGTTGTCGCGCGAAGAATTCCGAACGCGGACTCTCTTTTTCTCTCGCCTGTGTATACGTCTCTGTCGTCTCAGCTCTCTGGGTGGACGCGCACGACATAGTATAGTATATATACGGCCCTCATTTGTTCTAGCTCCCCGCTTTCCTTTGTGTCCCAATGTTCGTCCCTAAGTTCCTTTACGCTCTGTATTCCTCAGCATTCCCATTTCTCTGCAGCACAGTGTGAGGAATTGGGGACACTCCTGCCTTTCGGCTCCTGAGCTGCCTCCCCCTTGTCGTGGCGATTACTAACAGTCGTCGCAGATTCCCTTTCCAGTAGCGGTTGTTCTAAACTTCCGTATAATAAGCAACGCTTATTATATGTCATTGCCTCCGTGCTGCGTTGCATGCTTGCACTGTGTCCTGGACTTTCGGAAAGTTGGCGTGGGCGTCGCTTTGCCCTAGTTCCTTGTGAATTCGCGCCTATATTTAAACTCCCGTTGAGGGCTCTGCAGCAAGTTCATACACACTTCGAGGGTTGTAAGACCTCCTCTATAGGTGTTCCGATGACATACATGTTTTCGATTTGGCCTCTCATTTACCCACACCAAACCTTGGTCGGTATGCTGTTTGTTGTTCGCGCTGTAAAGTTCAGGAGTTGCGATCGTCAATGACGTTGGGCTGAGGCCGATCAGTGCGACCGTATATATGTGACGTTTCCGTTATAATATAATACAGATTCTTTTCTTTCTCCTTTTTTTTTTTGCTGTCGAGCTCTCCCTCGCGAACACTTCAGACGTCGCGATTTGTCATTCCCGCCTTACGATTACCGCTCATCCGTCCAAACGCTCAGCAGCTCGCTGTCAGCTTCAGGTGACTTACGCAACTTTCTCTCATTACTCTTCGTGAATTTTTTTTGTTTAAATGACTCTCTACCTCTTTTTTCTTCCTGTGCGGCTTAACGCGGTTCAATTTCTTCCCTTTTCGTGCAACTCGTTGCTTCACTGCGTTTTGCGCCTCCTCCTCCTTCTTTCCCCAATTTTCTCCCCAAATCCCTCGTCGTCTCCCTGCGCCTCTGGAATGCCGCTCGCTCGCTCGCGCGTCGGCTTAGTCGCGCCGGCGAACGCCGCGCTCTCTGGCGAGCACACGCCGGGAGGCAAGCCGCCCGTTGGGGCGCTGTTACGTACATCCGGGCGACTGATTTATTGGAGCTAATAGGGACCCAGACGCGGCGGGAAAAGCGCCAGCGTGGGAGGAGGAAGAGGCGACCACCTTTCTTTCCCCATTCCTTTTATTTCCTTCGCGTTTCCCATACACTCCCGCTTTTTCTCGTTTCTTTTTCTCCAGCTCCATTTTCGCGTCTTCTATTCGCGAACCGCTGTGGGAGCAGTTAGCCGCCCGGGCCACTCTCACGTTCTCTCTCCCCCCCCCCCCTTCACTCTATATAAGACTCGTCTTACTCTGTTCTTTCTTGACACCTCTTAACGACGACTATTTCTAGCCCTTCTTCCACCCAGCCCCCAATACCTTACGTTCTTGGCTTACTGACGCCGTATTAAGGAAAGTGTGTTCGTTTTGAGCCTGGTGTGTATGTACAGCGTCTCCATCCGATGAGTCTTTCCTGGTGCTCCCTTTGCGGACGTTGCGCTGAATGGCATCGGACAGTGGTCACCGCTGCTGCGGAATTGCTGTGAGCGAGGCTCCCCTATACAGAGACAGGGGTGAGGGGGTGCGCCGATAGAGAGAAGGGAAAAGAAAAGACAGTAAGAAAGCAAATAAAGACAGTTTAGCCGGCTGTGGAAGGAAAGGTTAGGAGGAAGATTGGGGAGGGTCGCTCCTAGACAGGAGCCATTAATTACGTGAACCCGGCGATTTATGTTGTTCCCTCCTATACACAGACTCGCGTATATCATGCGTATTTCTTTTCTTGCTCTGCGAGGCTTGCAATAGAAATGCGACACTCTGCATTAGCGAAGGCAAACACCGTGGCAGTAATATTTGTATGTGTCTGTAAGATGTCCATAAGATGTTTGTCAGGTGTCCATCGGACGCTGCAAGATGTCACTGATGTCTGTCTGCTGCTGGTTTCTCGAGTTGACTGCGCCTTCATCTTCCTCACTTCACCCACATAGACACACCTCACGACTACTGCAGGTGTTTCCTACGCCTTGGCTCTGAAGGGGTTGCTAACGTATATAAGACGTCCAAGAATCTCCTCTAAAAAAAAAAAAAACACTTCATCACTTTGGCATAAAGCCTTTGCTTACGTTTTGCTGCTGCTCTGAAGCGTGTAGTGCTAGACTACGCTATTTTCTACCTTCCCCGCGGAAGGTACAAAATAGAGGTAGAAAATAGACAAAATAGGTAGAAAGTAGAGAAATAGAGAAAACAGAGAGGAACATCTCTGTTTTCCTTTTGAACACCTGTAGTATACAGACTAGTACAAGCGCAGTTGCTCTCCAAATTTGTTTAGGTCAATACACGAAGAATGGCCTCGAAGCTGCGGCACCTCGGAGTTCGACTCGACAAATCCTCATTGCTACCTGTTTTCTGTGTGCCTACGGACTGTCTCGATCACCGTATGACGCTCGTTCGGCTGTAAGACTCGCAGGCCTTATAGCTAGATTGGTAGAACACCGCACGCGTCATGCTTAGGCTCTGAGTTCCGCTGCCACCGGCAGCAAGTTGTTTCCTTCAACTTCCATTTTCTTTCTTCTTTATTGAGCTTATCGCAAATTTAGCTGTAATCATAATGAATTTCATATTTCACCTATAAGTGAACAGTTAGTCTTTTTTTTTTTTCCTCATGCTTCTCTCGGCTTCATTGTCTGGCGGTCTACGGAACGCAATGTTTAGTAATCAGCGCTGCACCGCTGTCCCCTATTTTCCCCATCAAGCTCCCTAAGTTATTCCCACCGCCATCCCTACAAGCAGGCGACGCCAGAGGAGTTCCTCCCGAAACCGTCTCCGCACCACGCTCGCTGCTCTCTTATGTATGCATACGCCCGGCGCGCACGCATACATATACGCCACTGCTCTTTTTTGGGCGCGTTCCACGCAATCGACTGGAAGAGAGCACGGGGAGGGAGCACAAGCACACCGACGAAACGAGGCGCTGAGTGCTACGCGCGCGCGCGCTGGGAAGGGTGGTGTCTGTACGTGTGTGCGCGCTCGCTCGCAAGCCGATACAGCGGTGTATATAAGTGCGTATACTCTCGCATTTGCGTGTGCGTGCGTTCGTGCGTGCGCTTGCATGCGTTCGGCGAAGCGAGCCCCCTGCCATCCGCGCACCACACCGCACTCCCCCCTCCTCTCCATCCCGCTAGGCCATTTCCATTCTCCCGTCCCATTGTTGCCGAGATACGTTCTATGTCTCCCCTCTCTCTTTCACTCTCTCGTTCAATGTCTCGAGTCGATTCCGCTACCGTTGCTCGCCGAGAGCCTTCACCTCACAATGGCTGCTGCTGGTTGCCGCGAATACCGCGGGGTCTGCCTTTGCCAGACACGTGGTGCGAGAGAGAGAGAGAGAGAGAGTGAGAGAGAGAGAGGGCCTGTTGAGGCAGAAGAAAGACAAAACCAAAGACTGCAGAGAGAGAGAGAGAGAGAGAGTTGGTCGGCGAATAGAGGGCGGGCGATGAGGGTATAGTATGGGGGAAATGGAGGTGGCGCGGCGCTTGGCAACAATGATTACACGCTCCCACCCACGCGCAGGCACAACGATAACGAGCGCGGCATTTGCATAACAAGAGAGCGTGCGGCTCTGTCTGCAGTGTCTGCTGATGCTGTTTTGTGTGGCTTTTGTTCTCTCTGCCCGTGCTTTTACATCGATTGTTTCCTTCATTTCTGTTTGACTTTTGTCGATCGCCTGGTGTTCGCAAAAACTTGCGTTTCTTTCTTAGTTTTTTTTTTCTTCTTCTATTATTTCGCCGTCTTCTATTCTGCCCGCGCCTACTTCGAGAGTGAATTTGCGTTTCCGCGTTCCCGGAGGAACGGGAAAAGGGAAAATGGATCGAGACTGTTCGGTTTCGATCGACTATATCGTTAGCGTGTTTTTTTTTTTTTCTTCCTCGTCTTCATTGTTGTGCATCGTTCTCGAATCGCCGCCTCATTCGCTCTCCACGATTCTCCATACTATTGTTTTTGTACTAGCGCTTTGTTGCAGGGCAAGTCATTTGCCCGCATGGGCGTAGAGCCACGTAACATTGTTCGTCATTTTCTTGAGAGTTTACTTGTGGGCAATGGCTTGTCTTGGACTCTCTTGCGCTTGCTCCTTAAGAATAATTTATGGATCTCACAGACCGCCTATCGACGTCTTGTAGACTACTTTGGCCGCATATAGGTCATTTACCAGCACGGGTGTCGATCCCCGTGAAATTGTTGATCTCTTTTTCTTGTGTTTTTACTTGTGTGTAATGTTTTCTTGCTGGACTCCTCTGCGGCTGCTCCTTAAACAGTTACATATGAATCTCACAAACCGCTTGTAGACTTCTTGTAAACTTACTTTGGTCGTATGTTGGTCATTCGCCTGCGCGGATGTCTACTCGTTATTACTTGTTTTACTTATTACTGTTTCTCGTTATTACTTGTTTTTTTTTGCTTTCTTGCTGGGCTCCTTTGCTATTACTTCTTGGAGAATCACTCGTAAATCTCACAGACAGCTTGTAGATGTCTTGTAAACTACTTCGGCCGCATGTAGGTTCCTCTCTTACGCGTAACCTTTCTGGAGACCTTACAGAGGAAATTTTCTTAAAACTTCCTGGGGCTGTAAGTAAATAAATAGTGTCCGTAGACGTACTATAGACACTGAAACTTATGCGCATGCGTGGGCGTGCCCATATGAGTTGTCGTTTTTATGCAATTTTGTTAGCGTACCTATCTTTCTTGCTGTATTTATATGACGGCTACCCTTATGAGTAACATATCCATGCTACGTATCGACGGCTAGTCGACATCTTGTATATTGCTATTGCTTCCCTATATATTTATAGTCTATACATAACCCTTCTATAGACATCCCGTGCTCAACATTTGCCAAGGCCTCCAGTCAATAATCTCTGAACACGCTGTAGAAATTTGAATTGCGTAACTTATCTGAAGAGTGTTTAAGGACTTCATATTGAAAGGTTCATAGTCATTACAAGGTTGTTTGCAAGGGTGTACGATAGATGTAATAGTATTTTCTATTATCATACGGTCCTCGGTATAGACCTTGTTAAAAGTGAATCGTATCTGAGTTCCGGTACGATGCCACCGCGCTGGAGAACCCTGGCGTTATCTAGTTGCCTTTTGTGGTATACTTGCGACAGGATAAACACTCCTGTCCTTTGTACCTTTTGCAAGCGCTTTCAGTTATTTATTTTTTGCTATTTGGCGCTTCATATTTCGTAAGCTCCTTCTTAGTAATCGCTGCGCTGCTCGGACGTTATTACCGGTAATATCGGTTCGCAATTTAGCGAGAGATGAAGGTAGAATTGCTCAGAGAGATTGCCGGAAATTAGCCCACTTCGCGAATGAGTCCGCAACATAATGGCGCCCGGGTCCGAACGCCCATTTCGCGTTGACGGCTGACCTTCGCGTTGACGGCGTGAAGCGAGGAAGGGTATACGAGGACTGTCGTAACATACGTCGAACGAATCACCGGGTACGAGTTTTTTTTTTTTTTTCTTTCCTGCCGTCTGTCGCTTTTGAGAGTTAAACGATTTGCAAACCGCGAGTACCGACGCGAGCTGCTGTGCAATATACGCTGGGCAAATGCAGCTCCACTGCGCATGAACAAATCGCAACTTTGGCAATGTAGTCGTATCACAATCTTGGTACGTCTCAGTAAACCACTTTATATATGCTTACACATCTCTAACGAGCTAGAGATAAAGCTTTGGCAAGTTGGTGGGACAGAAACACCTGCAAAACTAGGCGGAAAAATCAAGGACACAGTGTTACTCCGAAGTCCTGCGAAGCAGCACGCAAGGAACACGACACAAAGAAAAAGAGAAAAAGACAAGACAAGCGCAATCGATGACAGATGAAGGTTACGGGAAAACGGGAAATGTATGTTCAAAACAGCTCTTGTGTGCGTCGCCGAGGCGAGGGATTTTTCGTTGGACGCATTTACAACATTCCTGAGCCGATCTTCAGTTGGACTGGCAAAAGATGACGTTTGCTTTCCGTTAAATATATCTGACCCTGCAATCGCGCTCCCCTATAGTTTTCATTTCTCAAACACTGGTCCCTACGTGGGACTAGCCGGGTGACACGGGGTCTCCCCTGCGTCTTCTCTGGACCTAAATAAAGTTATTTCACTCGCTCACTGACGTTGACGATTTCGATAAATGCTTTATTTTGCATCGTCATGCGTTCTTCATATATTTAAGATTATTTTCCAAGTAAACGTTCACTCGTGAAGGCGGCACTAGTCGTATTTTCCTGCTCTGTGCGTCCCGTTACTTGCGCGCTGCATTCCAGGGGAATCGTTCCAAATCCCCCATTTCACTCTAATACAATTTACACCCTTAACCTGAATAAGGGCTTAAATGAGTCTATAATTAATTCACACATTTACACCCTTTTTGAATTCAAGGGATGCGAGTTACAGACAGATCTACACCCTTATTCACGTTTAAGAGTGTAAATTATTTCACAGTTAGCTTAGCGCTCGTCCGTTTTTCGTCGTATTCCTCGTCTTTCGTCCGGTTTTCCTCGCGCTGGTCAAAGCTTGCTTCAACATATTTCACAGTGTTTGCCATTCATCTGAGGTCCATTTCCGCGCGCATGCGCAGAGCGTCGACACTTCTCGTCCCGTCGGCATCCGCAGTGTCACGTGATCATCCGAGCGTTCCCTTTATCAGTGCCTCCCCCCCATGCGTACAAACTGTGTACATTCTTAGCGCTGAACTTTCGTGTATACTACTAACTCGGCCGCATAGTTTGCGCAGCGGCCGCATTACCGCACGCTCGCTGACGCTCGCGCTGCCCACGTCAGCGAGACTGCGTGGCGAGCTTTTTTTCACGGCTTCAATTGTATGCGGGGAATGTTGCGCATAAGCGCAGTGGCTGCAGCGTTGCCATGGCATGGTATAACCGCGAAGGCTGCATGCTGTCACGGTTGCTTGCGATGCTTCTTTCCCGAGGAATGCGTGTTTGTCGCGTGATTCGTCGTCGCCGACCGGCGTGCCACCTTCCCGTCGCGGTGGAGATTACTAGCGCTCTTTTTAATGCGTTGGCATTAAGAGGGAAAAAAAGTGTATGCGTGGAAAGCCGGTCACGTGGTAGTGGTATAGAGAAAGGATGAGAGAGCTAAAAAGAGCGTGCATATATGTATATATCCTCTTGAAATAAATCCACTTGAAATGAATCCACTTGAAATGAATGCAGACGCATACACTTGAAATGAATTTCCAGGATGAAACCAGTTTCGGGATATTATTTTCCAAAGTGTGGAACGAAATACACGGTCGTTCCAGTTAGTTTAGCGCATCAATGTATAAAACAGCATTTTGGTTTTTAAAAAAAGTAAATGGAACAGCAGTGCATTTTTACGGCGAGCTTGAAGGAGCATATCTCCGAACTGGTCTCATTGTGGAAATTCATTCCAAGTGGATGCGCCTGACAAGCTCACCGGTTACAATTCGTAAATTGCAATATGGGTCGTAAAGTAATCAACTAAGAAGTTAATTTGCGAATTTTTGGTAATTAGTTGAATGTGTATATGCTTATGACTGTTACCTGTCATGACTGTTACACAATATCAACAATAATAATAATAACAACAATAGCTGCAAAACTGTTAATGCACTTACGCTATGACAGCCACAACTGTTAAATATCACAGCTGGTATAACAGTTGTGCTGACTGCAGAACTGCTATAAAACATCATCATCATCAGCCTACGATGATGATGTTTTATAGCAGTACAACAAGGGCCATATATATTCACAAAGCTTCTCGTTCGTTATGGCTCACTGTCATTGGCCAGCCGCCTCCACCGATCATATGTCAATCGCCATATGATCGGCCAATCAGGATTGACTAAACTTTGCTTTTGTGAACGAAGCTTGTTTGCGAATACGGGCCCTTAAGTCGACGAGCTATGCTTATCGCGGGTTACACATTGATTAAAAAAAAAGAAAAATACTTTGCGACCGTGGGCGCTCATTGGCTGGAGAAGGGTAGACGTTTGTGCACCGCCAGCAACAGTAAACAAAGAAATAACACAAACAAAAAAAACGCACGAAGAAAAGCTAATATGCCGAGCCCTCGTGCAGGCGTGTGTACACAACCAAGCGCGCGACGTAAGACGAAATGGGTTTTGGCGAGGAGAAAAGAGGGATGGAGAAGGAGGAGGAAGGGATAACCGTGTGTGTGTGTGGCACGCCCGCCACTTTTCGCAAATCCATTTCGACTGGGTCGCCAAGAACATCATCACGCGAACGGGCACTCTGCAGAACGTTCCGCCCGCCTCGCCTGCATTTTCCCAGACTCCCCCCCGTATCTCCGCCTATGTATGTGTGCGTAGCGTTAGGTGTGTGCACGTATATAGTGGCCCTGCCTCCCATTGCTTATGCATGCCGCGTTTACTCGACTGTAAGTTGTAGGCCGTGAGACCGCGATAGAAAAACCGTGCGTTTGTCGGATAACTATGCACGAATGCTGGCATTTCTCCAGAGATTCATTTCTCCAGAGAGTATACTCGAAGGGGGGTGGTGGTATATCTATCGGCGTGTAATTTCAGCACTAGCTGATCTAATGGTGAGTTTTAGAATCGATGAATAAAGAAAGAAAGCAAAAGAGAAGCACGGGCTACGAGTGCGCTGTGAGCATGCGCAGAAACCGAAGCATAACCTTCGTGTTTTGTGTCGTGTCGACCCGTTAAACGAAAAAAATAGCGCGGGTGTGCCAGCCACCTTTGATTGTCGTATCTGTCGGAATATTTCACCGTGTCGGGGCGGCCCTTTATACGAACTGGCTCTAAGACGAACGCACGCTACGCCGTACCGAGTTGTGGCCCTGTGACCGCTCGTATAAGCACGCATGCGCGTTAATCTGGACATTGTCGAACTCCCACCATATTCTCAAATTCGCCATCTTGTCAGCTCTGATTGGCTCAGAGTGCTGCTGCGGCTTCTCCGATTGGCTCAAAATGCCGCCATTGCACAATTTCAACAACAATGGCGCAATTAGACAACGGGCACTATTCTGGACACTGGCAAATTACGTCGTCTTGTCAAATTCCGCCATGGCGGCATTTTTTTTAACCAATCGGAGAGGGCCCAGAGGGGCTGCTGCGGCCTCTCTGATTGGCCCAAAATTCCGCCACTGCCAAATTTGACGATACGGCGGAATTTGACAATGTCTCAGTGAACAGCACCTCAGCCCCGGCGGCTGCAACGCCGCGTCGTGGCAACCGCCGTCGAAAGGGGAGAAACAACAAACGCGGTCTGGTTCCAAGCCAAGCCAAGCCAGTCTAGACATCCAGACACGCCGCTGCATTCCGCGTCGATCTACGGCAACTGCGAAGGCACGCCGCGCACCGCGCTATGCATGCAGACTCGCCGTGCCCACGGATCGTATACAGCGTCACCACCGTCCCAAGACTAGATGAAAGCAGGGAGGGGGGGGGGGGGGGAAGAGGGAAAGGGAAGGGCCGGGGCTCCCCTCATCATCATCTTCACGAGAAGAAGAAATCGCATTTGCATTTTAATCGAGCTCTCGCAGCGGGGGGTGCCGGTGTTCGACGCACAAGACGCCGTCGCAGTTTTGCTGCTGCTTCTGATGCTGCGTCTTTTGGGCCGCCTCGGTCGAGCGGCCCATTGCCCGGCCCCTGACGGGGCTTTCTTTCTTTCTTTCTGTTCTGGCTTTGCTCGTTCGTTTATTATTTCTTTTTACATGTAATCTGGAGGTATGAGGCATAGAGTCAAAGAAGTGTTCCTCTTTCCATGCATCCTCGCCATCTTTTTTTTTTTTTTTATATCACACCCGTTCCCTTATCCTCGGTAATGACGCACTCTCACCGACGCGACCGGTGGGTGTTGAGTGGCCGCGTCTCGCTTCGCCCCCCTGTAACTGCTGTGAGATGATTTTCTGTTCCCATCGAATTATGCGCAGCGCGAGAGCAGCCGAGTGAAAAATTACACTGATGCGCATTGTCTGGATCGGTTGTTTGCTTGCTTGGTTGGTTGGTTGGTTATTTGGTTGGGGGAGTGAGGAGCGTGTCATCGCGTCCGAATGTTTCAGCGCGATGCCCACGTTTTGGACAAGCTGTCGTCAAGGTGTAACGTAACTAATTAGCGATTAGAGAGCCTCATAAGCACACAGCGTAGGCGTATGCCGCACGACAAACGACTCGGACGGCACCTGTACAGTGTCGGTGGCGACACCTCGCGACGGGGCATTCAAGCCAAGTGCGGAGAACTCGTGGTATATTTGTATGTAGCAGTCGGCGGTTGTTACGTTTTACTCCTGGCGTAAGCATTTCACGAGCGACATTATCACCACTCTGGTATTTTCTGCTGCTGCTTTTCTTTTTTTAGTTTTCTCGGCCCAGAATACTTGTGCAGCACAATAATATTTCTAGCGCTTTCTAGTTGAGCAACGCGCCGCTAGGCTTCGCCACCAACGTTTCTGCACTGGATCGTCAGCGTCATCTGGTGTCTATCTACATCTGCGTATACATGTTCACAGACGTAGTCTACATCTAGATGGCCATGGTTTATCTACGATATGCCAGACTCGAGCGGGATGTCTGGTATCGACATGTAACATCTACCGAACGTGCATGTAGATCCATTTTGTCGCGGTATCGAGGTTTCGATTGCGTGCACACGAGGCGTTAAAAGCGGAAATACGTGGATTCCATAAGCTCGGTGCTAAAGCTTCAACCGCATACCTTAGCCCTCGGCGTGCAGCGATTGTTTTGAAATATCAGACATACTATTGGCGTTGTAGTCGTTCACTGTGCAGTTCTGCCCAATTTACTCGTTAGTGTCGGCTTTCGCGATTAAGCCATTGACGGTTTGACTCCCACCTGCTCACTTGGTCAGGTGGGACCTGACCAAGTGGGTTCACTTGGCTTCCGCAAAGGTTTGGGACACGTCGTCTTGTGTAGTTGTAGTCATTATGTCAAAACACCCTTCTCCATTCCAACTCACAGGAACACACGATAGAGCCGAACTTTGACACGACACGAGAGATATGCTCAGGAACTCCCCGCTTGCGTAGTAATATAATGAAGATTGTCCATAGTGATCACTATGCCTGCTGCCCCATTTCTGTTTGACCTTTCGCGTTTCCCGAGCAGTGCTCAGCAGGTTCAGCTTTACCGATTCTAGCGAACATCTTGTGCCGAAATTGTTGTCATTGTTCGCGTCTCAAGCTGGGCCTTGTGCTCAAGTGAGCGAGCGGCTCGTGTGACTGCAGCGACGCCTGGCAGTTTCGGCGCGAACATTCGACTGTATAAGCTATCTTGCAGTACGATCTCCGTCGCTTGGCGAGTTCTACAACGCGAGGAAGGGTATCTACAGTAGAACAGGCCGTAAAACTGTCAGACCAGGTCGTTAACGGTGCCCCCCTGGTGGTGTACGCAAATGAGTTTGCGCAAAGCCTCCGTTGAAGACACAGAGGCGTTCGCAAGCCGCCGCGGCCCGCTGTCTTCTTGTTCTACAACCTGGAAACGTGCGAACCGGAAGTTTTTTTTTTGTTTTTTTGTTTCTTGTGGCCAAGTCGTAAACCGGCCGCCCTTTTCCATTCGTTCTGGAGAGGAGGCTACTGCATGCGAATCGATACCGAAGCCGAGACGATATATGCCATTCGAAACAAGCACCTTGCGTAAAGGTCTCAGGAGCTGATATGCAATGGTATTTCAGTTTCGTTTTCGACCACCCACGCCGAGTTGAAGACCACCCTTCCTGTGCGCCTGCAATAGCGACGAGGGCTGTGGTTGCTTTCCGTGGTGGTTCGTGTTACTGGTTATTCTGAAGCATCGCACACCCTAGTCTAATACTTGGACGTTATCCCCTTTAATACGTCTCTGCGTTGATGAAGTGTGTTTCTCTCTGTGTGTGTGTGTGTGTGTTGTGTATGGTCACACTGCGCTGTTTTCCTGTGTCTGTCTGACTGCGTGCTCGCTGGAGATAGCGTTTGGATACATCTTCGCCCTCCGTCTTGAATGCAATGAATAAAGAAATGATCGTCTTTTTTTTTACTTCGGAGGTCTGCCCTTAGGCATAATACAAAGATATGATTACAAGTCAATTAATACCCTGCTGTTACGTTGGTTCAATCTGTGAAACAACCCAATAGATTTGCAAAGGTGGGGGCAGTCAGTCGGCCGGCCGGCGGCGGTCATTTATTTATTTATTTATTTATTTACGACACATTATACAATGTCAAGGATGACTCATAAAACTCTGGGTCTACATAAACACCAATAACTAGCCAAGAATAGATTTCTATGCAGAGCGCATGCGACACAGCCTGAGCTGTCACATCCAACGAGGATGCGTAATCTGCACCTGTCGCTATCAGGGAACTTGTACTGGACTTCTTGCGGTAATACATCGCTAAAATTAATCCATTTATCACTCCGGACATGACGCTAGTCGTTACGCGTACATACATACATACATACATACATACATACATACATACATACATACATACATACATACATACATACATACATACATACATACATACATACATACATACATACATACATACATACATACATACATACATACATACATACATACATACATACATACATACATACATACATACATACATACATACATACATGCATGCATGCATGCATACATAGCTGCGGTCCACTGCGGTTTCATTATCTTGATGTTGATGCGCTCTTTGGTGTACTAGGAAGCATCGTTATAGCTGTTCTCCGCGGTCACCCTCGTGCGTGGGCTGCTGCTTCAGGGTTGATTTACCCTCCTCTGCGACTGAGCCCAGGTATACACACAAAAAAAATGATCAAACGACAAAACGAAACGCCGAAGGCAGGTATATACGCAAATGCGATGCGCATCTATCGGCGTGGTTTCGCCCTGCACGCCACGACTCCACCCACTTCCCCCGCTGAGTGGCAGCAGTGTCGCCGCCGCCGCGCCCCCTGCCGTTCGCGCTCGGTGTCGCGTCCCTGCGCTGGTCGTCGCTGCTCTGCCGCCAGGTTCGATGCCTGGCGAGTTGTAATAACGGTCGCGTAAAACGCATTCGACCGCAACGACATGGTCGATTTATGCTCGCCACCGGCGGGGGCGCTTGCTCGCCTCGGCGCTCACGACTGCGCATGCGCGCTCGTAAATCTTTCTTTTACGGCCCCCCTCCCGCCGCCAGCAGCTTCCCCGTGTCTTCCGAAATAGTTTTTCCTGTCCTTTATCTGTCTTTGTGTTTGTCGGTGTGTCTTACACTCGCGGACAACTTTCTGTGGGAGTGAAAGGGGGAAAAGCTGTACAGAGGGGAAGCGAACGCTTGACAGCGCTTCTGAAAATAAGTAGGGGTGTGTGAATAGTGATTTTTGAGACCGAATCGAATACGAATCGAGTAGTGCTAGAAGCGAATCGGATATCGAATAGTTTTCGAATAATTAGCAACCGTTATCACAATTAATAGACAGGGGTAATTAGAGATCGCAGGGAGAGGTCTTCGTCCTGCAGTGGACATAAATATAGGCTGCTGCTGCTGCTGCTGATGATGATCACAATTAATATACAACGCTGTTCACATACTAGTATTGACGTTAGCAAGTTTCTGTCATTACATAGTACGTTATGAAACGTTGTTTATTAAAAGCACAGATGGAGCATTCGGAGAAAAGAAGTAGTTACTTCGCATGCACGTGACTCTTCAGAGAGTGCGAGTGGTCACGGTATAGCCTGTAGAGTATGGCTACCTAAGCAACGTAGCCCGCTCCGCTCCGCAAGTTCTACTTTTTATGTCTATGCTAAGCCTCCGGGGGTGAAAATTTACCGTACCCTTTCTCCAATTCTATGTTTAATTGGGCGCAGTTGGCGTTCTGAAATACTCAAAAATTATTAGGAAACATTTGCATTCACGAATAGTGACTGTTAGATTCGAAGGTGGAATCGAATAGGACACTATTCGATTCGTTATTCGTAAGTTTAGAGTATTCGGACACCCCTAGAAAATAGTCCCACAGTCTCATTCGCTTTTTTTTTTAAGCTGGGGAGCAGAACACGTGAAAATTTCGTTTATTGCAGCACTTACATAACTGTAAGGCAATACATAACTCCGCGTGAAATTAGAACATTATTTTTCTCGCTTTGCTCTTCGGCGTTCTGGCAAATGCGAAACCATCGTGTTCGGGAATTTCTGGCCGTTGCCTCTTTCTGTCATGTGTCGAACTTCACCGCAATGCATCAACGTATCTCAATGGGCGGCACTTTCAAAAAATGGTATTACATAAGATCGGCCGAATATCAACTTTCAGTTGACGACGTCGAGAGCGTACTCCTTTCTTACATACGCATTTGCTTGCTCCATTCAGTCTTAAGACAGATTCATGCCGCAGGTAATGCCTGCAGGAGAACGCGGATTTTCTTTAAACCGCCAAAAATTTTTGCGTTTTGCTTCCGACTAAAACGCTGCTATAAACGAAGCAGGGCAGTCACAACTGAGTGCCGTATAAAAATGCGCGTGTTATTAGAAAGGCGAACCGTCTCGATATTGCTACCGGAACGTCTTCTTCTCAAATGCCATCTTTTCAAAGTGCTGCCTGTTAAGTTACGCTGGAGCATTGCGGTGAAGTTCGACAGATTGCGCAAGGACGAAATGCCCATAATACCCTGGTGCGCCCAAGTAGCAAGCCACGTACTGTAACAGCGCATGGGTTAGGACAAACGGAAGTGACGGACTGAGCGCTGACTGTCAACCAAATTTTATTGCACACGAGGCAATACACATAGTTTATAAAGATTCCGTAAGGCGAGACAAGGACACAAACATCTCCTGTCCAATACGCTGTTACTCTGTTTAGCTATAACTCGTACACCAACCAGCCCTAGCTGTAGCATCCTACTACTTATAAGAAAGCCCCGCTGATTCAACGTCCGCTTCGAGAAACGGAAACGCTAAGCTCTGTCAAACTCTACCAGACTACTTGGCGCAGTAACACAGAAACTTTAGCTTCTTGGTCACAGAAAGTAGTCCGCGCGCATAGCACTTCCAAATTTTTGTTGAATCTATAGGCGTGTCTATTCAAGAAGTCACCACGCTGTCGTGAACTCACCGATCGATACTTTCCTTGTTTTCCTTTCCTGCTTTTCTAACTCTTTAATTTGGGGGTTCGTAGATACAGTCGGAGTGAAGTTCCAGCTGTGTTTCAAGCGTATGGTTCATCCAACGGAGGAAAAGGTTGACGCTATCGTTCGCATTCACGTAGGCTTGACAGATAGAAAGGACAGGAACATGAAAAAGTGGTACGGGGGGGACAATGGCTGATCCGTTTTCTAACTTCCCCACAAGGGGGCGCCTGCAATGAAACCATGGCTGACAGGCAGACTGCCTCGAGAAACATTCAAGAAAATAACACTGTAGAAAACTGGGAGGAGGGTGGGGGGGACATCTCATCGCAGTGACTACGAACTCATTATCGCGGCCCCATGTCCGCGACGCATGTTTTCCGCACCCCTCCTCTCTCACACGTATCTCTGCAGCGACGACAAAAAAAAAAAAAAAAAAAGACAATAATAATCGAGCTTTAGTCGCGTGCCAGCCGCGCGCCCACCAATAGCCTTTATGTATTGCCGTATACATTGTATATAGCGTGCACTGTTCTTTCCACATCGTTCTTGTTCCCTTGATCTCCCTCCAAGTTTCACTCGCACCACACGCTGACACTTCTTCTGTCTCGCCTCCTCGCCAAATAGCTGCGAGCTTCCCGCCTCTCTGCCACATAACCCTCTCCCTTGCTCTCGTATGACAGGCGCGCACTCGCCCGATTCGTCTTTTTTTGCCTCTTGTGTTCTCGCACTTTTTTCCTGGCCACACGAGCACAAACACCAGTGTCTCTTTCACTCTCTCCTCTTTCACCATTCTCCCTCGCACCGACGGAACGCACCCCAAGTTATATAGCGCCGGGGGGTGCCCGGTCGTTACAAGCACGGTGTTACAAGCACGGTGACAAGCTGTCATGCGACGCTCCCGCCCCCATTCGTAGCCAGCTCGCTCGTGTCCTGTACGAGACTCGTTATTATCATCGGTGTCCACGCGTGGGCCCGTGATCCGTGCCCCATGGTTTCGAGTTTTATTTCTCGCGCTCTTCTTCTTTTGTTATCGTCATTATTATTATCTCTTTGAGGTGTCTCCGAGAACGCTCCGGTTTGTCTCTTAGTGCGTCGTTCGTTCATTCATCACCTTCGCTCGCCGCCATTCTTCTATCGCGTGTCCTGGCCTGCCAGCCATGCCGAAGACGAGCGACCTCTGGCTCAGTTTTTTTTTTTCTCTTCGACGCCGCTTTCGCTGTCATAGAAGATCGTGACGCGAAGAAAAACTGGCGTGTCGTGGATTTTGTTTTGTATCTGCGCGAAGATACCCCGAGTCACGGTCGCCTGACAAAACTCTCCCTGCTGATGTCTCGCTTCAAATCCATTGTCAAGCTGGCGAATTGTTACACGTGTCACCCGTTCGCAACTTTTCCTTCTTGACAGCTCGTTTATTTTCCGACTTCCTGCCAGGAGTCCCGGGTTTCTAGTCCCGTGTTCCTAGCGCTTTCTTTTTCTTTCTTTTTTCTTTGCACTCTGCCATAGTTTCGTAGCGGCATTTTCTTCTGTTATTTCCTGTATTGCAGTGTTTCAAATGTAACTTTCCGGCGACAAATGAAAGGTTATTATATGCATATGGAACGTGCGTTGATCTCGCGTTAGTGTGTTGTACCTATTGTAATTATCGTTCGGGCAGCTAAACAGCTCGTATGCGTTTAGGTACACGTTCCCTTTTTCGCTGTACACTTAAAAAAAAAAAAAAAAAGAAAACCTAACAGGCACCAACCACTCCGCGATGTATTCAATTCACTCGTTGCACGCTCCTGGCATCAGAGGCAGGTCCTGCCCTGTGCTTCTTCTGGCGGCTTATTACCCGTGACAGAAAACTTCCAAGGCGCCCCTACATGTAGACGCATCGGTCCACGATAGCGCCGCTCTTGAAAGTCCTGAAGCATTCTCGAAGTCGACTTGAAGCACTCTTGAATGCGGAGTACTTCGCCGTTGCTTTTGTCGCTGCCAGCGGATTTAGTCGATTCCGGACGTCGATCCACGAATCGCCCCCCACCCCCGCGCTAATCTTCCCAAAAGCCGCACGTAATACGCACTTGACTAACGGAGAGCGGTAAACACATGGTGAAGGCCCCGCGCGAAGCAGATGAATATCGTGAAATACCTTCAGATGGAGCCTTTTTGCACCCCAAGTCCGTTCGCATTAAAGTGTTTTGTACTGGCGCGGATGTGTGGAGGTTCGGTTTGCCTCGCAGATCCAAATTTCGCGTGACGAGCTCACTGACTTCTCAGCCTAGCCAAACTCTTCTCTGCTCACCTCCCCAAAGCTTACTTACCTGCTTTCTTTTCTTTTATTCCTCTTTTTTTTTCTTATTTTCTGTCTTATCCGCGTCTTGTGCCTCCGGAAATGGACAGACTGATGGACGGCCGCGTCTCCCACCGCTGACGAGAGTGGCGCGAACCATCGGCAGCGGCCAACTCCGGTGCCGACAATGGATGCAAATTTTGGGGTTTCACCCTGCCGTTCTTCTGTCCGCCCCTCGTTTCTGCTCTTTACCCGCCCCTCTGTTCTTTTCGGGACCCGTTGTCCCCCCTTGCCCCTTCAGCTCCCCCCGTTTGGTGCTTCCCAACCTGGCCGCGTTACCGTGCCACTCGCAACACCACCGCCCTTGTTGGACGCCCCACGATAGGAAGCTCGTCACACATCTGACATCTGCAAGCTTGCGTGCAAATGTCTACCATCGCTCTCTCTATGCCGCCTCCTCGCCCCAACACCACTGGTGGTGCCCTCTGTGCTTAACCTGGCCGGCCCCCTTCAGAATAGTACATATACACCTCCCCCCCCTCCCCCACCCCTGTGCTCTATCCCTCTCTCCTCCACATGCTTACTACCACTACCACCTGAGGTCCCCCTCGCCCCCCCCCCCCCCCCCTGCGGAAAACTCCCCGCAGCATCGTCGAAGCCACCACTCCCCCCCCCCCTCCGCCCGGCAATTCACGTTGCTAGCAGTGGTGCTTTTTGTATCGGGCGCAACGCTCCGTTTGACGCCGACGAGATTTATCGCTTCGGACACGAATGCTCGATTTTTTTTTCTCTGCCTTCCTCCTCGACTGCCCCCTTACGTTCCCCCCGTTCAGCTTTTGTCCCCTTTGATGTTCCCTTTGCAAGGAACCCCACCGCGCCGCGCTGCTGCCGATCCCGCTGTTCACCTTTCCGGCAGGGACACTTTGTCCTTTTCCCTTCCAACTCAGCGTGTGTGTGTGTGTGTGTCTCTCGCATCTTTCCTATCTGCATACATTTAGATGCTGTCTCTTTAAATTTCTCGCTCGGCACTTCTCGCTCTGCGGCCTTCCACGGCGTGCACACCCCCCCCCACCCCCCTTTCCTTCTTTCTTTTGCGCATGCGTTTGCAGATCGCCGAGGATCAGCTGCTCTCTCCTTCTCGTTCCGCACCAACGAATTCTTCAGACTCCAGTTTCGTTATTTCTTTCGCGAACGCTCGCTTGCGCTTGCTGCGCGATTTTGTCGCACGCGGTCGGTCAGCTTTCGGCTTTATCTGTGCCTAAATTTGATCTTTTCGTACGCATCGCGTCTCCCTACTCTTGCCTTCCATTCAAAGTGCGAACGCTGCCCACCCCGCACGCTCCTTGCCCGATGGCTATATATGCACAAAAAAAAAAAAGGGGGGGGGGGGAAGGAAAGAAAACGAACAGGAAAAGAATGCGAAGAAAACAAACCGTCACGCCGCGGTTTGTCTTCTTCGCATTCTTTTGTACAGAAGTGGACGCGTGTGTGACTCCCCGAGAAATTCAAAATAAGAACACGGGTGCCTCAAGAATGCTTAATCTTGTATACAAAAAGAAATGCACGCTTGACGACTGAAGGGGAAGGGGGGGGGGGGGGAGGTTAGGGTTTGTGAATGGAACTAGAAAAGAAGCCCTAACCGGGGCGTCTGAAGGCGCACGTACCTTTTTTTTTTTTTTTTTTTCAAGCCTGCGGCAGGGCGGTCGGCGGGTGGTGGCCGCGAAGTTAGGCTTAGCAGTCCGGTCTTAGGCTTAAGATCGGCGTTTAGGCTTGGGAGCGCCATTGAGCCCCTCAGGTTGCCGTTTAGGCTTTGCGGTTGGCGCGGTCTTATGCCTTATTATTGGGGCTTAGCCGGGCGGCAGAAGGATTCGAAGCGACGGCCCGGATGCCTTTGCTCCGCTATTTGAAAGTCCCCCCCCCCCCCCCCCCCCCCTTATAGCGGCTGTCTCGCTCCCATTGTGCGCTGTGCTTTTATAAAACCCTCGTTTCCGACTTCCTATATCGGCTTCGATGCTTCGCATCGGACGAGAAGCGACGTGTTCGATTGCCTTTTTCTCTGCTACGCTTCGTGGTTATTACATTATGTACAACTGACTTGCGTTGTTTTGTGATGAAAGAAGAAGGGAGTTCGAAAGAACCGCCCCCCTGCCTTATACCTTTTGCGCATGGGCAAACTTCAAAAGGTCTTTTGAATTAACCCCGCCTCCTTTAGAACCCATCGCCAAAAGGGGTTACGCCACTGCGCGGTCACCTTTCAATGTTTCGTACAAGTGACGTAGTAGAAAGGATGGCGTTGCTGAATCCCAAGTGCACAGGGTACTTATAAGCAATCTATGGCATCCTAAGGGGAAAAAAAATACCGACGTCTATAGGATTCTATAGGATTTCTATAGATCGTCTAAATAGATTTTCGTGAGGTGTGCCAAAACTCCGGCATGAGCGTTTTTGCGGTAGATCTCCACTAGTACAAATACCTTTAGAGTGTGACGTAAACTCAGAAGTCTTGTTTGTCTTTCAAATATGGCTTTGTCTTAATTGCAGCCTTTGAGTCGTATCTAACGTTGCCTTCTGTTTTACTCTGCGCAGCATCCGTATCCCTCCGAAGACCAGAAAAAGCAGCTGGCCCAGGACACCGGACTCACCATCCTCCAAGTCAACAACTGGTGAGTATAAGAATTCCTTGCTGCTATCTACGCTTCCTGTTCGCATTCACCAGCTGCGTATCGTGTTTGACTTTACGTTTACATAATTAACGCATAAGCAGCAAGTTCGTTCGTTCTGGCGTAGCATGTTCAACCGTGCCAGAAGTTTGGTTATCATTTTGACTGGTACAGGGAGTTGCTACAGGGCCTGATGACTGAGTTTCGAAAATACAATGTTCATTAAAGAAAAAAAAAGGGGGGGGGGGGGGGTCGGGCAAGAACGACCACTCCAGCTCCTCAGCCTGACATGACGTCACAAGTGCACCTCTCCGTGCAGCGCATTGAAGGCTATGTATAGATCTTGTCTCAGCCAATCAGCAATGAGAGCTGGCTCCGTGTTACAGAAAAGGGAGGCGGAGGGCCCGCCCATTGGTCGACAAGTTTTGCGTTTCGGTATGTACGGTAACTCGCCCAGGCGGCCGACATAACTGTAATGAATTCATCAGGGATCGTGAGTGCGGTACCGAGTCTGTTGAATCATGTACGCCCAAACTGGCCGTCGAATAATGTTCGTGTCTATTATTTTGACACAGTGTTATTGTTCTACCGTTATCGTTAACCCCGCCTCTCCTCCAACCGCGCAAGCGCAGTCAGTAGCTGGAGGTATCACTAACGGTAGAACGGTAACTCTATGCTAAAATAACCTAATAATGGTGAAAGCGTTGTCGACCACGGCATAGGAAATTACGCTGTCTTGTCGCTTGTGGAATTTTGCTAGTGAAATCGGAGAATTGTCGCCCAACTGCACATTTGGGACTTTCAAGGGAGCACGCTCCTCTGTAAAACAGCGACGAAACGCTGTGTGACAAAGCAAACAAGCACACGGTGTCATGCGCTTCTTTGTACATAAGCTGTTGCGAAGCTAGAAATGGACGCTGGTAAACCGTACAGGCTTATCTACTGTACGTGTAACTTGCGGCAGAAAGATTGATTTGAACGCCACCTAATCTTCGCAGATACCCAATCCCCTTTTTGTGTTTGGAAAACTGATTGCTCTGAAATATAGAAAGATAAGATATAAGCTTAATAAGGAACGCCACAAGAACACCTGAAGCCACAAGCGCGAATATAATACGCGTCTTCGTACTATATGCCCATCCTTCCCATAGTTGCCGAACTACCGCAACGTAGAGTTTCCTCTAGTAATTTGTTGTAGGAAAAATTTATGGCCGCCTCGTGCCCGCCTGTATGGTTGGGACCCTCCATCCGGGAGCGCGCGCAAATCTCCCGGACAAAATCCTGTTGACACACCAGGACGGCTTGTACGCTCGGGTACGGGATAGACTTGAGAGAGCGTAGAAAGAAAGAAAGAAAAAGGAAAAAAAAAAGACCGACAGAAACAATAGTCGGCGAGGGAGAAACGTGGCTTCGTAGCGAAGCGTGTGCCTGCAAATCCTCCCTAATTGACTGCGCCGCGCCTCGAAGCGGATTGCCCTTTTGCCGGCTCTGTAGGATATGGAGGACAACAAAGCGCCGGGAAGCGACGCGGGAGGACCCCAAGAGGGATGAAGGGGTTTAGAGGGGAAGGAGGAGCCCTGTGGGCTGGGAAACAGCCGGGCGTTGTCCGCGTCAGTGGCGGGACCTTGTTAAAGAGGCTGAGCGGCGGTTTGGCAAAGCTGTCCGGACCAGGCCCGTTGCGCTTCTGCAGCATCTCTGTCACATCTCCGTAGGGTGTCTGTGGCAGTTCTGTAGCGTCCCTGTAGCAGCTATAACATCTCTGTAGCAGTTATGAAGTATCTCTGTAGCAGTTCTGAAGCATCTCTAAAGGATCTAGTTGTGTACCGATTCTGCAGCATCTCTGTAGCATTCGCCTAGCACCTTGGTGGCAGTTGTGTCGCGTTCTTGCACGTCGCATCTCTGTAACACCCCTGTCGCCGTTCTGAAGCATATTTGTAGCATTCCTGTAGCATCTCTGTGGCATTTCTGTAGCATCATTATAGGATTTAGCTATAGGTAGCAGTTCTGCAGCCATGTTTCATATTACAGAATACGCCGACCGCCTAGGGAAGTCATTCCTTAGACGTTCGCGCAGTTTAATTTCAACAAGAGCGTGCCCTGTGAATGACTATTATAAGAGCCACCTTCGCCTCCTCCCCTCCCCTTACCCAACACGCAATTTTCTCCGGCCCACTTCACGATCGTGTTAGGGTACACTCCCGGGTGTGAGGAGAATGCCCTTAACGGTCCGAAATTTTATATCGAAGTTAGCGTCTGCGTACTTCAGCTGCAGCGGGCGCTGCATGCGCTCGCATTCGTGGAGCTTATTTGAGCCGGACGAGAATGGGCTGTCAAAAAAGATTCAAGTTTGATTGACAAGTATTCACACGGACGCGTGTACTAACGGTCGTGCGTCGCCGCTGACCGGTGGTCATTGTGGGAAGCTATTATTAGTTGACCGTCCAGCTTTTTTAATACCCCCCCCCCCTTTTTTTTTTTCCCTTGGGCCCCCACTGGCTCGCATTGGATCTTTCAGTTCTGGTGCTTTGTTTTTTTTCTCTCTCTCTCTCTTTTTTCCCTTTAATATTTGCATTGGTTGACAGGCACGAAAATTGTGATGCGGCGTTGTTCTACTAGAATACCTAAGTGATATAGCCTGTCTGATCTCTGTACATTTTTTTATTGCTCTCCTCGGAGCTCGAACGTGACGAAAGTCATTTTCTGCATAGCAAAACCGTCTGCTTTTGTTCGATTTGATTTGAAAATCTTTTGTTATCAAAGCTCTCTGCACGCACAAATACTCTCTTCGCTCACTTGCACTGCGCTGTCACTGTGTTCTAGCGTGAGCAGAGCCAGAACAGTTTTATGAAGTTAGACAATCTAAGTATGGTCTACAGACATGGTATAGATGCCCATAACGGATACATAGATCTGTCTTGTATAGACATCTTGTAGATATCTATAGGCAGTACAAAGACTATCTAACTGCATATAAGGTAAAGTCGATATAAGGTCTTTATAAACCTCGATAGCCATACTCCGTAGTGTTTTTATAAATCCTTGTGAATCTTACAGACATCTACAAAATATATAAACTGATGTCTACAAGACGTATTGTGGAGGTCCTATAGACGTCTGCAGAAGAAAAGACGGGCGTTGTGCCCCGGGCCCTTTATATAGACTTATGGAAAATGTGTTGTAGGAGTCTTTTTACTCTATGATGAATAATGAGTACTAATTACTCCATGATGAATAATGGGTACTAATTGCTTTAATAATACGAACACAAAAAGTGCCGATTACTTCACCTGGAGTTTCCCTAACAACATCGGGTTGCTTTCATTCGCACAGAAGGCTTCGCTTTATTGGCTTTTGAAGTTGCTCCGGTTTAGCTCGGACGCGATGATTTTGTAAGCTACACACTTCGATTGCACCGGGCAAAAAAAAAAAAAAAAACATAAATCTTTCGTCGCAGCTTTCACCGTGTGTTCGACCTGTCGCTATATAGAGCGGAGTGCACCAAATAGTGAGCCGCCTGTACACGCCCCACGCTGTAGCCGAGCTTGTCTCTTGTTTTGTCCCGCCGTCGGAAGAGGGCGTGGCCGTGGGCGTCAACTTATCACATCACGGAGTGAATGGCGCGCAGCGATGAAGCCCGGTAATGAATGAATCGAAAGGAAAGGAAAAAAAAAAAAAGGGAGGGGGATGGAGGGAGGAGGTAGTGGCGCTGGTGTACGTGACGTGCGACGTACTTCTGTACAAGCCTGGCGTGACTGACAGGAGCCAACGGAAGCACAGTCATTTCCGTTCTAACGGGAAAAGAAAGAAAAGAAACATGGCCGCTCCCTACACCCCTCACGCTTACGACAAAAGGTTAGTGAAAAAAATTACTGCAATGAACTTTGGCGCTCCTACCGTTGAGCTACCAAGGAAACGATGGGTACTACACGTGTTTATCTAGTCGTCGCCCTTGTGGCTTCAGACGTTCTTGTTGCGTTATAGGCGACGTCGAAAGCGACACGGTCATTACGAGTTCCCGGCTCCTTCAGTATGCAAATAGCGTGGCCTTCGAGATCGGTTTCTGTAACTTCCAAGGAGCCCCTCGCAAACGGGGGGCAATTTTCACAACACCTATTTTTATTACTCTTAATTTTTCTTGATTTGCAATCTATCATATATTTTAAAAGCTTCGAGGCAAGAAGTTCCTGCACTCACAAAGGATCAGTGGAAATCGTTGTTGCCAAATGGCCAAAAGTGGCCATTTTGTACAAAATGGTCACTTTACAAACCCGCAAAGTTGTTTGAAGCAAAAAGGACGAAGTTTAAGCCAACGTCATGTAATCCCAATCACTCCCGTAGACGCTGTAGCGTTGCATTTCCCTCTAGCAGTTTTCGTACGAAACTCTACGGGCGTCACAGGTAAAAAACGAAGTCAATTAAAACACAAAGAACAAGCATTCGCGTGCGTGGGCGTTTCTCGTTCGTTTTTCTTTTGATCGACTCGCGCGCGCGTGTGGGAAACGGTGCATACGCAGCTTGATTGGCGAGGCGTCGCCCCTTGCTGACGTCGCTAGCGGGTGTGCTCGCAGCGCCCCCTTTTACAAACACGCTCACGCATGGACCGACCGCCAAGCCTAACGGTTTCGCCCCACCGCCCCTGTCGTCTGCTACGTTAGTACATACGTCTGCTACGTGGTGTGCCGGCACAGCAGACGTACGCACGCACACTCCGTCTGCTTCCCAACTTCCCCCCTCCACCGCTACCACGCGCTGCGCTCGACCTCGGGCAATGTGTAATGGCTGTGATGAATTAGTCTCCGGGTGCCGCTTGACAGGCCTGTCTAACCCCCCGCTGTGAGCGACATAGTACGGCGTTCTGCTGGCGTTGGTGGTCGTGTCGATGCTGCTCGGACGAACAGGCGGTGCTGTGCTATTGTGTTCTTATTCTCGCCGTGTGCGAGACTCTCGCGACAGCGACGACTCGCAGTGAAGCGAAATTTGCCCCTGCTCTCCTCAGGGGTGTCATTGCGCAGTTCGAGAGCGTACTTTGCTTTTCATAGCCATGTGGACTCTTCGAGCAGAAGTTATCATGGGAGGCATGCTCAGCCCGTTGAGACAGACGAAACTGGGCAGACGACGTTCTTTGCGGAGGGAGAATATTGCGGTCATTACTAGCCTCGCTGAATGGAATGTTATTGTTAGTACACTGGCATACGCACACATATATATGGACACTTTTTGGGATCCAGCAGACTTGTTAAATGGTTAAAGCGGGAAATTTCGTGCCAGTGTAGCTTTGAAGGAGACTTGTGTGAAAGAGAACATCAAAATAAAAGGCGCGAAACGCATTCTCATCTTCAACCTTTGTGCTAGCCGTAAAGAAAAAAAAAATAGGGGGGGGGGGGGGGAAGGATTGGGTTCTTGGAAGCCGTGCCGGCTGAGAAGCATTTGCAGAAAAAAACGGAGGTAAACGGCGTTGGCTTGCCGCGTTGGTGGTGGGTGCTGGTAGCAAGCTGTGAATATGAAAGGCCCGGTGGTTTGGGCACAAGGCGCAAGAAGACGGGGGGGGGGGCAAAGGACGGCACTGGGCCAGAAATGGAATGAAGAGCGAAAAAAGAATATAGAGAAATAGAAAAGCGGCTCTCGGAACCAAGCGAGAAAGCATTCTTTCGTGCAGCCGGCCGGGCAGGGCAGCCTTCTGTCAAGAGACGCACTGCTCAGGACGTGTGTCAAGTAACGGAGCAGGGGTACCTAGACCACCACATCCGAGTGAAAAAGTAGCTTTGAAATTTTAACGGAACACTGCAGAAACATAAATGAGATTAGACTGATAAAGTATTCTTTGTAAACTTGTTTTGTTATCTTTGCGTTATTAGGCTGATTATTCGAAGAGAATAAGCTCGACTGTGGACGGAAGGCGGGTCAATGGGTGAACGAGCAGTAGATGGCCTTTTAGATCCACTCAGAAGTACGTCACAGTGGGCGAACAGTGTTAACAAATTATAGTCTGTCCGTAAGTAATACAGCTTACGGAACACCACAGACTCGTGATGATGATGATCATGATGATAGTGGTGGTCATGGTGGTCACTATGATCACTGCTATAACCTTTAAATTGGGGTGGCCGCCAAATGTCATCTAGCCTGTACGAGCGACTTACTTTTGCCATAACGTAATCTAACATTTGCTTGTATCTGCTTTGCATTGTGAAGTCACCTATGTCGGTGACGATCCAATCCCCATCTATTCGCTGCTTATTATCAATTAATAAAGTTTTTTTTATTATCTCCGCCGCTAACTAGTTAAACGCTCCCAGCAGCTTCTGACCAGCGCTTCTGGAAGGTGAAGGTTATCTTCGCATTCCATTAGAATGTGCCGAGTCGTCTCTGGATCTTTTGTTTAGCAGGCACTACGTAGGTCTCATTCCGTTGCAGGACTTTGATTATGTATGCTTTTTCCCGGGGCAGCCAGTTCGGGTCTCAAAAGACAAGACCCTACCCTTTGTGTTATCGTAGACGAAAGTTGTATTCGCAAAAAACGTCTTACGCTAGTATCGTTCGGGAGAGAAAATTACAGCCAATCCTAAAGCTCGACATATTATTAGCGAAGCCGCCTGGCCAGACGCAAAAAAGCACTTACAAAAGAAAAGCGTTGTGAACTCGGCCCCAGGAGTATTGAGTACGCTGGGCTTTTGCGTAGACGGAATCGGCGGCCGGTCCATCCGTGTAACCACGGCATGCATACGTCTCGTTTCGTCCCGTCGGAAAGGTGGTTGGTGAGGCTGCGCGTCGTCGTCGTCGGCGGTGGCTTCACTTCGCAGCTGGGGGAAAGGGCGGTGGCGCTGGTTTTTGGTGGTAAGCGTAGAGGGAGGGAGGAGGGGTGCTTCGAAGAATTATGAGCGACGGCGAATGGAACTCGCCTCATCTCCGCTCAGACGGAGCATAATGGCGCGTCGAGCTAGGGAGCGCCCCCTGGCTACCACCTCCTCCGCCCGTCTTTCTTTCTTTCTTTCTTTGCTACGGACTTTCTTCTCTGTGAAGAGTGCGCCGAACAAGAACTGCTTGGCGCGAGTTCTACTACAACCACGTTGTAGTGTGCTGACGCTCCCAGCGGCCGCAGTTCCGTCCGGCTCCTGGCGAGGTTGCTTTATTCGAAATAATTCGAAGGGATGTGGCACGCCTGGCCACCGGGTCAGCTCTGAAGCCAGTCTTACTTTTGAAGGCTACGAAGACAGCTTCGACGGTTTAAGCTCTGATATTTGGAACCCAGGCCATGTAATGCGTGGGATGGATAAACCCGGTGGACCATTAGAGTTACAGAATGGGTACCAAGAGAAGGGAAGCGCAGTCGGAGACGGCGGAAAACTAGGTGGGTTGATGAAGTTAGGAAATTTGTAGGCGCAAGAGAGGGGTAATTGAAGATCGCAGGGAGAGGCCTTTGTCCTGCCGTGGACATTAACATAGGCTGATGATGATGATTTGGAGCCCACATTAAAGGCGATGATGAGCGAATTCCCCCTTTGAAACGGGGTGGTGGTGGCAGTGTCCTCCAACGCAGTCCAGCATACTTTTTCAAGTTCTTATGCAACCTTAATGGCACTATGTGTTCCAATTTCCACTCCTTATTATATATAATATGCGCATGGCCACTCTGGGATGGGACCATTTACGAATTCTTATTCGACGTTGCCAATGTGCCTTGCCAATTTGCCACGACCTAGCAAATGGATATCCAACCCCGTCGGGGTTGCAGAATTTGTAAATAAAATAAATAAATAAAAATAAACCAGTTTCTTATACATCTAGGCGCCACGAGTCTTCCAAACGTCTCTTACGTTCATCGCGCCAATTCTTGCCCTCTCATTGCATTCTGCCCTAGTATTCTATTGATACTGTAATATATCGGTTAATTGACGCCACTTTGCGTAGACAAACAGGAATCGCTATATTTCAACAGTCCTCTACTTCGACTGGTGGCGGAAAACGCCCAGTGTCGAATCAGGACAGCGCCGGGTCTTCACGGCATTTTCCCAGAGTTCTCATTCAAAGAGGCGCCATTCTCGACCTGACCGTCTCTAGACAGCTGTTCGTAAAAGGAAGACCGTGGACCGGTAGGCACAGATCCGTGCCCGGAGACCATTCGCGGCCGCGCACACCCAAAGGGAGATAAGGAGTAAGATGACAGAAACGTGGGATAAAAAATAAAGAAAATCCGGAGATGTTTACCAGAGGCAACCTTTGGTTGACTGTACCCTGTACTGTGCAAATAGTGAAAAAGGGGTTAAAAATGAATAGATAGAAAATAAGGAGAACGAAGTAACCATCTCAGACAAGTTAAAGCTCTGCCACACCACACCCACGCGCTGTGTCACTCAGTACTACAAGCAGCAAAAGACTTCAGCGATTTTTCCCGGCCCTGTACTCGGGCTCCGGTTCGGTCTGCCGACCAAACCCTCCCCAAAAGAATCGCGGCCAAAGATCCGAGCCCGGCAACTTCCCATAGTTTCTTTTTTGCCTCCCCCCCCTCCCCCTCTTTCTCGCGTGGCGCATTTCTTATCCTCGATCTCCCTCATTCCTTTCCAGACCCCTCCTCCTCTACGCCTTGTTATTCTGTCTGCCTTTCCGCACCACACGTCCGTCGCCGCGCTGTCTCGGCCTCGTTAATGTTACCCAGGGCCCTCACCCAACCTCCTCACTTTTCCCCCGTGTCTCCTCTCCGGACGTTCGATAGACGCCGGAGACCCGGGAATGATTAATGGCACTCCGGAGAGACGCGAAGGCTTTGCTTCGCGGCCGCTATGGCAGCGGCGTGCCCCGGCGTTTGTTCGCTCGCGCCACGAGCGGGGGCGGTGTGCACGCTTTGAGTGAGTCAGCAGCGGCCGCGGCTGGCGCTGACGTCGCGGAGGTTCGAGAGAGCGAAAGGCAACGGGAACCGAAACGTCTCATTGCTACGTCTGCGCGTGGTGGCTTCATAGCCGTGCGGACTCGCGCTTCTGGGGGACGTCGCGGCGTCGAGGATTGCCGTCCTATGGAACTCCAGTAGGGTTTCCACTTGGGCTTGGTGGTCTTCAATTATGAACGTGTAGCGTTGCACGTAAAAAGAAAAAAAAAAAAGAATCGTGGACGAAAGAAGGAACAGGGTTTACACACACGAAGCGCAAGCTATCGACAGTTTATTGCGGGAAAAGGTGGATCTCATTTATACCTTGCCACAGGCAATACTGCGCATGTCGCCAAGGGTGGAACCAAACCGCCAAAAAGTGTCAACACGCACGTATCGTGCCATTCAGATACGCCGTGTAACCGTGTTCGTTCTTTTTGTCCATGTTTCTTTTACGCGTAATGCTACACGTCCACCTTGTGCCAGAAGCGATGGCAAACGGTACGCTTCATTGTGTGCAGGGGGGGGGGGGGTAGGACGTTAGAGCGTTGCCCGAAATGATTCGAATAAATGTAATGCAATACATAACCTTTAAACCATCGACGTTCAAACAACTGTCGAAAGCGGCAGGAAATAGCACCCTCTATAAGCAGGGACTTTAAACAGGGCTAATATAGGGGCAGTCGCATCACAAAGCGTTTGCCAGAGTAGTTTTCAGTGGCTGCCCTGTCTTTTTTTGTTTCAAAGTGGTAAAAAAAAACGCAAATCGTTTGATTTGATGAGGAATGACCTTAAACCAGTGCCGGAAGAGAGGACAAGTTGACGTTCAGCGGTGGGGATTGGTACACCTTATAATTAGCGGGCTTAAATTGTCGAAAAAAGCGGTCGCAAATGGCACGCTTTGAAGAAACAACGGAAGTGCTAAGGGCTCCCTCTTTTACGATTCATGAACTGACCGTACCGTGTTTTACTCCATTTACGACAGTCTTCGTACTACCCCTGTGGAGTAGGTTCGCTCCTTCTCGTGCAAGTTACAACACTGAGTATCGCACGCGTTATGCGATGACGTGGGTTCGTGCCCCACCTGCGGCCAGTTGTTTTTTTTCATCCACTTTCACTTCCATTAATTTGGCATTACTTTAATTCAATGAATAAGTACAAGTAATTTCCCCTATGCTGTCCTCGGTGTCATTGTTTGTTGGCTTCTTATGATATGACTAATAAAAATCGGGCCCTCGGTGTCCTTTCTTCTCGTTCAACACTGAGTAGGGGAGTTCAACGTTACGACACAGACCCATCATTAAACAACTCTAGGCAGTATTATAATGAACTACCGTACGGCATCCACAAAAAAAAAAGAAAAAAAAAGCATTCTTTTCTTTTTGTCTTGTCCCGGTCCCAACGGAACGATTGCGGTTGGTGTCACCCAATACTGCGGCAAGCGCGTGGCGACGTCTGCCACTTGAATGTGCCTCGTATACAGTTTCACCCAGTGCTGCCGCCTCGTGGCGCCCTGCGTCGTTGGGCTCAGGCCGTGGGCTACGCTAACGAACCCCCTTACCGTGGGGATGCTCTGGGTCGCTTCTCCCGTTTCCCCTCACTTCTTCAATCACCGTTATTGTATCTTGCAACCAAAACTTCTCTACGGACGCGCGCTTCCCGCAGGCTTATGGGAACGCACTGCGGTCGGAAATATCGGGTTTCGTCGGTTTGGAAGAAAATTCCCACTGGGACAACCGCTAGGTGTATTCGTATTGTTTTCTTTTTTTTCTTTTTTTTTTTACTGATAATGTGAGAACTCTTTTTCAATATGTGAAGTAAAGTTTCTGCTTGGCACAGTTTCGCTTTTCTAGTTTGGTAGAGCCTCTGTTCCGCCTACAATGTCATCTGTGCAGTTACAGTACGGTCTTCTCTCTAAGAAAAGGAACCTTATTAGCATTCAGACCAACATCACTTGAACGTATCATCATTTCGTAGCAAAAGAGAAAGTGTTTCATGTGAAGTGTTAGGTGTACGTCTATGTTGGTAAAATATTATTGCCTAAGCATTCGTGTCCGAATGGAGCTGCAATGAGAGCATGATTCTCTCTTGTGCATGGAGTAGTTAGGGCGGTAATGAAAAGAGTCGTTTTCGTGGTTACCTAATCGCTACAATGATGTAAAGCCTGTAGATCCTTTCTTAAGGCGGTTCTACTGCTAGACAAGAGAGGTCGATGAAAAGCCGCTGAACGCAAAGTAATGTACTGTTGCCGTGACCGCCGGGTACCGATTACTGTACTTTAGGTGGCGTCAGCTAAAAGAATGACGTGCTTTTTTTGTGGCTCGATGCAAGTGTAGACATCGTATGAGCAGGTATGCCAATATTTATTTTGCACGAAGTTAGGTGAGCGAAGGAACTGGAGTTCAAGAGGCGGAGTGCAGAGAAAAAGAAAGCCGGGGCGATGCCGCGCTTGCGTGCGGGTGGTAAGCTAGCGCCATCTCTCGTCGAGCGGGAGCACTGCTCTGAAAGACTTCGCTTCGCGCAGCGCTGGTAACAGACGTCTCGCAGCGTTGTTTGTATCGCGACGGGTCATCGTCGTCTGCTGTCGCGTTTCCCTTCCAGACTTGCGCCTTTTGGTTCGAATTTACGTAAGCAGCCACTAGCAGCGCTGGTGGGTACCGCAGAGCGAAAGTTAGCCTTCCCTACGTACCAACTATATGACGAAACGATGTGGGTATAAAGGCAGTGCACCAACCCCCTCTCTTTTTTACGAGGCCATCAAAATAGGTGTCTGTTCCCGGCCGCCCCCAGACGGCATCACTATCGCCTTCACACTCCCCCCCCCCCCTCCTTTCCACTTCGCCAAAAGATGTCCTGTTCAGCGCTTGTGTATACCTTCGCGCATACACACTCGCAAAATACCGTCTGGCGCACGGTATCATTTTGTTGTTTTACCCCTTGCCATTGGTGTATACATGTTTGTGAAGTGTCACTGCCATGGGAGCTTTCGTTTTGTCGTCTGTTTTGTTCCCCGACCTCGTTGTACGCTCGTCTGGTCGTCGCCTTGCAGCTGGGCTGCTCCTGCACTGGTCCTCGGTTTATGACGCTCGGTTCTTGTAGGAGAATGACAAGCCGTACGCAGGCGGGTGTGGGGTGGTTCACCGAACTTATACGGTTCGGTAGGAGAGGCGTTCCCAAACGAGACGTGCAGGACGAGGAAGGAGAAAGAAATAAAGCAAGGAACGACAGGCGTTAAGGTGTTAGTTGTTGCGCCGCGGGAGACACGCACTCTTGCCGGCCGTTAGGGGGCGCAGTATGTCGAGACACGTGGGTCTATTAGAAACGCGTTAAAAGCGAAACGACTTTCGGGGCCCCTGCTCTTTTCAGGGCATTACACTTCTTCACTTGAGGCAGAGGGATTGTTACAGAGTAGGGGGGCGAATAAAGTTGTTGAGTTTTGAGGACTCTTGAACTTTCACGGTCATTTGCACGAGGCGTTGCGCCCCAGAATTCGCACTTATCAGATCGTTTCAAACAGAGATGTAGCGCGTTTTAGCTTCGTGTTTCTCGTGTTTCTCGCGTTCCTATGCTGCTTTTGGAATGAAAGTGAAAGAAAGAAAGAAAGAAAGAAGGAAAGAAAGAAAGAAAGAACAAACACGTGAATATGCGATTGAAGCTAGCGAAGGTCAGGTCGATATGATGTTGCATAACTGTAGATTTTGCACTGACGTATAAGCACTGTTGTATAAGCTGTAGCTTTCTGTATTCAACGCTCATCTATCCTTCCCGAACTATGCGTCTAAGCACATCAACGTCTTTCTTTCCTCTGGCCGACATTACTGTTCCTGGTGCCATCCTATAGAGCCAAGTGCACAAGGTGCCGACGAAGGGTACATATCCTTTTCATTCATTCGCTCCCTCTACAAACCAATAATAATAAACTACGGTAATAATCATTGTGCATTAGTCTTTATATCACCCATAGCATACCGTGAAGATGAATGCACGATTATTTTTACTATACTATTTTGCGCATGCATTGTTATTCAAGGTATGCACATACTTCATGGTATGCGTAGATAACTGATAAAGATAACTGATATCCAGTTGATAGATCATGTACTTCGTTTGAATTTCATGTCCTGTCGTCTGTTATTGTTCCACGTGCTATTTACGAATCAACTAGCCCAATTTCGTACTCTCGTGCAGGGCATGCGCTTCTGCATATCTCTCTCTCTCATTAGACCTTTCCATCTGTTGTTATGACACTTGTTTAGCTTCCCTGCTGCTCGTCGTCATATGCATTATACTATATAATTGTACGGCGAGGCCTAGCCTAGCGGGCGACGCTGTGAAGCGGTAAAAAGGAAGGGTTGGAGCTCGGAAGACCCGAACAGCAGCAGCGGCAGTGATGGCGGCCAACGAGAGAAAAGGCTCGCTGGGGGAGAATGAAGGAGAGGAACCATATTCCCGAGCGGGGTTTGCGGAACGAAACGCGAGTGCTTCAAAAGACCATTAGCGCTACGCGCGCGCCAGCGAGCGAGCGAACACTCAGCTATATCGTATACGCTTTCGGGATGACCGGGTCGTCGTTCTGTCTACAGCGATGGCCGGCTCTGGCTCACCCCTCTCACCACCAACCCCCCCCCCCTCCCCCCCTCTGCTCCATACTTTCTCCGCAGCCTCCCTTCTTCTATTCAAAGCCTGCTGTCGTGGTTACGAGCGCAGTAGAAATGGCTAATGGCAGCCCGTCGCCGCTCACTGCTTTCTTGGCTCTCGGTCTCGTCTCCAGGCCCCCCCCCCCCCCCCCCCCCTTCCTCGCACTCTCTCTAACACAGACACACACGCACCAGTCAACCCCACTCTTATACTTCGACGTCATGCACTACAACTCTTCGCAATCCGCTTCCCCCACGCCTGCTCCTAATTGCAGTCTTTGCTGCCCCCCTTTCCTACTACTAGTCCCCCCTTTGCTTCCTCGGACACCGAAGAGCTTTCATCCAATTAGGAGCGATTTCCTCCTCCTCGACAAAAAGAGGGGACCCCTTTCGCTTCGTCTTTTCTCTCTCTCTCTCTCTCTCTATTTATACTTTCGCCGACCGGGTTCTTCTCTTTATGCGGTTGCAGGCCGGGCGCCATTTGCATTCTGCTGGTGGCTCCGTCTTCGTCTCCGATTGGCCTTTGTTCTTACTCGTACCAACAACAACACGAAGGTGCGTCGACGATACGCACCGCTTGTTTGGGAACGTGCGTGCGCAATCGCTGGCTTTGTGCGAAGCTAATTAAAGGGGGGGGGGGGGGGTCAACGTTTTCGGCGCGTTTTCGTTGGTCGTTCTTGCTCGATTCGTGTGCGACCGAGAGTGTAATGGTGGCTGGAGGAAAAGCGGTGATTTCGCCCCTTTATCGAAGATTCTTTTTTTTTTTCCACCTCCGGGAGGTGAGAGCGATGCGATTAGCGTTTGATTTTATTGTATTTCCCTTGGATTCTCATCGGATAAAGAGGGCTTTCGCTTCGTTATATCATTACATTTATGAAACTAGAAAATCGCGATGTTTGCGACACGAATATTCCAATGCCTTGCTCCTTTACAGTCCCTGATGGGACTGACTGTATCGACAAGTAAATGAATAAATAACAGCGCAGAAGACATAAGCAGAGCGCTTTTCTCGTCGAATCATTCCTCTGTCATTTGTGCTGTTCTCAGCATGGAATCTATATTCCGCCTTTGCTACAGAGGGCGTTGTATAGGCCTGAAGCGCGAATTCGCAGCTCCCTCCGCTAAATAATTCGTCCGCCGAACTTTCAAGCAAGCGCGTGCGCCGCCGGAAAATCCTGGCAGCAAAAGCAAAGAGTTAAGGTCGCCATCATTGCCATATTACGTTCAGGGAAAAGCCACCTGAAAGACCGACAGCCTCAGGAGGGGGCAGAAAAACGAAAATCTAAACAAAGATAAAATAAGGTTTGATGTTCCTTCTGTAGGAAAGTAAAACGCCACGGTTTCAGGCACGTGGTGATTTAGTTATGCGACTTCGACAGCGTGGCAGACCTGATGGGAAGTCCTTTAAGAGGGGGGCGGTTGAGAAGCAAATAGGGATAGAGGGAGGGAGGGAGGGAGGGAGGGAGGGTAGGCACGGTCGCGTATATTCGCCTTTAATGGGCCTCCTACGTAACACAGGCTAATCCCATCCTCCGTAATCCTCTCCTGTTCTCCCACCCCTCCGTTTCTTCTCACGTCTCCGGCCTCGCCATTTTTCGCGTGCACTGACGGGAAGGGATTAACTCTTTCGCATCATTTAATATAATCTCATCGGCATCCCGTCGGTCGCAGCTTCCCTGCGCGCGCATTCATTGACGGGTGCGCGAGCGGGAGACCCGTTGCGTAATCACATTTTGCGCTCGCATGTCGTCATCGGGTGGCCGCTTTGTTCACGCCTGGCTCGCTCGCTAAAAGCTCGCGAGCTTTTTTTTCGCTTACGGATTCACGCGTATGTAATATAATACACGTCCACCGGACGTCGGCGGTGGGTATTGTCGCCCGCCGCCATATGAAATGGTCGTTAGGCGAACAGCTGCAGTAGCCCCACAATCAGGAATTTTTTTTTTTTGTGCCATTTGTACTCGATTGGTGTTAGCGTAGTACTACCACTTTAGCTTACGCCTCCTTTTTTGGATCCTTGAAAAAAATTTAAAGTTCATATTGCACTTTTTTTTTTCTTTGAGGATCCGACGACGTGGCTGTTGACAACGGCGTCGTTGTTGCCTGATTATATATAGTATAAAACTGAGATGTTGTTCTCCTTTGTGGTAGTGGTGTGATCTGCAATGGAAGTTCTTCAAAGAGACTTTTTTTTTTTTACTTTTTTTTTGCGGCGTGTTACCGCGATGTACAAGAAACATTGGCGGAAGAAAGATAACGCTATTACTTTTAAGCATTTCCGACCCGTCCACTCACAATACACTGCACTTGCGCACAAGACTTTCTGTCTTACCAGGAGCTTGAAAGACCGTTGCTTGCCGGCGTTCTACTCAGCGAAATTTGCACATTATCAAAAAGGAGACGCAGGTAGCGACGCTTCCCTCTTCGTTTGGTTCAGGCCACTTTCCTGCAAAGCACGGTAGGCTTCGCGTTAATGGCGTCACATGTATCACGCCGCCCTTATGCAAATGTCGACGCGTTATACATGACGTGTAGGACGATGTTCCGGCTCGATCTTCAATCTGGGAACGCCTTATGTGTTCATATGTCTCTGGATCGGATACCTGTACGACACGGACACAACAAAACTACTAAAATAAGAAAAGAGGGCCGGGGGTGGAAGACGTGCACATTACCATACGGGGAAAGGAGAGGAGATCTGCATACGGTCGTCCTGCGTCATTTGCATAGTGAAATTCACTCCCTCCCTCCCACCTGAGTGAAAGCGCGTAGGGGGGGGGGGGGGTCTATAAAGCGTTCAATGCCGGGCAAGCATTGAAATCACCCAAGTGTAAGTCTCGCACTGGAGGGGGGCCTACGTATGCAGATATGAAGGTGCGGCATCGCTCTGTGTGCACCCGAGCATCAATACATCTGGCAGATCTCTTTGCCCGTTGGATAAAGTCACCCTTTTAAAACGCGTTTCGGTTTGACTCAGAGCTCGTCTCGTCCCCCCCCCCCCCCCCCCCCATCCCCCCTCGCGAAAACCCGCAAGGCTTCTTTGAATGGTGAACCCCCATACAGCGTCGGGATACGAATAAACGAATTTTCTCCGCATTCTAATGACGATTGCTTTTAACGGAGGGTGCCTGAGGTCATTCTTGCGTACGGATATCCATAAGTGACGTTGTACTTTGCCTAATCGAATTTGGATGAAAAAATAAATAAAATAAAAATAAAAAGGTCGCTACACTTTGAATTGTCTTGTAGGATGCGATGACTGCGTTTCCGATATATGGGTAATGCCGGGCTTTTCCGACTTGTACGCAGCAAAAGAGTGCCAGCTGCTCGGCCCCGGGGATTATGATTGGATTAGTCGTGTCAGATATGCCTGTTATACAGAAAGGCGTGATCAGTATAAAGATTATTTGTAAGGATCCTTTTTTTCGTTCTCTTTCTTTACCTCTGTCTTAATTCTGTCTTTATTTGCTACTCCAAAAACGTATACGGTTGCGATTCACTTGCGTATATGACCGGAATGTTCCTATCAGTGCGTGGTTTTGATTTTGTAGAAATCTTATAATCGTCGTTTTTTTTTCCCGCCTACTTGTTGGCTATTCTGTTCTTCATCGGTGACTTCCGGATACTTTCGATTTCCATTTAAGACGGGCCGCGCGCAGATCTAATACAACGGGACTTGCACGGGACAAGTAAATTGAAGGCAACTGAAAAAAAAAAACAAGAAAAACAAAACAAGCCGAAGGTGACAGTTGGCTTCGACAGATTTTTATAAATTCTAAACGCACGTACCATTTCTGTCCCCTTTGCGCTGTCCAGTTTTCTTGATTCATTCTTTCAATATGCTTTTCCTTCTTTATTTGCTTGTTGCTTTCCATCTTTGCTTCCTTGACTGATTAATTCGTTCTTCATTGTATTCCGTCTTTGCCTCTTTCATTATATCCAGTTTTCTGATCTTCCGTTTCCTTCTTCTTTTATGCATTCCAGTTTTATTTCCTCCCGTTTCCTTTCTTCCTTCATTTTTACTTTATTCCATCCATTCTTCCTTCATTCCTATTTGATTTCATCACCACTTCCTACATTCTTTCTTATACCATCGTTCACTCATTCCAATTTCAGTTCCTTCCTTCGTTCCTTCGTTCTCGCTTTCCCTCTTTCACTAGTAGTTGGAATTCAGGGCGCGCGCAACTCTTAATCAACAATCTCAGGGCCATTCGATTCTTCGCATCGCGTTCCATATGCTCTCCAAAGCTTCAACTTCGACTTCACCGCACCACATCGGCCGCCGTTCCGTGTCATCCAGTGCGTTCCAGCTGATCTCTTGCGCGACATTCCATTCACTCTTTCTCTCTTTTCACTTCGCCTTGCACAGTTCTTCGGACAGCATTTTGTCCTTTTTTTTTTTTTTTCTGTGTGTGTGTGCTTCGCCCGGAGGCGTTATTGGATTTTCCGCGGGGCTGACGGCCTTAGAACAAAAGAGCTGCCGATGGCGATGCTGTTTCCGCTGATGGTCGAAGGTCTCGTCGAGTGCTTCACATAACACAGAACGCGCGGCGCTGTTTGTTCTTTTCGCCAAACTGTGGTAAAAGAAAAGAACAGCGTAAAAGTAAGATGATGGAACCAATGTGTGGGGAAGAGTACAGGAAAGAGAGACCGCGCTGGGTGCTTTTAGTGCCCATCGCCCCCCTCTGCCGGCGCTGCCGATACGTTTAGAGGACAAACATCGGTTCGCCGCGCTCTCTTTCTACCGTTTCGCCGGTTTCCTGCAGCGTCTGTTTCCTAGGAAAAAAGTGGGCACTTCGATTGAAGAAAAAGGAGAGGGTTGGAGAGGCGAGGGCGGCGTTGTACGTAACTCAGCCATAACAGGGTTAGGTGCCCGTTCCGATTTGCTGTTTGTTTACGAATCTATGCTCTCTCTCCTCCCGTCTTGGTGACGTGCGCTTTTTTCGTTCGCTGTGATGCTATGTCTCGCGCGTGCGCTTCCCAAATTGAAGGTAAGTGTTGGGGAAATGGCGCCTATGCGGGGGGCGTCTCCAACAACCTTAAGGCATTGCCCGCCTCGATTTGTTGTTTACTTAAGACTTCTGATTTGTTTTCGTCGTTTATCCGGGGCTTAGCGTTGTGTTTTGTTTGAAGCCGAGGAGAAACTCATGCAACATCGCGCGGCGATTTCCTGTTTCTCGTAATGTAATAAAGCCTTACATTGTGTAAGAGTTAGAAAGCGCATGTGCGTCGGTATAGAGTGGTCTGCCGTTACGTTGTTGTTTTGCCGAGTCCCTCACAGTTGTTTTCGCTGCATCATGAGACGGCACCGGTGTCAGGTGTGTGTGTGTGTGTGTTTGTAATCATTTCAACAAAGCGTCTGTCTTACGCAATACCATTTATTCGTTTCCCTTGCGACGTGTTTAGTTGCCGATCACAGTTTTCTGCCGATTTTTTTCCCCCCAACCAATTCTTGAAAGCAGGAAAGACGTGCTCTCGTATAGGCTTCCTCGTGTGATCGTTGCTGCTTTTCATGTCTTTCTTGCGCCATCGTCATCGTTATTATCGTAACCATCTTCTTTTTCTCCTCGTATTTGTTCTTATCCATGCCATGCTTCGTGCGTAATAATCATCATCATCGTTATCATCGTCATGACTATCTTCTTCTAGTTGTGGTTCTTGGAATCATCATTCTTGCGTCTTAAGCATTTCTTTCTTTCTTTTTTTTATCTACAATTTCTGACTGAATTGGAAGCAATTGGAAGCCGTTCTGTCTACAACAGTCCAGTGGTTGGTGGTTCGATGCATGGCATGGTCTGGTCGGCTTTGGTATTTCTTTCCTGCTTATCATAAACTATATGAGGTTGTGTACTGAAACGCAAGAACCCCCAGCCCTATCTACCTCTTTTTGATATTGACAAGTAGGTCCACTTTGCTTTTCAAGTACGGTATCAGATAAGTACACTTCTTTACATTGAAAGGTTGACAGGGGCAGGTGTGTTAGAAGAGAATATGAAAGAAAGCGAACACAAGAAAAAATGTAAAAAAAATTACATTTAGAAAAGTCGGTTTTGCACAGGTCGCGACAGGCGATAAGTGCAAAGTAAATGATCAACAAGATGGCGTATCATGACTGTGAAGGCGTATAAGCTAAGAGAGGCTCCCCTTAACCCGATGCGTTGACAGCAGTGGAGGGAAAAAAAAAGAAGGAAAAAAAATGAGATCAAAGTCGAAGTGACAGTTTCTGCCCCAGCCGGCGAGCGAACCAAATGTCAACCCGGCTGTCCCGAGAGTACGTCGCAGCGGCCCCTTTGCCCTCAGGCGTCTTTGAGCTCACCGCCTATAGTATACGTCGCTGCTTCTCAAAGTTTGTCCTTTCGGTCGTCGTTTGCCCCCCCCCTCTTTTTTGTTATTTTTTTTACTTCTTTCATCACGTGACATTGCCGCTTCGTTTTTATCGTTGATTTATACCTGTCTTGTCAAAAAGCCTCTTTTCCCTCTCCCAAGTTCACCTTCGACTTCATCTGTTCGCGCTGTCTTTGTTTCAGTGTTATGTCGGTTCGTTCCTGACTTTTTTCCTTCGGGCGTTTGGTAAGGTTTCGTTTTTCTTTTTCTTTTTGTTTGTTTGTTTTCGTGTGTGTCAGGGTGCTTGTTTGGTTTCTTGGCCGGCTCCTTGTTCTTACTTTCTGAACGTTCATTTCGATCGCTGCCCTGACATGCTCCCGATATCCTTGATCGCCGGCGAAGAACCCAATGGTATAGTGCTAAAAATTGGGCGGTCCCTCGTCGCTGCGTTGTCATGGCAACGACTTCGTTCTGGGAGGAGTGGCAGTCAGGAAAACGCGAGAAAGAGAAAAATATAGTGCTGGCTTTTTCTTTCTCATTTTTTTTTATTTTACGGTGATAACTATTAACCAGCAGCGTAGTGTTATCGGTAGTCTTACAGAGGGACGCAGCATTTTAGCGATTATTTAGGCCTGTCTCGTGCACAGTGGTCGCACAAAGCCACAAGCTATAGCCACAGTTAAAGGGATACTGGTAGGTATTTTCGACTATTGATTTTCTTGCGTTAGTTGAAAGCCCTGGACCTCTAAGCCCTAGAACGAAATTGACAATCCTCTAGGCGCGGCTAATAATTCACTATAAAAGCTTTTCTGCAGCTAGTTTCGTTTTGGTTTTCAGGAGAACAGTATATCGTGACGTAAGGATACAGTACGTGGTTACGTGGGAGCAAGACATTGCGGCCTTTTGACATTCGCTCCGGCTCCTTGAGTCATCCGTTGTGCTGCTACATCGGCGCTAACAACGAGTAGCAGTATGAGAGGCGACTGAGCGATCTTTACAACGTCGCTCTGTCCTGCTCCCACGTGACCACATACAGTGTCGTGACGTCATGACACAGTATCCTCCCGGGAAACGAAACCGAAACTATGTGAAGAAAAGCTATTGCATAAAATTATTCGCGGCGCTTTGAGGCTTGTCTCGATATTTCCCAGCGTTGAGAGCTTTAGACCTTCATTTTAACGCAAAACAAAATACTCGAAAATATCATCTCAGTACCTCTTTAATAATTGAATATAAGTGGCTGCTGCGTACGCTGGAGCTATCGATCGCAGATGTATACTGCCAGCCGCAGCTTGTCACCACCAGTCCTGTCTATGCTGTGTTCCGTCGTTAGCGCTGTAAATATGTCAGCGTGAATGATCCAAGCGACTAACGATAGCCTAGCTTTCTGCCCTAACAACTGCCGCTATGTTTAGTTACACTGAAAATTAACGCGCAGTTCTTCCGCTAGCTCAAATAGGTGCACATAAATGTGTCTATAGGTCCTCGTTGTAACCAGGTGGTTGTAACTAAGCGCAACTGTGATAAACCGAGAATAATGTTGAGCGGGATAATGACAGTTAGCGGGCCCACATCGTTAAACGTGACGGTGATGATGACGATTACTTCTGATGGCAACCACTTTGAAATGCCGTGGCGACAGTCGCCTAGCCTGCGGGAGCTAATCAGGTTTTGCCATATCTATTGCAGTCTGACGTTTTGCCCATCTCTACTCAATCTCGTAACGCTACCTATGTCTGTAACGTCTCTTCGCCGCTTTTCACCGCCAATACTCTAAGCGTCTCTTACTTATGGCCACCGCTGACCGTTGAACAAGACCAAGGGACAAGAGCACAAAATGCCACCTAGCGGTGTCGTCTCAAGGCGCTCTTTCAACCTCAGCACGGTGAAAATGAAACACCGCACTTAAGTTCATTCAAGCAAGCAGCCAATGACGAGATGAATACAAAAGAAGAAGGGGGGGGGGGGGGGGGGGCTAGTAAGAAAGAACCTTAAACAGAACTGCCAGCTTTTGAGACTAAACTTTAAAGAAAGCCAGCAGAAAATATAAATAAATACCAATAAGTAAGTGAACTGAGAAAGGCAGTCGCTTGATTTGGGCTCGCAGCGGCGGAAGAGAACGTCGTATCGATTTCGCATGAGCGGATAGTCTCCCTATTCTTCGATTTCTTTTTTTTTTCTTCTTCTGGGAGGGGGGGACGTGCTTCCTCACCCCGTTGGATACTCGACGAGGAGGCGTCAGCTGGGGCGTTCGCTATAACATGCTCGTCGTCTCTCCATTCGTGCGCGCTGTCGCGTTTCCGCGACACTATGGCGTGGGGGTTGGCGGAGACCTGTTTCCAAAGCTATGCTTCTATCGAGCGGCGGCGGGCTCTGTTCCGGATATTTCGGTACTTTATCCGCGCTCTTTTTTCTTTCTCATCCTCTCTCCTTGAAACGTTCTGTGAGAACGCTTTAGCGTAGCGTTGCCGATGTACCGCAGCATACCAAACACGAAGTACAAGTCTCCTCGATTTTTCGTGCCAGAAATCGTGGAATGCTATAATCCTCGACTGTGGGCTAGAAGAAGCTACACCGCACACTCGGTGGCCGTGCGGGAAAGGCAGATTTACAGGCGATCATTCTAGGTGTTAACTTAGTGGATGGAAGTAAGTCGTTCTCAGTTTTGCGTCGGCGTGTGGATGGCTTTAAGGCAGGTTTTTTTTCCGTTTATATGGTTCCTCCCCACTTCGCGTTGATGACTGTCTGGCCGAGATTACCAGAGAATTACCGAGATTGCCGATGACGGAGAAAGCGTGATCGAAGGTGGTGACTTGGTAGGCTGATCCTGATACCAATGCACAATGTATGTCCTTACAAGGTGTCAAAATGTGTTTTGTAGCGTGGGCCGATCCCGGATGCATCGCAGCGTAAAAGCACCTACAAGCCTCGTGGCGCTAGCGAATAAGGGTCCCCAGAAGCATACCTCAGCAAATCTAACGCGAAGGTATCGCTCGACTTTGATGATTATCTTCAGGTGGTTCCTGCCCGAATTTCTTTTTATTCGATTTTATTGTTGGTATGTGGCCATATCTTTAAGGTACTATACTTTTGTCGTTGATAAAATACTTTGTGAGATAGTTCTTTTAAACTCAGAGTGCCACTGATTGGTCAAAACAAACTGAACCGATCACGCTATATGGTGCTGCAGCCTTATTTCTTGCAGACTTGATTGGCATCTTATGGAATGCCATGCTCGAGCCGAGTACAAACCTTTGTTAACACGCATGTGTTACTTTTGTTGGTAAACTGCACGTGATGTTGCTGGCGCATAAAGATAGAAGATTCGCGCTTCATTCTTAGAGCGGACCATTCGATGACTTCACTCCGTTATCGCTTCTGAGATATTTCTACCTAGCGTATACTTCGCCTTGCACCCGAGCCACCAAAACTGCTCATTCTCGCCAGGATTTCTTTCTTTTATCTCTTTTCTTTTTTGTTGTCTCGCTCTGCGATTGCTTGCAGATGTGCGTTGTGAGTAATAGTTCTTTTCTCTTCTCTCACGAGTCCCGCGTCATTTATCTTGTCGCGGACAAATTGTTTCCTCCCCGAAAAACGGAACTCCAGCGCGAGCTTTGCTGACGCTGCTGCGTTCCAGAAAAGAAATAAAGAAGGTCTTCGTAAAACTCGAAACTCGATAGATTCTCTCGGATCATTAGCTCGAACCGCTCTCGTTCGCGGAACCATTTTTACCTGCGTATTTGTAGACTTTCGTTCTTTCTTTCTTATATTCTGTCCTTTTTGCGACGCGATACATACTTGTATTACAATACCTTCCTCTTCGCAACAGCCTCTTCGCTGGAGTGTAATAATCCTCGAGAAGACCACTTTCATGATGGAGCGGCCCGAAATTAAATCGCGAAAGGTTCTGCCTTTTATTTTGTGCGTTTTTGAGAAGTGATCTTGTTTCGTGCTTTTTCTTTTCTTTTTTTTGCACTGTCGTATCGTCATTATTCGACGTAAATCATAATTTTCGCCTTCGTCAGAGCTAACTTCTCTGCATCATGAAGCTTTTAGAGGGAAAGCCTGCTTTACGCGGTTCAGTGACGTTATTAAACGTTACAGTAGGGATGGTGGGTATCTTAATTAGCAAATAGCGAAGCTGCATCAACTGTCGAGCTCGCGAGAGATAAGATACGTGACAGGATGCCCCCCTGTAGCCTCTAACGCTTCATTAGTATAGGTTTAACTGTTATGAAGTCAGCGTTTGTTTTTCTTATCTCGCATTTCACGTGCACACGCGAACGACGCAGTCACGCTTGCGAAGCTGAACCTACTACTTGCCCCAGCGACTCGCGTCCTCTGCAGCTATCTTTCTCCCACAACAGGCGCATTTGAGTGTGCTTTACCCTTAGCGCATGTATAGCTCTTCGTTTCTAAGTGATTTTGAAATCTTTGCGCTTACTTCCCTTACCCGATGATGAAACTATAGTAGCCTGCCAGCAACAAGAATTCTCAAATCACACCCCGTTTGGGTCGCCTAGCGACTGATCATAATGATGATGATGGTGATCTGACGCTTGGCACGGCAGGCGCCAGAGTCGAGAGAGTGCGAAGAAGGACCCCCCCTGAGTCAAATTAGTCTGAGTCGCAGGATCCCCAGCGAACCTTCAGCCCTCCCTCTCTGTATCTTGCTCGCCCGTAGGAAAGCGAAGGGACTCCCCCGAATCACAAGCCGGCTTGGCACGGTGCGACGCAAAGCAGTGGGACGTCGAGCTTATCTCGCCGAGTCTCGCTCGGCGGCGTTAATGAGCTGACGTTTGCGTCTGACAGGCGCCTGCGAGAACGGGAAAGGAGGGAGGATCTCGGATCGACGAGACGAAGTACCAGCGCCGTCGTAGTGTGTCTCTGCGTGCCCGCTTGTATCTCGTGCCGTTAACAATCGTGGTGTGTTGCGCGATTTTGCTGGCCTGTTTGTGTTCCTTTTTTTCTTTCTTTTCTGTCTTGTTTCGATTGCCAGCGTGTCTTCTTCCCGGTCCGGTCTAAATCGGCTTAACGCGCACGTGCTGGTGCGCTGAGGAAATGCGCGCGGGGGGGGGGGGGGCAGGGGGGGGGGGGGGGAGAGTTGTCCTCCCATAGGTGTGCTGTGCTCGCTCGGCTAATGAGGCGTGAATATCTTGCCTACGTGGCCCGCTCTGGGAGCTGCTATATCGGGAGTCAGCAGATCAGTATGGGTAGGGGAGAAGGAAAGAAAGGGAAAGAAAAAAATCAAACCCAAAAAACTTTTCGGTACTGGCAGATCCGCCAAGCTCTTCCGTGTCTCGATGTCTATGCAAGTCACTGGCCTTTAAACAAATATGAAAGCGTGTACTAAACAATCAGGGGAAAAACGTTGGGCTAGTTGGTGCGTATTCCAGACTTGAGACATCGTTAACTAGCGGTAAGAAAAGAGGTACGTGGGTGGTACGGGGGTGGTACGGCGAGGGTGAGAGTGAGATAGAGAGACAAGGAAAGACCGCTGCTGACGCTCCAGCGAGTTCCAACGTCATGCTGCTGCAGCGAGTATTGCCTCGAGTATTGATTATGTGTCCCCTCTATGGGAGCGCACCATGTAATACAAGGGCAGGAGGAACGTGTCTGTATACAGCCTGTATATATAGCCTATACGCAATCGACAGCTCGACTGATCCGCGTAATAATCTTCCCGCTTCGCTCGCGACAGCTCCCCACTCCTGAACAAGACTCGTACGTTCGATTCTCCCGCCCCATGAAGGACAGCGCGCGCGCGGGCGACTTGTCGAGCGTGCACTCTCAGGATCACCGGATCAAGTGCACCACGTTTCCCGGGTGTATACAGCCTATAGAAAGGCAAGCGGCAGGCGAGAAGGCGAGGAAGCAAAGGGACATGGGCATCTCCTCCCTGAAAAACTACATGTCGAAGCTTCTATATTCTTTTTCTATTCTGTTTATATTGTTTTGCATTCTATTTCTTCTGTATTCTGCGCACAAACAAACACTACGCGCGCTTTACTTCTCGTTCTGCCCGTCTCGAGAGAAAGTTCCCGGTCCCGAGAGATGTCGCTGCTGCCGGCGTGTTGTGCCTCCCGCGTACCTGCTTTCCCTATTTCCCTACTCCCACGTGACCCGGCCTCAGCGGATAGAACGCCGTGGCCCGGGGGGTGTCGGAATCTAACGTATACGTATACACGCTTTCTCACCTTGACTCCTGGGAACGCTGTTTGCTCTTTCCGGCCTGTCGGGAGCTGCGACTCTCGTTCCGGTTCTGGAGCGCGGTTCTAGTTCTCGCGACTCGCTTCTCCGCTGATGGTTCCTTCTCCGAAAAGCCGTTTCGCTTCGCGTGCGGCTCTCCTTTCCCTTCGCCCTCGAGCGCGTTGTTCTTATCGGAGTTCCTTTTTATTTCGAACTTCGGTATTGCCTCGGTAGCCGAGCTGCCCTTTAAGGAGACGCTGGAGAGCAGTGCTATAACGCTTTAGACTATACCACTACTACCAATATATATACCAGTACTATCCCATTTTAGAAAAACGAAATATGTCAGGCACGCCGTTTTCATTATTACCCCGTTTTTGGAGGACTTTCAATTTCGCGTACGGCCCAACCTCAGTCGCATCCGTGCAGTATTGCATTCAACCGGCTCTACCGCATCGACGGGCCAAGCTCTCACAAAAATAATTACATATATTATGTCGTGCTTCTATTGACTTTATAATATGTCTGTTGCAATTGACTAGCACGCGTTATTTCTGTAAGGGTGTGCTCGCCGCCTGTCTTCTTTCTCGCCATGCAAAACAAGTGTGTGTGTGAGAGAGAGAGATAAAACGAGAGGATGATGCCCTTATAAACATTATTACAGAAGTTATGCTGTGTTTCCATTGACTTTCTGTTGTAAATATCCGTTGAGATGCAATTGAATACCACGCATTATTTCTGTAAGGGTGTGCTCGCCGCCTGCATTGTTTCCGGCCGTGCAAAACAAGAGAGAGAGAGAGAGAGATAGAGGATGGTGCTGGACGAAATGCGTGTAGCGAAACTTCGGGTGAGTGGCGCGGAGAAAAGACGCGTCTATCGATTTTGCAATTTGTGGTGGCGGCCGAGGTGAAAAGCCGGTGGGTAGCGAAAAAAGAAAAACCGAGGACAAAGAAATAGAGTAGAGGGATAAATGGAGAAATCGTGGGCACGCGCGGTAAAAATAAATAAATAATGCAGAAAAACTTGAAAGAAACATTCAAAACAAGAAAGCAAGGAAAAAGAAATAAATACAAATATTAAGAGGGAAACGATGCAACTTCCCCAAGAGTAGCACGAAGCGATAGATAGATAGATAGATAGATAGATAGATAGATAGATAGATAGATAGATACGAGTATACTGAAGTAACAAAACTGGCATCTAGAAGCCATCATGAATACAAAACAAAACAAGGAACAGGTGAATAGATATATAGGCAGATAGTGGACAGAGAAAAGGACGGACGATGAGATAGATAGATAGATAGATAGATAGATAGATAGATAGATAGATAGATAGATAGATAGCAGGCAAGCTAGGTAGAGTGAATGAAGGTATTGTCTTTTTTTTGTTAATCTTCATCGCTACTACTTCTTTCTTTCGTCTTTGTTCTTTTTTTTTCGCATCACTCTCGAATCTCTCGGCCCTCATATTTTATCAATGACCCCCCTCCCCCCTTTCTGTAAAATATCTATTTTTGATGTCGCGCTCGATTGATTTTTCTTCTGCGGGCGTTTACTTCGACTTCGGTTGCGCTCTCTGGTGAGCGGGTAGGCTTCACTGCACGACAGGGCAGCGTGCATGGGGGGCCGATCTCTCGTTTCCACATCCCTGCCACACTTTATTTTTTTTCCCCTCCTTTGAAAATCGCTCTCTTTCGGTGCCGTCGATGCCCATCTATTTCCGGCCCCGGCTGTTGGCGGGGCAATATTTTTCACCGGCGGGGCGGGCGTGGTCTCGGATATAACCTTTCGTGTGTAGCGTCGCTTTCCTTGTCGTATGTCGCTGCGTTTGCTGCTATGAAGTTGTCGCCATATGTCGTCGGTTTTCTCCGTACGGACCTGCATCGTTTGAAAGCCTGGTGTCTGACCTTCGTTTATGTTTAGAGCAGTTTTCCTATTGTAAGGTGAATCGGCGCGTGCTTAAAACATACAAGAATAAAGAGGTCTGATGCTGTATCATGCCTCTTCGGTATTTTTTTTTATTATTCGAAAGAAGTGTGAAGCAGAAACGTGGATATATGGGGTGTGCCATCCCAAAGAAAGCACGCTGGCCTGGAAAGACTCCGTAACGGAGGCTCTCCGGATTAATTTCGACCATCTGTGCTTCCTTAACGGTTGTGTAAGCCTTGATTTAACGAAGTCGATGGGACCCGGATATTATTTCGTTAAATCGAGAACTTAGTTAAATTGGTAACACGTAAAACACTCATGCAAATACCATTGTATTTAAAAAAATAAAGAAAAAAGTAATTGTTGCCTGCGTACTCACTTATCGTTAACACAGAGCCTGCTGAGTGTCACGTGTTCCTTCACAGGAGCAGCAAACCTTCTTCGCAGCTCAATGACGTCCGTTATCTTAACTGAAACCTAGCACACTCACGTTTTCTCCCTATTTTCCCTCCAAACTTCGTTAAATCGGGCGAGATGTCGAGTTCACTTCGTTGCTTCGAGGTTTTCGACGCCCATATGCAGCCGCTATTGTCGAGGAGCTGACCTACGGCCTCTTTGTCAGCAATAGAACGCCACAGCCAACGAGCCACCAAGGCCTTTGTGCGATTTCAACCAAATTCGTTGCATTTGGAGTAAAAGCGAACAACGTAATAGCCCATAGTGTGCAGACTTTCCATCTCGTCATCTTTTCTTTTTCGTTGTTTAAGAATTCCTGGGACAAACAGGGGAAATCAGGCTGCCGAAGAGCCGGCGTATCATGGGTGCAGGTCGACGCAGGTCTATCGAAAAGTATACGTTTCCACCAGCGCACGCTCTGGGACAGCCGCCTCCGGCCCAAACCTCGGGGGCTCTCGCACCCCCGATGCACAAGGGAGGTTCCTAATTCACCTCGCGTCCGTAATTCATCTCGTTTTCTCTCCTGACCTTGATAAGGAGTGTCAGGCGAGGGTGCCCAATGAAAAGGCTGGTATAGGAAGCCATTGGGGGAGGGGGGGTTCTGAACCCATCTCTCATACACGCTGCAAGAAGAGTGAGATATGACGCCGAGCGCCCTCTGCGAGGCTCACCAGGCAAGAACAGTGCCCGGGGGCCACGCGAGACCGTATCTCGTTACCATTTCTAGGTATACCCTTATAGTGGCGCCCTCTTCTGGACGGGATATATCTCTCCGGGGATTCCCCCGGGCCATTTTTATCTTTTCGCTTTTCACATGTCCTGTCAAACCTGCCTTTGATCACGGAGGCCCGTCCCACTCCGTTATATACGACTTCTGTGAGATCTCGCGTTGTGCCTGCGGTACTGTCCTGTTATCGTCTGTGTCCTATGTGCATCCTCATGTTATAGCGCTCGCAGGAATGCCGCGCGGTGCGAGTGTATCTGGAAAAACAATACTTTGTACGAAAGGCGTGGAAACCATGACAGCCGTGCTTGCGAAACGGGTGGCAGCGGTTTTTGGCGTGACTGGGAATCGCTGAACGGTAGCAGCACAGGAAAGATAGCCAATGTTGGCCCAGCGTCCGGCATACATTGGTTCAACGCAAAACGACGCTGGTCCAACATTGGAGTAATTACGGTGCTACTTCGTAGCTGCACGTTCGAGCTTCGTCAGTTTTGTGTGAAGGTACGGGGGGTGATCGACAGACAGGTTGGGCTAACGTCCGCTGTCACAACGAGGGAGTTTAAGTGCCCCTTCGTGACCTTCATTCACAACGAAGACAAGTATTCACGCTGTGCTTTTACTACCAAACGTTTGTTAAAAGCGTTCGGAAATGTTCGCTCCTCGCGTCCGCCTGGGGTCTTTATCAAAGGCTTGCGGGAGTTTCTTGCAACTTGGGTAATTGAAGTGTTTTTTTGTAAGTCCGGTCAGGGGAATAAGGTCATAAAGGTCTTCTTACGTTAGTCGCAAACTTGTTATCGCAGTAATTGAGTTAAGGCAATCAAAGTGTCACATATGTGGCTTTATTTCTACTTTTCTTTCTAGAAATCAATTTGACTGCCTGGCAGAATGGGAATGTGCTGCGATCACGTATTTTTCACGTTACTCTTCCAACGGCCTTAAATTATCCCCCCCCTTCCGCCCCCCCCCCCATTTTTTCTCATCAATCTTCCTTTCTAAAAGTCATTATAAAAGTTCTAGCTCTTCTGGATACAACTTCATGAAACCGCGTGTGATTTTTCTGCAGGAATGGTTTCAGTGCTTCCTTGTCGAATATATATATATATATATATATATATATATATATATATATATATATATATATATATATTTTCAAGGGCAACTACCGAGGCAGCAACATGTGGCTATCTTTCTGTCCGAGCCGCACAGATTTTCCAAGCGGGATTGTCACTTACTAGCCTCCCTGCATTTTCACACTTCTCTCACTCTCTCTGTTATAGAAGGCCGATGGATCATTAGAAAAGTTTGGTTGCAACTCCGTTGATGACAAAGACTGCGAACGGAGGAGAGGGAAGAGGGAGGTGGTACGAAACGAGAGGCGCCCGTATAACAGCATTGGTTAAATAAAAAAGAAGAAAGAAATAGACGTCTATCGACACGCATTAGGTTCTTTTCTTTCTGCTCCTCTATTCTTTCGCTAAAGTATGTACGTGTCGTGGGCTCATATCTCACTGCTCGCGCGTTGCCGTGCCGTCCATTCTTCCTGCCTTCCCGCGTCATTGCTCCTCTCCCCCCCCCCCCCTTTCCCACTCCGGACCCTCTCGCGTGTCCAAGAAAGGCGCCGATTGCCAACGTGGGAGGGTACTCTATGGCTCGAGGCGTTATGTAGACCCATACTCATCCCCGTATATAAAGCTATTTTCTCCTTACCCTCTTCTGTGTCTATGATGGAGAGCCGCGTAGCCGACGGGACACCAGATATGTCATTTGTCATTCGACAGAAAAGAGGACCTTGCTATAGCGTCGGAGCAGCGGGAGAAGAAAGAAAACGAAATATACCAAAAAAAAAAGAGAATAGAGAGGCACAAGTGTAGGAAGAGTCTGGAGGCGTTTTTATGGAGCGGAACTTAGAAATCGCGCGTGACGAAGATTCCGGGTTTTTTTTTTCTTTCTTTTTGGTCTTTGCTGCAGTTTTTCTCTGTGCTGTACAGGTTTTGTGCAGTAAAAGTTGTTTTTTTTCCCCGAAGCCATATCATGAGGCGAATCCGGGATTTTAGAAAATGAAGGAAAATGTGTGTGTGTGGTTGATGTTGGTCGATTCTGTGCGTGATTTGTTTTGTCGTACACGCTTGCTTTGTTGTAGACACCTGCTCGTATATGCTGTAGTTCAATACTGAGTTTTTCCCCCCCTCAAATTCTGAGTTTCTTGCGCGATAAGACGGACCAGAAGTTCTGCATTCTGGTGCAAGAAATGCAAGAAGGATTTCGTCTGTCCAGACGAATACATGGACTGCCTTGCATCAAACAGCAAAGAAAGTAGAGGACCTGACTAGTCCGTTGAGGAGGCGGGAGCCGGATGGTAGAGTAGTGAAGTACTGTCGGTAACTTTAAGGAGCGCTGTTCAAACTTCTCAGCCGGTCGATGTCTGTCTATCTTCTCTCCGTGTATTATTATGCGTGACATAAAGCATATTTCCCCTGAAAATCTTGAGCGAGGGCTCACGTTGGAGTTTAATTCCGAGCGTCTGCTTCAAATTCTGGTTTTATTGCGCCAAAAGACGGACCAGAAGTTTTTCGTCTGCCTTCCTGCGTTAAAAAGCGCCGAATGATTTCGTCTGCCGTTCTGGCAGATAAGATATTTCGTGGTTGCCAGAAGGACAGACGAAGGAACGTGGACCTGTCATGTAGCAGACGCCGACTGAAGCAGAAGTCCTGCTTTTGTTGCTAATAACCACAAATGTATCAACACCTGGATCAACTGCTGAGAAAGCCGAGGATATCGTCTGCCAGAACGGCAGACGAGCAGACGAAGGACGTGAGATGCCTTGTAGCAAACAGCAGACTATGCGCAATACCGGCTTCTTGTACGGCTTCTTGTACGAACGTTTACTACAGATTATCTGAAAGCCATACCGCAGACTCGTGCGAGTCTCCCATTTGAACGCCGCTGCATTTCCCAATCACTATTATTGTCTCTTCAGGTGGGATGTGACCTCAGTTTTCAAAAACCATATGCTATCACAAAACAGTGTAAAAAAGAGACGACTCTCATGTTATGCATATGGAGTCATGAAAAAGTGAAAACAGAATAGCAAGATTTCGTATCGTAACAGCTACTGTAGATCGTCTTTTCTTTCTTTTTTCCCGCTAATATTAGTGGTCTGAAAGTCTCCGGGCATCACACCGCTCTTAACAGAGTATTATGAAGGGCACGTTTATACGACATTCAAAGAAAATCACCCGTTTCCTTGCGTGTTCGTTTTTACGCTGATTCAATCTTATTTTCTTTGTCGATGGCAGTACTTGCAATAACGTTACGCTAAGATTGACGATCGCCAGCTGGACGTTATCTTTCACGAATTCTTTGTTTTTGCCATATACATTACGCATAAGAAAGCCAACGGGGGCAGTGGAAGAGTTTTCAATTGAAATCACCTGAATTCAGTTGTATTACATCACATCAAAAATAAGTACGCAGGAATCTACAAGATAAAGGTCCAATGCAAAATGGCGTGCAACCCCCTCCCCCTTCCTTATACGTGAGAGTAACTGTAAGCGTAATATAATCAAAGCGAAGTCTGACGAGTAAAGATTTTGCGTCGTATAGGGCCTCATAAGGTGCAAGGCTTGCTATCTCACGTCTGACGTTGCTGTGGAACACCCGGCGCGTGATTTATGCGGAGCTATCCATTCCGACCTCTTCTAATTTCCTTTCTGTCAAGCCCCTCCTATATAGCGCCAGCCAGCTAACTTACGCTTCAATCTTTCTACTTTAGATTTTTCTTACAGACTTTGGTACCTTTTCCCCCTTTTCTGTATTTTCTCCCTTACGAACTTTCTTATCTTTCTTCCCAGCTGCATTTCATCGCCAGCAGCATTTCCCGTTTCGTTCGTATAACGTAACTGCTGCTTCAACTGCGTGTTTCTGTCGCTTCACTTTTGCCGATGCTTCCGCTGTCGTTACTACGAACTGTACACGCGGGCTTTCTTATCTCTTAGTATAGCCCATATACATAGCGCAGCCGACGAGCCGAGTTTTGCCGCGGGAAGATGGAAAAGAAGAAAATGGGAGAGACGGCCATTAATTTCGTATATTGAAATGTCATTCCCGCCCTGACACGTATACGCCAGTCAACGCATGCGCCTGCCTGTGGGCGACACCGCGGCGTCGGCTCTCCTTCGCGTGGATTAAAGAGATTGGATTTGTTCCATCCTTCTTACATATATACAGCTTATTTTATTCAGTCTTTTTTTTTCCCCATCCTCGTATAACGCAATATTTCTCGCGTCACCTAGCGAAGTGTTCTGTCATCTTTTTTTTTTTTTTTGCCAGGTAACGCTCAGTGACAGCGCAGCTATTAACTTTGGTCCTTGCGACGTCTCCTAGCTCCTTACGAGATTGCGCATTGTAATTGCATCTGCGTGTTTCGAAAGCCTTGCCGCGTTGTCAGTGTTTTTTGGGAGTCGTTGTCAAAAGCGTGGAAGTCTGAAGATCAGTAACACGCGAAAAAATTTACGTAGTGAAGGTAAAATGGCGATGGGTTGTTGGGGATATATATATATATATATATATATATATATATATATATCATCAGCCTATATTTTATGTCCACTGCAGGACGAAGGCCTCTCCCTGCGATCTCCAATTACCCCTGTCTTGCGCTAGCGTAGTCTAACTTGCGCCTGCAAATTTCCTAACTTCATCATATATATATATCTAAGGGACGCCATATCGTGGACGGTTCCTGATCGATTTAATACGCTATCTCGTTCCTTAAGCGTGTAACTAAGTGCATTACTGTTCTTTTTTTGTCCGCGTTACGAAGCAATCCTCAGAACGCGGCCGCCTCAATGGGGTAATCGAACCTACGGCCTTTTTGTGTTCAGCAGAAGTTGCGTGCACTTCCTTGCAACAAAGAGCAACGTCCAGTTCAGTTGAGCGCGTGTTCTTTCATTCGGTCTCTGGCTTCGATAAGCGGCGACCAGCAGGACACTGAAGAAGCGCGCTCCGCGCCAAGTATCCCGGAAGCGGAAGTTTCCAACCACCGCGGTTTCAGAAATTTGCGCGGGTAAAGCGTCTTTCCTCGTACATTTGAGAACGCTGTTACAAAAACACTCATCGCACTCTGAAAAAGCCAGCGTGAATCGCCTTGTTTTCTGTGACAAAGTTGCGTGGCGGAGGGAGAGTGGCGGCCTTCTGGGTAGTGCAGAAAGCGGCCGTGTGGAAGCGACGAGTTACTCCTTAAAGTAACCTCTTAAGAGAGGGAGTATTCTCGACTAAACGCCACGATGCTTTCCACATTCGACGCCCAGCACACTCTCGACTCGCGCGACGCGCTACGGCCTTTGTTCTCTCCTACAGCAGCGCCACCTATGAAGTTGGCCGCCACCAGCGCGACGGTCCCCCTCCCTTTTCTCTCTCTCTCTCTCCAACAGAGAGACCCGAGCCTGCAGCGCTAGCTGTGTCTGTGCGTTCGTGCGCAACCGCCCGAGCGTTTACGCGTGTGTGCGCGTGCGCGCGCTGGCGCGTTGTCGGAGCTAGGCGTTGTCATTAACGAACCTGTCCAAAACTTTCGCTCCCGTTCTCCTCCCCCTCCCATCCACCGGTGAAAAGCGTTCCTCCCCTGCTTGGGGCCGCTGTGCTTTTGCCCCCTTCCCGTTTTCCCGGTTCCCTTTTCCCCCCGTCCCCATTCGTACGCACTGGCGCGGGAGCTAGGGAGATCTGGTGGGGGAGAATGGCGGAGGAAGAAAGCAGAGGCACTGCCAGTCGCAGAGTATAGTGAAGATGGGGGAGGTGTGTGGCTTTGTGCGTTTGGCGAACTAATTGCCTTCGGTGCAGCGACGCTCTTGGTCGCGGGCGCGTTGGGATAGAAAGGAAAGCTTGTGTAGCTACGGGGGTTCGGGGATGCCGCGCGAAGTGCGGCAGGAAAGGACGTTCGTTTTATCCGGAGGACCGAGCTCCGGTCTGGATGTCGTCTTCTCGTGCTTTGTGGCGCGGAGAGGAGCGAGAACGTTGTGCCAACGACCCCCTGGATGATGCTGTGTACAGAGGACGCGTGAGACTTTTGAATGCTGCTTCCAGACGTCAGCTATGACGCTCGATATCATCATCGAGCTTCTGGCACGCTGCATCCGCGTTTGCATCCGAGTGGTTTTTAGCCTGCCGTATACAGTGGAATCTCGTTGATACGATCTTCGCGGGAACCGGAAAATGAAACGTATCATCCGAAAATCGTATTATCCAAAATAAGCTGGTCGGGAAACGTTGGCCGGGAAGAAAAACGTATTGTCCCGAAAAAAAGTATTATGCAGAATCATATCAATAAGATTCCACTGTATGACGAAGCAAGTCGAGGAAGCTGCAACCCAGGAGATTGACAAGATGAACACTCGGGGCCGCTCACGGAGTGGTTGTAATAACATCGTGGTAAGGGCTAGTTGGGTCCTATCTTCAGGCTGAAAACAGCTCGACGCGCTGTTTTTTGCTGGTATTGACGGAGCGGTTGGTTCACGCTCCGCGGTAGCTCATTGACTACATGGCGTTGCGTTTCCTGTGCGCGGGGTTGCTGGTTCGATTCGTGGTGGGTGAATCCCTATGTGGGCGGAATGCAAAAGCTCTCGTATACCGTGCGCTCTCGGGGTTCCCGGTAAAAAAAAAAAAAAAAACGCAGATTGTCGATATTACTTGGAAGCCCTTCGCTATACGGCGTGTCTCCTAACCCTAGTGTGGCTTCATGAACCAAGTATGAGTGAATTACTTCTGTCACTTTCTTTGCAATCGGGCTCCTCATTCGAACTTCCCTCACGTACGCAGGGATATGCACTGATCTGCGCGAACGCCCTCGAACATTCAGCGATCCAGCCGCTTCACACGAGACAATTATGGGGACGAAAACTGTTAGGAAGGTTAATAAGGCTTCGCGGAAACGATAAACTTGAGCCCTCCGGTGGCTGCTCGTTATATCGTTCAAGTCGCAAGATTTGCCCCCGGGAAAACCATTACGGCTGGGAGCTAGCCAGCGATAGAAGCCCTCCCCTCCCGGTCGTTCCATTCCTCGGAAGACACGCGATACGGAAGGAGAAGGAAAGCGCAGAAACGATCCATCATCGAAAATGGACCCGTGGTCCAAATCGAGATCTCTTGTACGTTTTTGCGCCTTGTTCCTGCTTGCACTTCTCTTATTGCTAGAGCCAGAATTTGCCTTTGCTTCCAGGAAGGATACATAGCGCTGTAGCCACGATCCAGACCTGAGAGCGCGGCATTGAGTTGTAGGCGTTCGTCATTGTTGGGCGCTTGCTAAAGGTCTTGGAACGGAAACACAACTTGTAGGGATAAATACAAAGATACGTGTACGGGGTTGACCGAGCCGAAGCAACTTAGGTGGGGCGGAGGCTTTGTAGTGATATTTCTCTCACAAAATGTTTTTGAACAGTTTGTAGAAAGTCTATAGACTTTTTTTTTTACACGAAGTCTATACATTATCTATAGGAGCCTTCATACTTACGGTATGCGATATCTCTCGATTATATTGGTGCAAACGACCGCTAATCGCGGCGGAGACTCAGCGGCTATGGTGTTCTGCTGATGAGTACGAGGTCGCAGGTCTGACATGCGGTTACGGCGGCCGCTTTCCGGTGGGTACGAAATGCAAGAACGCTTGTGTAGTTAAGTTTAGGTGCACGTGACACAGGCCCGGGTGGTCAAAATTATTTGGCAGTGTTCCACTACGATCTCCCTCACAAACCACTGTGCATGCAGTTCAGGGACATTAAACCAGACAATTTCATAATAATATAAATGGCCTACTCTAATACTCTCTGGACCGCAAATACCAGAGGAGGCAGACTTGTAAAAGTGTCCTTCCCGATAGACTTTATATTGCGTAATGGACAGGTATTTAAATAGGCAAACCTTTCTGCAAGATGTCTATAGGCAATCTACACATTTTTAAATTCATTGTTAAGAGGGCTATGGGTCCTCACCGATAGTGATCGCAGTTCTGTCTCTTCACTCCCTCGCGGCTGGCATCATTAAGTCGTTATCATTTGCTAATCGAGCACTCGGTTCTTGCTATTCACTCGGTGAGCGGGGGAGAACTGGTGTTTACGACAGTGAACGATTGGCGGATTACTCTTGAGCGGGAACGTTAAGAGAAAAAGATCGCCGATGATAAGGCGCTCCACGGTGACTCCCTCTGGAAAGGTCATTAGGTGGCTCCGGAGCCATCTCTGTACGGGGAGCGGCGCCCTACAAGGCATCAAGTATTCATCGCCCGAGAGGGCGAATGCATAGGGGGCGCTGCTGGCGCTTGGTGTCGATAGCGACGAGGCGGCTTCTATTCCGGGGCAGAGATGGCGGTTTTTGGGACAATGCATATATAGAGGAGGGTGTGCGTGACGAGGCAGGAGTTAGCGCTACGTAGTACAGACGGTGGAATGTTCAGCGATGGGCAGAATCCACTGCGCGTGTTGTGAACGTGTACGGGAGAATTCCACGTTGCGAAGCCGGTAGTAGCGCGCTTTGTCCACTCCGTAGTTGCACACAAACAAGGCAACGCTCATTCTTGCCTTTCTCTATCTCTACGCGGACACGCACAGACACACTACCACGTGCCCATCGCAAACGCGCACATACACATACACGCACATACAAACATGCACATGCATACTCACACACACAAGCACACACTCGTGTGTCTGTACGTGCGTTCGCGGGCACTTCTCCTTGCCGCAGCGTCCTGCGGAACGAAAATGACGGGTCGTTACGTCTTTTAGTGGGCTCTCCTGAGAGGTAACAGGAGGGTTCGTGGAGTGGGCGGCCGGCCGGGAGAAGAAGCGTCTCGGGTCTGGAAAGAGGCGCGTCATCATCGTTAGGAGGAGGACGCACCGCGCTTCTTCTGCGCCGGTGTGTTTCAGCTCGGAGGGGGGTGTACAAGTGGTAATGGCCGACCTGTAGATATTTTGGAAGGAAGGAAGAGCCCTCCCTGGCGGAACCCGAAAGCGTATAGCTGTAGAGCTCTCTGATGGCGCGAGGGCGTCAAAGACCGCGCGCGTGCGCTCGTGTGTGTGTGTTTGTAAGTGAGGCCTCGTTTTCTGCTCTCCGGTGTTGGCACGCGGCGGCAGATATGGAGGACGGGCGGTTATGTGGGTAGATAGGTAGGCAGGTAAGTAGGCACGCGGGGATGCGAGTCTTTTTCGAAGAAAACGATGGAGGAGGGGGTACCTGTGGAGTGTGTCGTCCGTGTACGATTAGTAGGGTGGTTTGTCTGGCGCTGAAGAACCGGGAGCGTTAAGCAGATGAGTGCTTTCGCGTTATCCCCTGATCGTTTTGCCCGACCGTCTTGTTGATCGCAGAAGCGCGGCAAAGGAAAACGTGGTGTTTCTTTTTTCTCGACTTCGTTGGCCTGAGCTGCGTGTTCCCTCCTTTTTAGAACCGCTCCGCATCGATACGCCTAATGACGTGTACGATGTTCGGGCAGGAAAACGCTGGGTGTGGTTAGGTGTTGCGCCCTTTGTTTTTCGGTACCGAATGACGCCTGATTGCCTGACCGCCGTGTACCTGCTGGTCGCTGTTTAAGAGGTCACTGGGGCGCGGTTGTTTCTCGGTACGTAATGGGGGCCGCCATTCTGGGCGACCAGTTGTTCCTGGAGTTAGTTAAACGAGCTCTAGTAACTTCGCTGTTGGGTGCTACTGTTGTGAAACGGCAATACCTATAGCGCCGTGCATCGTAAGGGACTGTTTCGCGATTTTCTACGTTGCCTCGTTTCGACGACTCGTTATTTGATAAACTCAGGCACGCGTGACTGAGTGTATCTGCAGTCTCCTTCGCATCGCCATCATCACCATCAATATAAAAAAGTTTCATTCCAGGCGAGCGAACGCCTCCCCCGGAGATCCCGAATTGCATCCGGAGTGTGTCAGATACTACGTCTGCAAACTTGTTTATCTCAATAAATCATCTTATCCTCGTTGCAAGTGAACATTGTTTTCCCGACTTCAACGCCCGCTGCGTCATTATAGTAGAACACAGGTTACCTCTTCGATGCATTACATAACCTGCTCAATATAAACTGTTAGTTTAGAGCAGGACTTTAGCATGATTTACGTGTTTTCGCTCTCCGGTGCACCGGCAGTCATAAAAAAGATGGACCGAGACAGCTGAGGATGTTGGCACGAACGCTGAAATATGACGCTTGTACGGTACTGTTACTCCGCACCAATGTTAATGTTAATGTTCACAGCGATGGTTAGATGACAGAGCCACTTGATGCTATATATAGCCATATTCTAACAAGCGTGTATCTGAGTACGGTAACGTTGAACTGCCTTTCCACGGACATGCCGTCTGGGTCGTTTCAAGATCTGTATTCTCAGTGTTGTTTGAACGTTTCGCGAAATCGCGGAGTGTCGCTTTAATACCAATCAGATTCGTGTAAAAGTTGACCGAGTTCTCACGTTGCTCCTCTTCTTTCTTTTGCCCTTTGCAGGTTCATTAACGCGAGGCGAAGAATCGTGCAACCAATGATCGATCAATCTAATCGAGCTGGTGAGTATACGCTGTTCCTCTTCTGCTTGCTTGCAGCCCCCCCCCCTTTTTTTTTTCTCTCTCCCTTTTCTTTCCTTCCAAGTTATTGCTGCTGTTTTGCATTGATTTGCCTTTGACGTGATCTCTGATGATTACAGTGCGCAGTCTCCACGATGTATGCGCGCAGCAGATCGTGGAGATTGCTGTGCTACAGAGTATTCTAAACAAACGCTTATGCACCAAAGCCTGTCGGGAAGATTACTGCAACAGTTGTGCATCTTCTTCTACTTAGATAGTCATTCAGCGACAGGGCAGTTTGGGCCTGCTGGTTCTTTTTTCTGTCCTCTTGGCTTTATCGTTTTCGCTTTATTTTCGCGTTTGATTCGTACCAAATGCGAGCCAGAAGACCGCCGCAAATGTTACGTGAAGACTTCGCGGGGTGCACATAGGTATATGAAAGAAATCTGCGGGAATTCTTGACGGCCTTTTTTTTTTTTTTTATTGAGCGTCTTGGCATACATAAGCACATTGCCTTGCTATAGGGTCGTAAGTGTGGTGGCCTTTCTCTTATGAGATTTACTTAATGTCGGCACTGAATATATATTAGACAGTCGGCAGACTTCTTGTAGACCGCTTTCACTTCTGACAAGGGTTATCCTTCAGGCTAGACGTCATTTTTACGCGTACGCAGTCTACAAACAACAGTGGTGGACGAGCCCGTTTATTTTCATCCGTTGAGCCTTACAGACTTCCGAACTCGTTGTTTGCAGAAAGTCTACATACATTAGTCGACGAACGGTGTAACGCAGTACGACTACAAGCTGTCCTGTGTTCGACAGTCTATAGTCCTCACGCAGAAAAAAAATTCTTAAATTTGTGTGCAAATTGGCTGTATAAATATAGAAAATTTATATTTTAGCCCTACCTATGCCACTAAAAGGTAACAGCCTGTGCCACTCAACATTACAGCGCCAAAACGACACAGAGGACGAATAAAGCAAATGAGAGGAGGGAAAAGATAACACGTTGTCCCACTTCTTCTTCTGTATTTTTTTTCTTCTTGCGAGTTGCTGCGCCGACAGTAAGCAAACACTATTCGTTCCCACGCCATTTGATGCGTCCCTAGGTATATTTCGCTCTTTACTAAGTTGTAACAGAGCTTCCATGTTGTTTCCATTGAAAAAAAAAAAAAAAAAACGCCCGGAGGTTGCGGGCAGTGATCGGTCGTGCGCTGGTCAACGCTTTGCAGCCGGTAGCTCGCGCCTTCCTTTGAGAAAAATAAAAAAGAAAGAAAAAGAAAAGGAAAGAAGCTTCTGGTTTTCTTTGTGAATGGAGAGTAGCATAAAGAACGGAATTTATTTTATTTTTCGCTGCGACGGCTCCCGGGCAAAATTAAGAATCGCCAAAAGATGCTAACACGAATCGGGCGCGCGCGATGGTCGTTGCGCTGCAACTGCGTCCGCGCCCTCCTCTGAAACATTTTTTTGTTTTCTTTTTTTATTCTTGAATGAGAGCAGAATAAAAGAAGGCAATGACTTCGTTTTTGTTTTGTTTTGTACTTTTCGCGGTTGTCGCTGTCCAGACAAGTTGATTGATCTGTGTCTCACGGCGCAACTCTCCTCCCTCCCCTTCGCTGCGGAAATGAGTTTAGCCATTAACGTTTCACTTCCGGAAGAAGAAGCGTTCGTTGCGGGTACACGACAAAAGGCACGACTTCAACGCGGCCACACAAAGCTGATGAGCGTACAGGGCGAGCCAGGGTATATTCTGTGCAGCGATGCGAAACGATAAATTAAAAAAAAAAAGTAAGCTGACTTGTGTAATCGTGTTATTGGGCCGGCTTCTTCTTTTCTGTTTTATATAAATAAACCTCAGTTTATATATAAAGGTGCATAGTTACCATGATGGAAGGCAAAGTGGTCTACACTAAATCTGTAGACGCTCTAATTTCGAAAGCTACAGGAGTTCATTATGATAACGGCTTATAGTATCTGAGGTGCCTAGGGACATTAACACCGATCGGTCGACCGATTAGCTTAGCATTAAAGCTTTAACGAAGCCAGTCCATCTGCACGTGTGAAAAAGCGCCGTCTTTGTATTAAGTTAGGCACTCGCGTAATCTAACTTGTCCGTAAGCATGCGACATGCGTCGCTCGTGCACAGTATGTTTGTGACGTTTCTGCCAAACGTCACACAGGGTGGTCCACGAGACGAAACGTCAAAAATACGTTGTGAAAGAACAACTTATATCGTACGCTTTATTCGGCAATTGTGCCCCAGGGGCCAGCGTGATTTCTAATATATATATATATATATATATATATATATATATATATATATATATATATATATATATAAATATATATAGCATTCTGTGTTTTTAGAATTTCTCACCGTCCTTTTTTGTGTGTAGATCTAACAAACGCAGCAATCCAGTGTAAAGTCGGCACCGATTCGACTGAAGACGGTTTCTTGCAAATTACTTGTTCTTTCTTGGATAAAGGAAGACGTAAGCTGGAGAGGCGCAAATCAAATATGCATACTTAAACGTGCACGGTCCTCTAATTTCTTTGACGGACAACACTTGACTCTTCCAGTTGTTTTTTCCAGCGCGGAGACGCTGCACATTTTGTTTAAACAACCCGGCACATAGTACAGCCAGAAGGAGCGGACGAATACGTTGACGTCCCCCCCCCCCCCCCCCCCCACTTTTTTTTTTTTTTTTATGTTCGCTGCATCGAACAACAGTAGTTGCTTGAAAGCAACAACACTACAATGCGAAAGCAGTCTGTGGAGAGCGGCTATCACGGGGAAAACTGAGAGGTTTACTAGATGCGAATATTCGGTTTGCTACCCTGAACCGGTTACCGGGAATCGGGGTTAGAAAGATGCGTGGGTGTTATCGTCGTGTAAATGCGCAGGGCAGACAGTTGCCCTACTCTTCAGTCGTAAACCGCTCAGTGTGAGCAGCCCGGGTGACGCTCTACGGGTCACGTGATCGCTACTACACGTCACCTCGTCTCATTCCCACTGCGGATAGTTTACTGCAGACATTTCTACGTTACGTTTCCTACACCTTCACTTAGTTTAAGTACTTAGTTTTAGTTTCTGTTTTCTTTTCGGACGTTTTCTTTTTTTTCTCACTTTCATTTTTTGTTCTTTTTCGTTTCGAAATTGGCGCAGGTGGGACGATAGGAGGCGCAAGTGCGGCGTATGGACCTGACGGTGGAATGGGATACATGATGGACGGCAGTCCACAAATGCACATTAGGCCACCAGGTCAGTTTACGGCTTGCTTTTGTTTTCGTTTCGTTGTGTTTGGTTACTTTGTTTGTTTTGTTTGTGCCCATTATTGTGTTTTGAGTTGGTTTTTACGCCGTTTTATGCGTAGCAGGCACCGCTTCAGAAGAGTGACATTTCGCACCGCTCGCGCTCGCGACCAAAAAAAATAGTGCGGCGCGCACGAATACGTGAAATAGGAAAGTGGTTAAGCAATTCGGCTTAACATGCATTGTGTTTGTTATAGTGCAATGTATTAAAGAATAGTTACTTGGAAGACGCCGTATATCTGTTCACCACAGATAGCGCGGAGTGACACTGTTGTACGACCGCACTCATTTTCGCAACTTCTATAACAGCGCATCGCCTGCATTTCGACCAAAAACTTACTGCGTCATACACTAAAAGCAACACGGGTATACACACAATACGTGATTCGAAACAACATTAGCGCAGCTAGTTGTTTACGGAGAAGGTATGCACCAGATCAACTACCAGTTCATTGTGAAACGCGCGGAATGATACGCATCTTTCCGTGACCGCACTACTTTCGTAGCTTCTGCAGCGTCGCCTGCTGAGCTTGAAACAGAGTGTAGGCATGTTTCACTGCATAGCACGCTTCTAACACTTATTGTGTTTTTAGTGTTAACGCTGTTGTAGTGAGTACGCCGCCTAGATACCCTCGGCTGTGGCATTGTGAGCCCACACTTGTGTGGGCTCAGAATAGCCCACGCCAGTGTTTGGGAATAGCCCACACACAATAGCCCACACAAGCGCTTGTGGTGTCTTTGGGAAGTTAAAAGAAAGTTTTAGCTCAGACTCAACTCCAATGCCGCATATTCAAATGCATGTGAAACGCAGAAATACTTTTCATGAGGTAACCCTTGGATTGATCCGAATGAAATTTGTGGCATTGGAGAGAAATGTTAAATTCTAGTGACTGTAGCAAGCGGAATTTTGATTAATGGCTTGTATTTTCTCACAAAAATCGCCGGACATTGGTAAGCTTGAAAAAAAGCAGAAGCACGATGTTTACAAATCCCTAGCTCTGCCCGAAAACAGGTATTGCAGTTTTGTAAACAGCATCCAAAACGGACAAATCTGGTATACTTATTTATAGCTTATGTGGATTTGTTGCAGTGTTTACAACTGTTTACAGTTGTGTTACAGCAGTGTTACAACTGCTGTAGATGTATTATAGAATGCAGTTTTGATAATTTTTGTATCCTCTTTCATTGCTGAGTTGGAGTTGTAAACTTGATGCTTTTGGTTTTCTAAATGTTGCAATTTTCAACAATAGTAATTAAAAAAATCGACGGCCTTAATAAAATGCGCTTGCTACAGCCCCTAAATTTCAACTTTTTCTTTTAAATGCAACAAACCTCATCAAACTCAATGCAGTGGTTGTCGAGAAAAATCATTTGACTTTTCACATGTATGTAGATAGGAGCTCTCGAGCTAAAGGTTCCTCTTAAAGCCCATATTTTATGTTGCCGAAGGTAATTGGTGACGACCAGTTCGTGTTCACCGAAACTTCCTTTTTGAAAGAATCCATCACTTTTCGTGCCAGTGAAAGACAGACTGTCATTCACCGTCGCATTATATGACCTTTCTCCTTTCACCTTCGACCATTGCGAACACTGTAAAGGCAACTTCTAAAAAGTGTCGGAAGAGTGTGGACGTTACAGATTACTTTAAAGGTCGATGACAATAGAATCGGAGATGAATGCCATAACACGAACTTGCCTTTGCTTGTGTTCATGAGAGACTCGCAGCTGACCAAACATTAGGTCGAGTTCATTTATGCGAATATAACGCGCGATTATATATTTTAATTGCAGTCTGAAAGCGCATCTCGACCTGTATTAGGAAGGATACTACGAATAACAGTTGCGTTTTTCTTTCCTCTTTGCTGTGGGCTTGGCCACAGAGCGACTGATCAATGGAAGAAAGTAAACAAAGTTAAACGCGATGTTCTTGGTTTTTCTGCACAACTGTGATGTAATGCGGCGCAGCCCGTTACAACGGCGCAGCCCGCTATTTCGAAGTTAGCCATTGCCCGATTTTCGTTGTTAGGCGTTGCCGCTGTCGGGTAGTCATGTGAAGTAATCGCTGGGGCATGTAAGCACCAATTTGTGACATGTGTCTCAATTTCTTCCCTCTTTTCTTCATTGTATTTTTTTTTCCTGTGACGGAAAAGGCACACACGACATTAACGCAAATATTGCGTACTGCGATTGGTGCTCTCTTGACGTCACTCCGCAACCGAAGTCTCAAAGGTCGTTTTGCGCATGCGCTGTGCTTGTCTGGTGCCACATGAAAAATGTCAACTTTGAGAACGTCGACAAAGCCAACATTACTACTCCTTTTACGAAAAAAAAAAGAACTCGTTCTAGTCCTTGCAAAAAAGCGTTTCTGTAAAGAGACATTGGATGGATAAGGTGTTCACGCTTAATGAATCAACCGTTTTTAGATGCAGTGCACTGTGTCTCGCCGTTGCTGTCAAGCAGAACTTGTCCTGCTTCGGAATTTTTGTGGGCACGGGGTGTCCGGAAATTTTCAATGCACCATTTCTTGAATAGACTCAGTACGACGCCCACCGGGGAATATTCCTTTTTTCGTTGCGCATTCGTGTAGCACTCGGACATGCATCAAAGTTGTGATATATACTCAGCCATTTTCCAGCCGTGGAATGCACGTCACCTAACGGTCACCGTTCTGTCCCTCGATCTCGCAGGCATGCAGAACTTGTCCTGCGGCGATGCGTCGATGGGAATGGGACACATGGGCGCCATGGGCAGCTACCCACAAATGCCCCAACTGCGGTCGCCGACGCAGGCCATGCTCCTGCCCGGTCACCCGCACGCAGCCGCCATGATGATGGCGCCCATGGGCCACCCGGGGCTGCCCCCGCAGGGCTCCCCCTACGACGGCCAGCACATCATGGACATCCACGCCAGCTAAAGCCGCGCCGCCTCGTGGCCCTTCCTCCGTGGCTGCCCTCGTCACCGAATGTCCTCTTGCTCCAAGCTGTGCTGCCTCCGTCCGCCACCGACAGGTGGCGCCACTCGACGGACCGTTTATCTTGTTTTTTTTTTTCTTACTCCTGTCGTCTGTTCCTTCAAACACACGCACGCACCCGTGCAATACTGCGTTTTCCGCAGCAGGGTGCGCCCTCTGGCCTTTGTTTTTCGAAACTTCTGCTGTGCTCTTACCGCGAAAACCGCGTTTTATGTCTTTTATGTGTTTTTCATGGCGAGCGCGTGAGTGATCGTGAGCGACAAATGTTATTTCTCTTTATTGTGTGATCGTATTCCTTCTGTGACTGTTCGTTACGTCTTTTTTTGTTTTGCTGTGTTTCTGCTAAACTCCTACATCTTTTCGTCTTGCACAATGACTCTGACCGCGTCGTCTGCGATGGGGAACAGAAGTCACGAAACGCAACTTCGTGTGTTGTGCGCATGCGTCACTTACAGACGTCTGCTCTTGCGGAGCAATTGATTTGCAGATGAACAAAGCAAAACAAAATTCACCCACCCTCTAATTCGCCACTCCGTCTTGTAAACGGGGAATCAGCTTACAGTGACAGTTGACCTAGTTGGCGAATCATTGACAACGCCGTCGTGGTAGTTCCTGACTGGGCAGCTTAGGTCGATATGCCATCTAATGTTCCAAAGCCGAAGGAACGTCAAAAAATCGTGCCCGATATATCGCCTAACGCCTATGTCAAACTCGCCCTCAGTGTTTCGCTGCTTTTTGAAGTTATCGTAATCACCAGAGGGATTGCAGTGAAAACGAAACTAGCCGAACCACTGCAGCTGTATTGAAAAAAAAAATAAAAGAAAAAGAAAGCAACGTTCAAAGGACGACCCAGACTCTTTCCTCATCGCCGACGACTTAGTCAGGCAAGGCAGCAAGTTTCTTCTTTTCTTACGCCTTACGCAAGAAGGAAATTATGGCGAAAGGTCAAAAAGGCTTTCCTTTTTGATCACGCGCAGTCAACTCTCATAGTCTGCATCAATTTTAGTCTTTTTTTTTAATCATAACTCTTCATCTCCGGTCCTGTTGACCTTCGATCCGATGCGACAGACTCGTTTCTCCACTCCTGAAGCCGTGATGAGGCTGCGAACCGGTCGCCGTTTTGCAATAGGACCGGCGCGAAAAGAAAGATAACAAAAAAATGAAAGCAAGAAGTGAGAAAGAACGCGAGATAAAAAGAAAGAAAGAAAGGCGTTCCGCAATGTGCCGGACACGTGTAATGGTTATCTAAAAAGTTCTCTCATTTTTGAACAAACGCCAGATTTGCTTCGAACGATCACTTTCGGGTTTTCATAAAAGTTGTCACGCCAGAGCTTTTCGTAAGGGCATGTGCGAGCCAATCGTGATGTTGTACTTATTATGAGCGAAGGTGGCTCGCCGATGGCAAGCAGTTCTTACGAACGAAGAGCTCTTTGAATTCGTACCGTGGTATCATTTTCTGTTGTGTGGCAATCGTTAGCTGGTCGTCTCCATCTGCCGCTTCCTAACCGTCTTCATCAAGGCTTAAGAGGTTAGCTTAAGTTTCTGCTGACTCTTGCTGCTCTAGACTTGCACATTTAGATAGTCATCGTTTCGCAGGTGACCAGAAAAAAAAACAGCTTCTGGTCGAATGTAGCTGGAGTTGCTCCGCGTTTTGCAAGCGAAATATCTTCAGGCAGCAAGCTGTGTCAGCGAAACGGCTACAGTGCAACTAACCTTGAATGCGTACTAGTGCCATTCTAATTCACAGGTGGTTACGAGCTTCCATTCGCCTAGACACGGCAACGTGTTAGCGCAACCAAGACAGTACCTTTGAGTGCCTACCTCGAAGCTTTAGCGAAGTCCACCAACAGAGTGGTATCAGGCCTCGATAACCTTAGCAACACGGCAAGCCGCACCAATGTCCGCCCAACAATGGGCTACATTGGCACCACATTGGATCACGTTGGTTATACACTGGGCCTACATTGGATGCACTTTAAGGGCTGCTTGTGAGATTAAGGAAGCCATAGAGTTTCATAGAATAATTACTATAGCGAGCTCTGGTGCTGCGTCAAGATAGCACCAAAATTCCTTCTAGTAGTTGTATGTATGGAGGAAGATTTCATAAGGGTCTTCGTTCATGTTTACAAGCGTAGTTCGCGACAACTTTTCCACTTTGATGCGTGTTTGTTTTTCAGTAGAGCAATGAGGACACCGATAGTCCATTGCTTCACAAAGGCTGAGTACGCTCCTCGCAACGGCCTCTGTCGAGTGGTTTGCACAGTCTGTCCTTCGCGTCGCCGCGTCTCGAAGGCCCTATTTTGTTTTTAGTCGAACACACGACGCCGGCTTGGTGTGTACAGAAGAACAGAAAGAATAATGCCGGAGCAGGGTTCACGCGCGGTCTGAGAAGAGTGTGACGAAGACGTGGTCCGAGATCGGTGTTCTGAGCTGCGCGTTCGAGGTCTAAAAATGGAGGGTGCGGATGCACTACTACGACGACAGGCTTAAACTGTCAGAGCCGGAAGTGACGTCAGGAAAATATGGAAGAAAGGCTTCAGGCTTTCCCCTTCAACGTCTCTTGGCGTACCGTCGATAAAAAAAAGGAGTTGCTTCTCGGCGTCGCTAACGTCGTCAGTTAGGTTTCTTTTCATGCACCTCGTGTAGCACCCCCCCCCCCCCCCCCCGGACGGGTGTATTCACTGCTGTCGTTGAGCGACCCTCCCCTGTTCGCTATTGACTCCCGAGCGAGACAAGTTCGCCACAGAATGCGTGTGGCTTAAATGTATGTGAACTCGTGTGCAGTTCGATTCGCGAGTTCAGAGGAATCACTTTCCTCCCGCGCGTTCTTTCGCATTGAGTCGTCGCTGGAGGGCGCTGCGGCTGTCAGCGATGTTTGCCAAGTTGTTCCCCGTCTCCAGGGGGACCGACCACTGACGCCCTTAATAAGGGAACACGATCCCTGCGCTTATGACGAGCGTGTGGATTCCGTCGCGAGAAGTGTTTTAACACTCCCTTAGCCCCATCTGTTGTCGCATCGTATTTTGACGGACCCTCCTACTCCACCACACCTGTTTATCTCGTTCCTCGTAGGAAGAAGTCAGTTGTTTTTTTTTCCCAATTCATGATTCCACCGGTGAACTCCAAGAGTGGCGGCACGGACTGTGCTGCTGAATACGTCATCCTTTTTCGTTCGTTCAAACGAGCGTTTCAACCTTCAAATTTCGATCTACGCTTTTTTTGCCTACTTCAGCCATACTCCTTTCACCTTATCTTAACTTCCTTTCTCTCACTCGCTCTCGTTTTTCTTCAGCTTTTTCTTTTAGTTTTATGTCCAACGAGGAAAAACATCGCATTGCGGCAAGTTGTGCGGGGCAGTGGATGGCTTCGATATTTCATTTGAGCCGAGGTGTGTCTGAACGTGCGTCGCCACTTTGCAGACCGAATTGCTCTTTGGTTCCTATCATTCTTGAGCCCCCAAATGAGTCGCAGATAGTCTAGTAGCCTCCATCCACTGTGAAGGAAAATGCACTCTCTTACGTGATTTTGTATACTTCGCCTTTCATTGGCCGCGCATCGTTCGAACTTCATGACGAATTGCTTCCTTTGCCAGGGTCAGTTTTCGTTTTAACTCCACAGCTCTCCTTCAATGACGGAAGTTACCGAACATTTTCCCCCCCTTTTTTTTTCTTTTACTGCTGGACGAACAAGATCGTTACGTGTGACTTCTTTCCACCCACACACAGAGGTTTTACGTTTTTTTTTTTAATTTTAAAACTGACCCTTTCTTTCTAAGTGACTCGTGTTTCTCTGCGGGAATTTCATTCATCAATTGTTACGTCATCCCATCCGTTTATTGGTACAGGTCGTGGATTCTGTCCGGACGAGGCTGTAAGCGTCCTCGGGTCACGTAGCAACGGTGGTTCGATTTATTGTTATTGTTACTTTTAGTTTGTCTTTTCATGCGGCTAAGCGGCGTGGACGGTGCTACCGTGTAAGATCCACCTCTGGCGTTCGAGTTTTGATAGATGACGTGGTGGCGTTGTGTGCAATTGCGTGTTGGGTTATGAGAGCTTTCTGGTTCTCCTCCGCGGCCCTCATCATTCGCCGTGCGGTGGCTGTGCGCATTTCTCGCTGTACGCGGGAACGTTCGCATCTCGTCACTGTCCTCTGGTTTTGCGATCATGCCTCGACGTCTGCCCGTAACGATTCAGAAGAAGCTCGTCACTGTCTCTATACAAAGAAATTGTTGTCGCACATTCTTTTCATTTCCAAAAAAAGAAAATTATCCGCGCTCTATCGCATTGCAGTGATCACGCTTGTTGATTCTCAGTGCTTTTTTGGAATAGCAGCACTTGATTCAGAACGTCGTGATATCTTATCTTTTCGCACTTTAGTCGTATCTATCCGTCTATCTAGCGTGAGCTGTTCCTCGCAGTTATATCTTCTCTGCAAAGCTTTTTCTTCTTACCCTGCGGAATGAGTTTTATCGGAACGGAATGACTTGCACAGGCTGCACCGATCTTATCACTTTTTTGTTTATTCACTGCGCCTGTTCGAGTACTGTAGGCTTCCTTCTTTTACGTCATCGCAATTTCACCGTCTTTTGAAATTTCTAATCCTTCGATGAGCACCATTTCAGCAATTCTCTATGTATTCATGTTTTTTTATCCTTACATTTCGCTTGACTAGAAAGCAATGACGATGTCTTCTCGTCGCACTTCTTTCGCGCTTGAAAGATTCTTTCTGTCTCCTTTAATTTTTTTTAATTGTCGGGGGCGTCAAAACTGATCATGATGCAACTGACAAACTGAAAATACGTATGTAAAAAGAAGAAACGCGTTATCGCAAAGATAAAAGAAGTGAAACAAACGGATGACGGAGAGATGCGGGGAGAAATCTCTAGTTATATATATAAATATTATAAATATAAATAATGATAGTTTATGATATTATCCATCGTGGTTGTTGTTCTCTCTGAATGTCATATTTGCCAAGGTACTGCTGTTCACGTGTTGCTGTGGTTTCCCTCTCTCCACTATTTTTATTTCTATTGTAAATCTTTTCTTTTTTTTATATAGAAGCACATTTCGCACGCTTTTTCCCGCAGTTCTAAAGTTCAACACATGAAGAGTGACTTTTTTTTCTTCCTGTCGCCATTTCTATCTACACTTCTTCATCGTCTTTCTATTGTTTGCATTGTTTGTTTGATACGGCACTTTGTGATTTCACATGCATTTTTTTTTTGTAAACACCAGGCGGCTTCGCTCTTCCTTTTCATTTTGATACACATCTGACTTCCTCTATTCCCTACTTTTTTGTACTTGTGACAAATCTGCGAGCACGTCTATTCGCGGGATATATTATACGTATCTGTATAAAACGTACAGGCATCTAAGGAGACTGTAGTTGTAGTAGCAGTAGCTTGGACTTGTGTTCTCTTGAGTATAAATATATATGTATATTTTTCTTTCTTCTGAGGCTTCGTTACATCTGTCTTAGGCCAAGCGTTCTCGTGTAGACCATTCCTTGCGTCCCAGGCCGAGTTTGCGTTTTTACTCATGTGTATGTTACTGTCTGCCGTCTTTTTTTTTTTCAGTGTCGTGTCTCGCCGTTCTGTCGTTAACGTGTCGAGCGCGACAGGCCGACAGTCGGTCGACATCGGCTTCCTTTTCCTCTCTGTTCACCCCATCGCACTTTTTTTTTTTTTGGTTCAACTCAAATACCGTTCACACCTGCGGCATCACAGCCGCTCTCAAACTCGTCATTAGCGACGCGTCTGACAGTTCCTGCCGCATTTGTCGGATCGCTGATGCACGAAGGTTTTAACCTCCATGTGGTTTCCTCTTACGCATCATCGGCGCGGCGCAATAACTCCGGCGTTGCCAGTAGTGCGGCAGACGCGCCGCAGGTGTGAACGGTGCCGCGAATTTACTGATTTAAGCCTGTCAGCTGGCGTCATCTAGCGGCCAGTCTTGTCACTTGTTTTTTTTTTCTCCCTCCTTTGGACTCGTAGACTGCTTGTGGTGCGAGTTTCAACAATACTATATATATATGTATGTATACACATATGCTGCCTACTAAAGCAGTATATCCATCACTATGATACACTATCGCTGTTCTGCGGCGTTCGAGTGGCCGCCCTCCACTGGTGTGGCAGGTTCGGAATGTCGCGCTGGAGCGCGTGTAACCACAAAACATTTTTCTCCGTGCCGACGAGGAGACAGGAAGCTAAGTTGGATGTTTTTTTTTTCTTTCTTTTTTTTTTCGCGCTGGCAGCGCGCTAGCGTCATTTCTTGGTTCCTTACATCTGCTGTCGTGAGCTTGGCGCGTTTTATTAGGAAACTAGCACATTGCGTAGGGATTCAGAAAGGGAAGGGGGGGGGGGGGTCTTTGTGCTGGAATAGCGGCATAGTGTGGGGTAGAACTGCGGTAGGGTTTGGCTTTGGCTGGCTTTGGCTTCGAGGCAGCGACTCTTCGCTACATTCGCGCTCAACGCGGGACACGAACCCACGACCGTCAGATTACGAATCAGATGCGCCGTAGAACGACATTTCTGCAAGTGTAACGGTTCACAGACACGCTAAAAACGAACGAAAAAGTTGGATCAGGAGTGAAAGAAGAAGCGAAGAAAATCCATCAGTGCAGAAGCCCGAATTTGTTATTTGACGTCGCAAGCGTCCTCAAGTTGCCCCGCTTCTTCACGGCTCCTTGTTTTTTTTTTTTTGAACTGTTACAGCGTAGCGCTATCTCTTTGCACGTGCCATATATAGTATAACCAAGCAGGGAAAACTTGTAGCGTTTAATTATCTTCGGTGGACTGGCGAGTACTCGATGATTCAGCGCGACTCGATGTATACCATTTTTTTTTTTTGTCTCGCATCAAACGAAGCTGTAGGCCGTATACCAACTGATATACGCGAACGAATTTTCCTGTCTCCTCGTCGTCGCGTTAATTGCAGGGTATATTTTCGAGAGTGAGTGCGTATGCATGGTTTTTTTTTTTTAAATCTACACCACCACTATACCAGCACCGCCGTTTTGTGAAACTTTTTTTTTTATTTCGCAAATTGTTTGCCTACTTCATGAGCTTCGTTGACGTGATTGTATCCTGTTGAATCACTGTTAACTGTGCGCAGGACTCGAAGGAAACCGTCGGGAAAAAGCAAACCTTGTTCTGTGTAATTTCACTTTGTTCTGTACCTGCAAATCGTGTGAAATCTTAAGCCTTTCTAAAGATGCTACGGTGTCTTACGCTTTGTTCGTCTTTCCCGTATCTGCTGTGGTGAGTGACAAAGTTTTCAACGCTGGTAAACTTACGACCACCTCTTAACGCTAAAGTGAAACATTTAAAATGATAAGTTCACGTGAGCACTTGCAATATAAAATGCTCATTGAGCGAGTCTTACTCTTTGTTTTTTATCTGGTGGTTTTCGAAAAGTGTTTGAAATTAATGCAGATGGTCGATGTACTTTCGAATATCGGCACGGTAACTCGTACTTTTCTGGCAGTCGAAAACTATGATAATAATAAATCAAGTACACATGTGCATAGCGAGAATATGTATCAGTGTATTATATACGTACGCCACACAGTCAAATCTTTTTTGCGTATTTTTTTATGTTTTTCGAAGCTGTTGTTCCGGCATGCAAGAGAACAGCGGAAGGGTTTCCTAGATTTCTCAAAATTCGTGCGACAGTTCTTATCATTATCTCCTTTCTTATGTACATAAAATTTCACTGGCTCTTGTTTGAAGTGCTTTAAGTGTGAATGTGACACACCCTGGAGTGTTTGGCACGTATGGTGTCTTTTTTTTTTTACTTTTTTTTCGTTTTCGTGTCAGATCGGCTCCAACCTAATCCGCATGTGTCCAACTTGCTTACGAAGCAGAATAGCAGAGAGACCGACATTTTTCTCGATCTGTTTGGCAATGGCCGGCACATGTGTGTTCTCTCGACTGTTCTATACGTTCCTTATTATTTTGTGAGATGGTGTGTTTGCGAGGGAAGTCGTGGCACGGCTGTACTATGCTTCGACTATGTGGCACGGCTGTACCTATGTGTGAACTGAGCGTACTAAACGTTTGGTTAGCGAGGAGTCGTTTCTTTTTGACTTGTCCGTGGACACATTTTTTTTTTGTCTTAGAAACTATTGCCTCCCCTGCCATCCACCCACCCCATTTCTTGGAAGATGTTGGTGTTTTGTGTGTAGAAGCCCCTACTACTAATTGTGAAATAATAAAGAGTGCAGAAAAAAAACGAGAACTATACTGGCTGTGACTCATTACTGTCTGTATTTACACGGTGAAGTACTGTTCGTAAATACAAGACACATTGTGCTCTGAAACAAGCTGCTGGAAGCCCGAAAGGTAGCCCTCATGCGTACACCTTCAGAGTGCTTTGGCTAGCAACAAAAGCCAGAGGTTACAACGCGAAGCCCATGAAAGCACAGCAGGAAGCCTTCATTTATTCGTCTCATTTTTGTCGAGATTTATAACAATGAAGCTTGTCGTGAATGTGCAGTCAATAAAGCAAAAAAAAAAAAAAAAGAAAAAAAAGCTGTTAATTTTTTATATATTCCGCCGCTTCATATGGCTGTTGCGGAATGACCAAGCCCTGAGTGGCATTGGCTAACATTTCCAGCGTGATATCTTATATACATATACATAAAGAAGAAAACGAAGTGGACCTGGGAAGAGTCGTCAGCGTTGCACAACGGTAAGACCATCGCAAGCGTAATGCGGAGGTTGTCGGTTCGACGCCCAACGGCGGAAAGCTGTTTTTTTTTTTTCAGTGTACTTTCATTTGATTTTATCTTATCATATTTACATTCCACTTAAGCAACATATAATTTTCGATGTGCTTTCTCTGGCTACATTTTTCTGTTGGCTTCATATTGCCGTAACTATAGTGACTGTTGTTCTCACAAATTCCATGGCGCGCGGTTGAACTCTGGCAACCTCATTGATGCCTTGAGATCGAATGAGAGTGTTTTATTCTCTGGGGGTCTTCTCCCAAAATCACGCTCCAACGCGATTTCCATGATTTATACTCAATGTTTCAGATATGCCGCCATGACCGTTAGTGTCAGCAGCTAAAAAAATGTGAAGGCTCTAGGGCCTTGTTTTTATTATTAACAGCAAAGCTGTTTAAGGCAGCCGTAATTTGTGGTGCGTATCAAGAAACTACTAAGGAACAAAACAAACTTTATTGCCGAGGCGGGATTCGAACCCGCGTACCCCCGGTCCGAAGGCGAGCGTCGTGACCACTAAGCTATACAGCCTTTTTTTTTATTATTATTGCCTCGCATGTCACAGATCTCACGAGCGCAGAACAGAATAACAGGATCATATATCGGTGAACCGTCAGCGGTTTTCCGACTACATGTCATCAGTATTTCGGCATGTGAAACAAAAGTTCCAATCTAGGAACCCACTCCGGTACAAACGTCTGCACCTTCTGCAGTTCGACAAAATGGGACACAGATTCGCAAAAATGTTCGCGAACGGGTCTCACATCAATATCTGCAATGTGTGCAGCCATCCGCGTTCGGCATACGCTGTGCAGGCCCAGGAGCATGACAAGATCAAAAGGCACGCCATCGTCGTTTTCAACCGTGAGATAACAGATGCCATGCGGATTTAATGGCAACTCTCTTTTCAGAGTTCTCTGTAAGATGTCCCAGAAGAACACCCCCGCTCCAGCAATCTAAAAACACGCGTTCAATGGTCTCTGGTTTTTTGCTTAATAAACAGTTAGTACCCCACGGAACAAATAAACCCCTATCTGCTAACCATTTTTTAACGGGTAAGGTTCCTGTGTGCAGCTTTAAAAAAAAAAAAAAAAGAAAAAAAAGTTTAACCTCTGACGCAACGAGCACTCTTTTAACGCGTTTCAAAACATTTTTTCCTGGGCCTACACAGTATAATTCACGATGCAATGGCACAGGAAATAACACATCAACGAGGTCTTTGTATAGCCGCGACCACGTCTGCGTAGAGCGCGCGAGCAGCCGGCATTGCTCTGCGGGGCGACGCCTTGCGGCAGTTGCGCGGTCTGGCGAGGTGTGCCAAGGAGCTTGCGCGGCCTAATAGACATGCAGATCGGCACACACTGCTTTAAACCAGAAATTATGTTGGTAAGCGCACGTGTATTGCCGGTTGTGCGCATCGCCCGAGGGCGCCGTCTTACTACGCGCGAAGGCAAGGGAAGTGCGCACGTGAGTGATGACGTGTGTGATTCTGTCACGCCACTTGATATGAAAAGCTATGTGTTCACCCATCCCGGATAATCTTATTGGCTAATGAAATGACAACATCGCATGCGTGCTGCCTATATTAGACATAGAAAAAAATTATTAGACATAGAAATATCAAACCTTTTCGCAGAATCTATTCGCAATGGCTCCCCGACTCGCAGCGGTTGAGCGAGCCGCAATTGCTAATATGGGGGCGCACAATGCCCAAAAAAGCGATATGCGCAGCTACCCGGCGCCCTATGCGCACAGTTAACGGGGTTGCTTCAGGTTGCTTATTATGAAGGACGAATTAGTGATGCTCCCCGGGCAAGTCGACAGCGGGTGACATCAGAAGATGAGGACTGCTTAATCGTGGCAGCACCTTTGACCGGACCTTACCTCAGTGCCAAAGAAACAAGGGACGGAGTTGGACTCGGGAATATCAGCCTTACTACAATCAAGAAACGGATTCACGAAGTCGGAGCAGAGTATCAGCGCAAAAAGTTATGCTGGATGAAAGACACCGCAATGAGCGACTTCAATTAGCGTCTGCGGTGGAGCCTTGGTGCCCAAACAACTGGCGCGCGGTTGTGTTCGCGGATGAGGCCTCGTTCAGCACCCGCTGGGACCAGCAGAGGAGGGTGTGGCGTCCGCGCAACTGCCGGTCATGTATTCCTACTGTTGTTACTGGATGCGAGCGCCGAGTAGTTCAATCCCTACTTCTTTCAGGAACAGCATTGCTTGAAAATGAAAGCGTCTTTTGTGTAATCTCTCATGCTTCTAAGCAGTTACGACATGTAATACAATAATATTTCACTTCAGCATTGCAACTAATACTTTTTTTTCTTCCTGCATGGTCTCGGAGTTCGCCTTACTCCACGAAGTTTTAATTGACATCAAGCACTTCCCTTTCTTTTTTTTTTGTAACAGTGGTCCATGCTGAGTAACAAAAATTTAACCTCTGTCAAAACTGTCAGCGCAATAGCCTTCAGTATTGCAAAGAAAGCATATGCAAAGAAAGCCTCGCAGTTGAAGAAAGTTCGTCCCGGAACAGGACAAATTTTTCTTCAACTGCGAGGCTTTCTTTCGAGGAACCCGGTTGGGTTTCCATTGTAGCAAATTGCTACATTTGGGTGGATGTCTCAGTTTCCCTTTAATTACTTATCTCCACCTAGCGGATTTCCGCTGAACTATTACGTCATACACTTGCCTTTGCTTCGAGTTGTCGACAAATTCGACTTCACCCTGCCATCTGCTAGCCGCCTGGTTAGCTCAGATGGTAGAGCGGCTGCCCCGGAAAGGCGGTGGTCCCGGGTTCGAGTCCTGGACCAGGACGAATTTTTCTTCAACTGCAGCGAGGCTTTCTTTCGAGGAACCCGGTAGGGTTTCCATTGTTGCAAATTGCTACATTTGGGTGGATGTCTCAGTTTCCCTTTAATTACTTATCTCCACCTAGCGGATTTCCGCTGAACTATTACGTCATACACTTGTCTTTGCTTCGAGTTGTCGACAAATTCGACTTCGCCCTGTCATCTGCTAGCCGCCTGGTTAGCTCAGATGGTAGAGCGGCTGCTCCGGAAAGGCGGTGGTCCCGGGTTCGAGTCCCGGACCAGGACGAATTTTTCTTCAACTGCGAGGCTTTCTTTCGAGGAACGCGGTTGCGTTTCCATTGTAGCAAATTGCTACATTTGGGTGGATGTCTCAGTTTCCCTTTAATTACTTATCTCCACCTAGCGGATTTCCGCTGAACTATTACGTCATACACTTGTCTTTGTTCGAGTTGTCGACAAATTCGACTTCGCCCTGCCATCTGCTAGCCGCCTGGTTAGCTCAGATGGTAGAGCGGCTGCCCCGGAAAGGCGGTGGTCCCGGGTTCGAGTCCCAGGCCAGGACGAATTTTTCTTCAACTGCAGCGAGGCTTTCTTTCGAGGAACCCGGTTGGGTTTCCATTGTTGCAAATTGCTACATTTGGGTGGATGTCTCAGTTTCTCTTTAATTACTTATCTCCACCTAGCGGATTTCCGCTGAACTATTACGTCATACACTTGTCTTTGCTTCAAGTTGTCGACAAATTCGACTTCGCCCTGCCATCTGCTAGCCGCCTGGTTAGCTCAGATGGTAGAGCGGCTGCTCCGGAAAGGCGGTGGTCCCGGGTTCGAGTCCCGGACCAGGACGAATTTTTCTTCAACTGCGAGGCTTTCTTTCGAGGAACCCGGTTGGGTTTCCATTGTAGCAAATTGCTACATTTGGGTGGATGTCTCAGTTTCCCTTTAATTACTTATCTCCACCTAGCGGATTTCCGCTGAACTATTACGTCATACACTTGCCTTTGCTTCGAGTTGTCGAAAAATTCGACTTCGCCCTGCCATCTGCTAGCCGCCTGGTTAGCTCAGATGGTAGAGCGGCTGCCCCGGAAAGGCGGTGGTCCCGGGTTCGAGTCCCGGACCAGGACGAATTTTTCTTCAACTGCGAGGCTTTCTTTCGAGGAACCGGTTGGGTTTCCATTGTAGCAAATTGCTACATTTGGGTGGATGTCTCAGTTTCCCTTTAAGCTCGTGCATTAGCATGCGGATGTGACGTATGCGCCAAACCAGTGCTTTATCGAGAGTTGAGTAGACCGGGCTGGCAACAATATTTTCGTGGGCTATAGGCTTATCATTTTGTCAGCAATATCCAATCTTACAATTTCCGTTTATTCATGCCGTTGATCGACGAGAGCTCGTGCATTAGCATGTGGATGTGACGTATGCGCCAAACCAGTGCTTTCACGAGAGTTGAGTAGAAAGGGCTGGCAACAATATTTTCGTGGGCTATAGGCTTATCATTTTATCAGCAATATCCAATCTTACAATTTCCGTTTATTCATGCCGTTGATCGACGAGAGCTCGTGCATTAGCATGTGGATGTGATGTATGCGCCAAACCAGTCCTTTCACGAGAGTTGAGTAGAAAGGGCTGGCAACAATATTTTCGTGGGCTATAGGCTTATCATTTTATCAGCAATATCCAATCTTGGAATTTCCGTTTATTCATGCCGTTAATCGACGAGAGCTCGTGCATTAGCATGTGGATGTGATGTATGCGCCAAACCAGTGCTTTATCGAGAGTTGAGTAGACCAGGGCTGGCAACAATATTTTCGTGGGCTATAGGCTTACCATTTTATCAGCAATATCCAATCTTGCAATTTCCGTTTATTCATGCCGTTAATCGACGAGAGCTCGTGCATTAGCATGTGGATGTGACGTATGCGCCAAACCAGTGCTTTATCGAGAGTTGAGTAGAACGGGCTGGCAACAATATTTTCGTGGGCTATAGGCTTATCATTTTATCAGCAATATCCAATCTGAATTTCCGTTTATTCATGCCGTTAATCGACGAGAGCTCGTGCATTAGCATGTGGATGTGACGTATGCGCCAAACCAGCGCTTTCAGAGAGTTGAGAAGAAAGGGCTGGCAACAATATTTTCGTGGGCTATAGGCTTATCATTTTATCAGCAATATCCAATCTTGTATTTCCGTTTATTCATGCCGTTAATCGACGAGAGCTCGTGCATTAGCATGTGGATGTGACGTATGCGCCAACCACCATGGCAACAATATTTTCGTGGGCTATAGGAGTCTTGGTTCCGTTTATTCATGCCGTTAAGACGAGAGCTCGTGCATTAGCACATATATTTATCGTGGGCTATAGTACCATTTTATCAGCAATATCCAATCTTACCATTTTATGCGCCAAACCAGCGCAGCAATATCCAATCTTGCAATTTCCGTTTTTCATGCCGTTAATCGACGAGAGCTCGTGCATTAGCATGCGCCAAACCAGTGCTTTATCGAGAGTTGAGTAGACCGGGCTGGCAACAATATTTTCGTGGGCTATAGGCTTACCATTTATCAGCAATATCCAATCTTGCAATTTCCGTTTATTCATGCGTTTAATCGACGAGAGCTCGTGCATTAGCATGTGGATGTGACGTATGCGCCAAACCAGCGCTTTATCGAGAGTTGAGTAGACCGGGCTGGCAACAATATTTTCGTGGGCTATAGGCTTACCATTTTATCAGCAATATCCAATCTTGCAATTTCCGTTTATTCATGCCTGTTAATCGACGAGAGCTCGTGCATTAGCATGTGGATGTGACGTATGCGCCAACCAGCGCTTTATCGAGAGTTGAGTAGACCAGGGCTGGCAACAATATTTCGTGGGCTATAGGCTTACCATTTTATCAGCAATATCCAATCTTGCAATTTCCGTTTATTATTGGCGTTAATCGACGAGAGCTCGTGCATTAGCATGTGGATGTGATGTATGCGCCAAACCAGCGCTTTATCGAGAGTTGAGTAGACCGGGCTGGCAAACACAATATTTTCGTGGGCTATAGGCTTATCATTTTATCAGCAATATCCAATCTTGCAATTTCCGTTTATTCATGCCGTTAATCGACGAGAGCTCGTGCATTAGCATGTGGATGTGATGTATGCGCCAAACCAGCGCTTTATCGAGAGTTGAGTAGACCGGGCTGGCAACAATATTTTCGTGGGCTATAGGCTTATCATTTTATCAGCAATATCCAATCTTGCAATTTCCGTTTATTCATGCCGTTAATCGACGAGAGCTCGTGCATTAGCATGTGGATGTGACGTATGCGCCAAACCAGCGCTTTATCGAGAGTTGAGTAGACCGGGCTGGCAACAATATTTTCGTGGGCTATAGGCTTACCATTTTATCAGCAATATCCAATCTTGCAATTTCCGTTTATTCATGCCGTTAATCGACGAGAGCTCGTGCATTAGCATGTGGATGTGACTGTATGCGCCAAACCAGTGCTTTATCGAGAGTTGAGTAGACCGGGCTGGCAACAATATTTTCGTGGGCTATAGGCTTACCATTTTATCAGCAATATCCAATCTTGCAATTTCCGTTTATTCATGCCGTTAATCGACGAGAGCTCGTGCATTAGCATGTGGATGTGACGTATGCGCCAAACCAGTGCTTTATCGAGAGTTGAGTAGACCGGGCTGGCAACAATATTTTCGTGGGCTATAGGCTTACCATTTTATCAGCAATATCCAATCTTGCAATTTCCGTTTATTCATGCCGTTAATCGACGAGAGCTCGTGCATTAGCATGTGGATGTGACGTATGCGCCAAACCAGTGCTTTATCGAGAGTTGAGTAGACCGGGCTGGCAACAATATTTTCGTGGGCTATAGGCTTACCATTTTATCAGCAATATCCAATCTTGCAATTTCCGTTTATTCATGCCGTTAATCGACGAGAGCTCGTGCATTAGCATGTGGATGTGACTGTATGCGCCAAACCAGCGCTTTATCGAGAGTTGAGTAGACCGGGCTGGCAACAATATTTTCGTGGGCTATAGGCTTACCATTTTATCAGCAATATCCAATCTTGCAATTTCCGTTTATTCATGCCGTTAATCGACGAGAGCTCGTGCATTAGCATGTGGATGTGATGTATGCGCCAAACCAGCGCTTTATCGAGAGTTGAGTAGACCGGGCTGGCAACAATATTTCGTGGGCTATAGGCTTACCATTTTATCAGCAATATCCAATCTTGCAATTTCCGTTTATTCATGCCGTTAATCGACGAGAGCTCGTGCATTAGCATGTGGATGTGATGTATGCGCCAAACCAGCGCTTTATCGAGAGTTGAGTAGACCGGGCTGGCAACAATATTTTCGTGGGCTATAGGCTTACCATTTTATCAGCAATATCCAATCTTGCAATTTCCGTTTATTCATGCCGTTAATCGACGAGAGCTCGTGCATTAGCATGTGGATGTGATGTATGCGCCAAACCAGCGCTTTATCGAGAGTTGAGTAGACCGGGCTGGCAACAATATTTTCGTGGGCTATAGGCTTATCATTTTATCAGCAATATCCAATCTTGCAATTTCCGTTTATTCATGCCGTTAATCGACGAGAGCTCGTGCATTAGCATGTGGATGTGATGTATGCGCCAAACCAGTGCTTTATCGAGAGTTGAGTAGACCGGGCTGGCAACAATATTTTCGTGGGCTATAGGCTTACCATTTTATCAGCAATATCCAATCTTGCAATTTCCGTTTATTCATGCCGTTAATCGACGAGAGCTCGTGCATTAGCATGTGGATGTGATGTATGCGCCAAACCAGCGCTTTATCGAGAGTTGAGTAGACCGGGCTGGCAACAATATTTTCGTGGGCTATAGGCTTACCATTTTATCAGCAATATCCAATCTTGCAATTTCCGTTTATTCATGCCGTTAATCGACGAGAGCTCGTGCATTAGCATGTGGATGTGATGTATGCGCCAAACCAGTGCTTTATCGAGAGTTGAGTAGACCGGGCTGGCAACAATATTTTCGTGGGCTATAGGCTTACCATTTTATCAGCAATATCCAATCTTGCAATTTCCGTTTATTCATGCCGTTAATCGACGAGAGCTCGTGCATTAGCATGTGGATGTGACGTATGCGCCAAACCAGTGCTTTATCGAGAGTTGAGTAGACCGGGCTGGCAACAATATTTCCGTGGGCTATAGGCTTACCATTTTATCAGCAATATCCAATCTTGCAATTTCCGTTTATTCATGCCGTTAATCGACGAGAGCTCGTTCATTAGCATGTGGATGTGATGTATGCACCAAACCAGCGCTTTATCGAGAGTTGAGTAGACCGGGCTGGCAACAATATTTTCGTGGGCTATAGGCTTACCATTTTATCAGCAATATCCAATCTTGCAATTTCCGTTTATTATTGGCGTTAATCGACGAGAGCTCGTGCATTAGCATGTGGATGTTATGTATGCGCCAAACCAGCGCTTTATCGAGAGTTGAGTAGACCGGGCTGGCAACAATATTTTCGTGGGCTATAGGCTTACCATTTTATCAGCAATATCCAATCTTGCAATTTCCGTTTATTCATGCCGTTAATCGACGAGAGCTCGTGCATTAGCATGTGGATGTGATGTATGCGCCAAACCAGCGCTTTATCGAGAGTTGAGTAGACCGGGCTGGCAACAATATTTCGTGGGCTATAGGCTTACCATTTTATCAGCAATATCCAATCTTGCAATTTCCGTTTATTCATGCCGTTAATCGACGAGAGCTCGTGCATTAGCATGTGGATGTGATGTATGCGCCAAACCAGCGCTTATCGAGAGTTGAGTAGACCGGGCTGGCAACAATATTTCGTGGGCTATAGGCTTATCATTTTATCAGCAATATCCAATCTTGCAATTTCCGTTTATTCATGCCGTTAATCGACGAGAGCTCGTGCATTAGCATGTGGATGTGATGTATGCGCCAAACCAGCGCTTTATCGAGAGTTGAGTAGACCGGGCTGGCAACAATATTTTCGTGGGCTATAGGCTTACCATTTTATCAGCAATATCCAATCTTGCAATTTCCGTTTATTCATGCCGTTAATCGACGAGAGCTCGTGCATTAGCATGTGGATGTGACGTATGCGCCAAACCAGCGCTTTATCGAGAGTTGAGTAGACCGGGCTGGCAACAATATTTTCGTGGGCTATAGGCTTACATTTTATCAGCAATATCCAATCTTGCAATTTCCGTTTATTCATGCCGTTAATCGACGAGAGCTCGTGCATTAGCATGTGGATGTGATGTATGCGCCAAACCAGCGCTTTATCGAGAGTTGAGTAGACCGGGCTGGCAACAATATTTCGTGGGCTATAGGCTTACCATTTTATCAGCAATATCCAATCTTGCAATTTCCGTTTATTCATGCCGTTAATCGACGAGAGCTCGTGCATTAGCATGTGGATGTGATGTATGCGCCAAACCAGTGCTTTATCGAGAGTTGAGTAGACCGGGCTGGCAACAATATTTTCGTGGGCTATAGGCTTACCATTTTATCAGCAATATCCAATCTTGCAATTTCCGTTTATTCATGCCGTTAATCGACGAGAGCTCGTGCATTAGCATGTGGATGTGATGTATGCGCCAAACCAGTGCTTTATCGAGAGTTGAGTAGACCGGGCTGGCAACAATATTTTCGTGGGCTATAGGCTTACCATTTTATCAGCAATATCCAATCTTGCAATTTCCGTTTATTCATGCGTTAATCGACGAGAGCTCGTGCATTAGCATGTGGATGTGACGTATGCGCCAAACCAGCGCTTTATCGAGAGTTGAGTAGACCGGGCTGGCAACAATATTTTCGTGGGCTATAGGCTTACCATTTATCAGCAATATCCAATCTTGCAATTTCCGTTTATTCATGCCGTTAATCGACGAGAGCTCGTGCATTAGCATGTGGATGTGATGTATGCGCCAAACCAGCGCTTTATCGAGAGTTGAGTAGACCGGGCTGGCAACAATATTTCGTGGGCTATAGGCTTACCATTTTATCAGCAATATCCAATCTTGCAATTTCCGTTTATTCATGCCGTTAATCGACGAGAGCTCGTGCATTAGCATGTGGATGTGATGTATGCGCCAAACCAGCGCTTTAATCGAGAGTTGG